>NC_141151.1:65621380-65965130 GCF_053477565.2 Lygodium microphyllum | reverse complement strand
CTACTAAATCAACAAAACACTTGAAACAACAGCAATTTGAACTAAGACATCATGTTTCTTCTCAATATTTTCCAAAGCAGAGTTACTCATTTTCTTGGGAGAATTCATAACTACAATATATAAGGGATATACTAACCTATAATGACAAAATTTGTCTAATTTCCTCTTGACATCATTTAATCCTAATAGCAATATAGATAGTGATGGTAATTAGTAAGATATTGACGATAGTAGCGATGAATGTAGGGAAAATACTGATCCTTATAGCAATTGTTGCAGGAAAAAAGAGTATAGTCCTACTACCTATCTAGCCACATTAGGCTAACAACTAAGAGTGATCTCATACCAATTCACCTCGCACATAGAGCTTATCAATGAGGGTGGTCAAATCCATGCATTTTCTTCCAACTTTGAGGGTTGATAGCCTGTAATAGAGTATTGCACCAAAATAACATAAACAAGCGTTGTTAGAACCACATTAGTGCTTTTAGAAAAATGAAAATAGTAAATCTTTAATGATAAAATTAGTGCACTTACAAAATTGAGTAGCTCGATGGCACCCACCTAGCATATGGCTTTTAAATCTAGAAGTACATTGTGAGTGTCCATAGGAGTACTTGGCACAAAAGGCATACTAGTAGTGACGTCCATGAAAGTTTAAGCAAAATCAGGCATCATGGAGGACTCAATCTCAATGGGCATGGTGAATGAGGGTGACCATGGTCCATTAGATCAAGGAGAATGAAAGGTGGAAAGAATGGGCAAGAATTGACAGCACAAGAAAAAGCAAGAAGCAACAGCTATGGAGGTTAGAGTAAGAAGAGAGAGCAAGACATAATGTGGGAACTCCAATAGTCACAATGTGTGAAATGCCTTCTCTTATTCTATTGCCATAGTAAAAAATAAAGAATACAGTGGTTGTGATGGATAGTTGCCACCTATAATGTACAAGTGTGCGAGTCACAAGTACAAGATAAATATAAGCAGCTAGACACATGTGGCCTTTAACGCCCGACAACCTCCCGCTTTAAGGCGAATGTTCTTGAGTGAGGAGAAACAAGAAAAAAGATAACAAAGTACATTGTGTACATATAAGTACAACTAGATGAGGGATAGATGTCATCTCATCCTACATCCATCATCTCATCCATACATTGTGTACATATAAGTACATCTAGATGAGGGATAGATGTCATCTCATCCTACATCCATCATCTTCCTAATGAAGGCATAGCATTCCATCGGGAGACTTTTAGTGAGCAAATTAGTAAGATTCTCATACTTAAAGATCTTGACAAGCTCTGTTTGCTTGTCCTCAAACAACCATCTCTCCGATAAGGTGGTAATGGACCTCAATATCCTTAGTCTCACATAAAAGATTGGATTGCATGATGCCAATTGGATGGCACTCGTAGAGTCCAAATGCAATGTAAATATCATATCTATAATAGCAAGGTCTACAACCAAGTGGCATAACCATAGGGCTTCCTTGCAAGCCTCGATGGATGTAATATACTTAGCCAATGCAATGCATTTTTGCACCCTAGACATCTAAGAAACAACACCTTTGGTAAAGGTGAAGACATAGGCAGAGGTGGACTTCCTATTGTTTACATGACTCGCATAATCTAAGATTGCATAATCCATGACTCTAGTGTTCTGGCTGCCATAGCAAAGACACAAGTGTGGAGTACCCTTATGGTATCTCATGATACCCTTCATGACATCCCAATGTCACTTGCCTAGTGTTGCCATATAACAAGCACAACCCCCCCACTGCAAATGCTATGTTAAGTCTAGTGGCTATTATGACGTGCATCAAGTTACCCACTGTAGATACATATGGGAACTTAGCCATCTTGTCACTCTTTATCATTTGATTGGGGACAAATCTGCCAGATTCACCTTTACATGAGAAGATAAAGGGGTACCAATCGACTTACCATGCTACATATGGAACCACTCAAGTGCTTTGTGAATGCACTTCTTTTGTGATAATAATGATGCTAGGAGGCATAGTCACAGTGGATTCTATGAGATTTTACGATGGATTCTGTAAAATTTATTTGTTGATCGGGGCTTGTACATAAGGTGGACTCCTTGTGTGAGAAGTTAACGGGGACGCCTGTCCTTTTTGAGTGTTTTATTAATTAATGTGTACATGGGTGATTTCACAACGGGTGATTCTGTAAAATTTATATTAATTAATTAAGCTTTTACAAGTTTAGAGTGTTTACTCGAATTAAATTAAGGTTAGGATAGTGTTCCAACGTATTTTAATTATTTGTAGCTAAAGACTACTAGGTATTTATTATTGTTTGTTTATTTTATTTATAAACAATTGTGAATGCTTCAATTGATGTGTAGAGCAGGTAATGGTGGCTAGAAACCTCTTGACTCTTAAAACTTTGTATTTCAATTGATATTTGTACTTTCTTTGTAATTATATGTAAGATATGAGTGCAAATATCCATGTAAAACTATAATATATAATTAAGGATGGCAAACCATGGCTTTTGCCATGGGAGAGGTTTGGGCCCAATTGTATGTTTTCCTCTTATCTTTTCAATCTATTGAGTTATTCAAATCCTCTTATGTATTATAATGTTGTTTCTATTTAATAGTTGAGATATTTTATTTGTTAGATTTTTTCACTAAGTTCTATTATGTGTGTCATGAAATTGTTTATGATTGAGATTTGATTTGCTAGATTTGCCACGTGTTTCGCTTCATAACATATAAGTAGAGGGAGTCTCCTAGAGCAATTGTGCATAATGCACATACCAAGTATGTGAGAACCATGGCCCATGTCCTTCATCTCAAAGCTCTTCATAAGCTAAGTCTTGAAAGCATCTAGCTCATCATGAGCACTCCCAATAAGTATAAAGATACAGATCCATATCATTATGGAAATATGTTTGTGAATGCATGAAAGCATCAAGCTTGTGATACCATTCCCTAGGTGTCTGCTTAAGTCCATAAAGGCTCTTCCTTAAATTGCACACTAGGTGTTCCCTATCCTTTTCCATAAATCCCTTAGGCTACTGCATATAGATGTCCTCATGCAAGTCCCCATGTAAGAAAGTCATTTTCACATACATCTGGTATAAGTACAAGTCCATTTGTGTGACCAAGGCCAAAACCAAGAAGGGTAGTCATCTTGACCACATGGGAGAGAATATTATCAAAATCAACTTCCTTTTCTTATTTAAAACCCTTAGCAGCCAATCAAGCCTTATATGTTGTCTTAGGGCAACCAAGGATGCTCTTCAACTTATACACCCACTTGCAAGCCAATGCGTGTTTTCCATTGGGCAATGGAACAAAATCCCACATATGGTTCTTCTATAGTGAATGAAATTTAGATTGCCTACCTATTTTGTAGGATCATAATGTTTAACAAAGAGGAAATGATGCGTATGCCCTCAAGCTAGTCTTGAGACACTCTAATAGAACCTCACATCCTCCTTATCTTTATGAGCCTTCCATTATATTACGGTGATAGATTCTAGTGAGCCCTTTACTTATGAGAAGACTATGCACAAGCTGCAATGTCTAAATGGAGCTAGCTATATGGTAACATGAAGCTCCTCCTAAAAGATTAGCCTATGCATCTTAATCATTGACTCTGATTGCTTATACACTTTCCCTCATGAAAGACAACATTGTGATTGTAGATAACCTTTTGAGCCTACAGATCTAAAAGGCAATAGCCCATCTTACCTCCATCACCATATCTAAGAGATATATATTTGACAAACTTCAGATCCGTCTTGTTGTATCTGTCCTTGGGAACATGACAAAATGCCTCATCTTGTTGTATTTGTCCTTGGGAACATGACAAAATGCCTCATATCCAAAGACTCTTAAACGAGCATATGAGTGAGGTTTGCTAGACCGTACCTCCTATGCAATTCTACCACTAAGAGCAATGCATGAGGATCTATTAATCGAGTGAATTACAGTAGTAATTCCCTCATCCCAAAATGTATGTGGTGAGCTTGCTTAACCAAGCATACTACGAACCCTTCCTTGACTAGTCATATTCATGCACTCTACAACATTGATTTGGGGTAGGGTGTAAGGGGCAGTCAAGTAACACTTAATACCCCTCTCATCACAAAATTTCTCAAAAGCACATGAGACATATTCACCCCCATTGTCAGATCTTAGCCATTATAGCCTATGCCCAAACTAGTTCTCAACCATACCGAGAAAGCAATGAAAAGTAAATAAAACTTCCAACTTATGCTGTATGGGATAGGCCCATACTTTATGTGAATAATCATAAATGAATGTAATGAAATATTTAGCACCACCCACTTATTGATAGGGTATGAGATCATAAATATTTGAATGAACAAGAGCAAAAGACTCACATGTGTGCATAGAGCCAAACTTTTTATACATATTACGAGTCTGCTTGTCGTGCAAACAATGATCACACGAATAAAAACATAAAAAGTCAAAGGATGGGAGATATTACAAAAAAGTCAATAGTTTCATTCCTTTGAGGGATATATGCCCAAGACAGTGATGCCAATGAGATATACATGGAGCCAAAACATGATCAGTAGCGCTTGATACAACTAAAGGATAAAGACTGCCAATGTCTTGGTGCCTCTAGCCAAAATGAGGTTGCCACGAGTGATTTTGCATGTAGAATCACCAAAGGAGACATGATACCCCAGCATCATCCAATTTTCTAGAAAAAACGAGGCTTTTAGTCAAAGCCCACACATGGTGTACATCATGCAAAACAAACGAAGTACCAATAGCAAAGTGTAAACAAACACCACTAATGCCAATGATATCATAAACACAATAATCTCCTAATCTCACAGAACTTGTCATAGGATGATAGGTATAGAACCAAGTACAATGCGAGATCACATCAAGCAAACAATATTGAGAGAAAGATGAAAAGAAGCATGATGTGTGGTCACATGAAAGGAAGCCATCAAAACAAGCAATCAACACTCAGAGAAAGATGACTAAGTATCAATCATCTAGACATTAGGTGAAGTAGCACAGCCATGATATACTCATTAGAATTGTACTCCAATGCATTTATCTCCTTAATCTTGATAATAGACTTTGTGATGCTATAATCATCCGAAGTCTTAGTATTATCTCACTTTTTCATTGCCTTTATCACGCTTATCCTAACGTAATTTATGGCACTATGGTCAAACATGACCTTGCTACCCATAATAATGACATAGAGATGACTTGGGGCCACAAGATTTACTGTGACTTTGTCCATGAGATCTAGACTTTGGCCTACCCTTTTGTGCATCTCTACCGCTACAGACATTACCATATCTACCATCATTATAGCCTCTAATAGTGAGTGCCTGAGAGGTGTGTACTAGATCAATATTCTTTCTATTTACTTCCTTAGTAAGCAAGGCACCCTCTATATCTTTGAGTTTATGTAAGGAACTGAATTAGGAGTAGATTTGAACAAATACTTAATGTCACATTGATATGAGTATAAAAGGTATGAAGGACACTTGTACAAACACCATCTTTTAATAATACAACTTGTCCTTTCACCTTCTCAAGGTTCTCTCGTGTCCTTTCATGGCTGCTACCATCTCTCTCCTCCACCAATCTTTCTCTCTCCATTTCTAGTATTTCTCTCTCCTTATTTATTCTTTCTCTCTCCTCTACACTTTTTTAGTATTCTCTCTCCTCTCAGGTCCGTTCATTGCAAGTGATATTAGAGCATAGGTCTTTGATCCATTTTTCTTTCCATTATTTCATATATAGTCTCATTGTCACTTAAGAAATCCAAGATAGTTCAAGTGCATGTACTATAGTCCATTAATGGCACATCTCTACAACTAGAGGACTCCTATAGTTGGAAGAAGATAAGTCCATATATCTTTGAAGCTAGAAGTAACATATATGGTAGTGAACCGTGAAATAACAACTCATCATTAATTTTCATGCAATTTTTGGATGTATTTAGTCAAAAGCAGGGTTAGAGAAGTTAGAGCAAATCTTAATCACATTTACTTTTTAGAGTAACAAGTTTCTTTCTTATTCCTTTGATATTTCTTAAGGTTCAATGGGAGAAAAACTAGGCCTATCTCTTAAGAACTTGCTCTATCATTCAAATGACATTCCTAGCTGCCTTTTGTACTTCCTAAGCATCAATTTGACTACATAACCATTTTGTTAAGTTTTAGCTCAAGATTTACCATGAGAATAGGCTACCTTATTAGCATGGATTGCATTGTCCAAAATAGCCTATCTCATCACAAGATCACATCATTTGTTGAATAGCAATGGCTTATATACTTTCCTCCAAGCATTAGGTACATATATGGCATCAAATGTAGAGAGAGAGAGAGAGAGAGAGAGAGAGAGAGAGAGAGAGAGAGAGAGAGAGAGAGAGAGATTTCACTTCTTCTTTTCTTTATCTCCAAGATCCTAAAGATTCATAGAGTTTCATTTCTTCAAGTATGCAACTACTGGAGCAAAGTAGGCCATAATACTAGCCTCTACTATTTTAAGAAACCCTGGTTTCACAAATAACCACATGAGAATCATTCTCTAATCATTGTTGAAAGACCACGATTGGTTAAGAAAAGGGAGCATTTAGGCTACTAAGATCCATCAAAAGTGAGTTACTGAGATCAAGATTGACTAAGATTCTCCTATTTAATGTCTTGAATATTGATAGTGGCTCACTAGTAAGCATGGACTCATCAACAATACTTCTTCTTGCATTAACAACACTTATTGTAACAAGAGTGCCATCCATAGGGATAATCTCACTCGACAATACAAGTATACATCCATTTTGTGGATCTAAATGTTATTCTCTTGAGTAGCTACAATTTCTATAAGTTGTACTAATGAAGGCTATTGTTTCAAACATTGTCATTTTCTCTCTTTCATTAGTGGTGCTCTCAAGTATGTTCTTCACGATCATAGACCTCTTGGTTGTTGCAACCACTAGAAAGAGGTACATGCCAATTGAAGGCTTCAAATATTTGGCATTGCGTAGAGATCTTTGATTTCTCAAGAGGATACAAGCCATACTTTTGTGACAATGGATGTTTGTAAGAACTTCATGTTGAATAATAATGGCTAAGTCTTGGCTTTGGATCATTGAAGTTGATGATTTGCACACTCATTCATTCACAATTGCATATATAATATACATTTTTTAATGGATGCTTGAAGACAATATAAAAAAATCAAACTGGCAAATGTTGTTGAGAAGGCACAACTAGACAGAGACAAGGCACCAGTAAAGAAGTATATTAGAGAAAAGCAATCTCTAAGCAGTTAAAGCTTGCAAGTTGTTGATGCTACATTGATTGGGACAAGTGACTTGCTTGTTGGTCTTGCTACAATTGATATAACAGATTTGTCCAGCCACTCTCTCCTCTGAAAGAATCGAAAACAACACTGCATTGTAGGAGAGAATGGCATTTCCTTACCATTCTCTCATCTGAAAGAATTGACAACAACATTGCATTGTAGGTGTAAAAGGAAACAATAAACTTCAAGAACAAGATGCCTATGGCTTGATGACACTTGAACCACCTATTGGGAGCAAAAACAAGCTAAATCTCATCCAATGGTATGTTGTGCTTCAATTCAAAGGAAATTGACTATAGTGGATGGAAAATAGAGAAAAAGGTCCAAAGGCAGGACCAATTGGCCTCTATCTGAGGACCCTATTGCATAATAGATTTTATTCATATCTATACTACTTATAGGTGGGTTGAGGTAAGCAACAGTGAGTCATTTATCTGACAACTGAAGACAACACTTTTCACTGTGATCACTAGAGGCTTGTACATAGTAAGTGGGCTATCTCTTCCCTCCAATTTCACATCTCATTTTTGAGGATCTATTTCCAATACTCTCTTGATATTCAATTCTAGCAAATCAAGATCAACCATTTTAATTTTTGGCTTGCTTCTTCCTCATCTAAGAAAGATTTTTAATATGTTTTGCTACCTTACTATAGTTAAGGCATCGTGATCAATGCTCAAATTAGCCACTTTAGCCATATCTATACCTATTTTTAGGCTACTTACAATAGGTTTCAGTGGTGTGAAAGATTGAGAAAGTTGAGAAGTTTTGAGGATGCAAATGTAGAGTTGACATGCTCTTTCTTTGAATAGTGGTTTCTCCATTGAGAATGGTTCTATAATAGAAGAGCATTGATCTATTCATCATCAAAAGGGAATGCTTCCTTGAGCTACTTTGAATCATGTTTCAACTTATAGTTGAGTCTATGTGCTTTACTTGAGCTTCTCAGATCGGTAGGATGACATAACACTATAAGGTGCCACTTATTAGTGAGGATAATCTAGAACCTTATGGCTATTTACAAGCATATAGGAGCTTTGCTTGGATAGAACTTGCAATAATCTATTACAACAATAGAGTTTTGATATTGCAGATCATCATGACAATAAAATTCTTACACTTAGCAACAATAATAGTAATAGTAGCAACCAATCTCCAAATTAGTACAACTTTAGCAGCCTCACCATGCAATAGTTTCCACAACCACAATCTCAACCGCATGATGAATGAAGTTTGAAGGTCTTAGTCAACAAAGGCCTTACCATCCCACGTACACATTGTTGATCAACAGCATTGGATAATGATACAATAGATGCCTTAGAAAGAGCATTACTCACATGGTTCTACTTGTTATGTTATGCCATAGACATATTAAGAAGTCAAAACTTTATGGGTAGGGGACTTACATATTGGATGGATGAAGCTTATCTTTACAGTTGTTTATAGTCAATGGAGGGTAAATTTTATAAGCCAAGTTATGGTAGACATACAATGGTACTTCGATGATTCAAATAGAGTAGGCATTTAGACTAAGTTGGGGTTTCTTTTGGCCTTGGTAAGAGACATGCTGATGGAAGCTTAGATCAATCTATATTTGAGGGGTATTTGGCATACCTTGATGCATGGATTGGTGTTGCAATTGGGGCTAGACCAATAGATCAAGAAAAGAGATTTACCAATACCAATATACAAATTGGCATGGTAACTAGTGGGAACACAATCACAAAGGTATCAAAGAGCATCAACAATATTATGAGCATCATAAGCTTTGAGAGTCCATTGTAATTTTTGTCCATGTGTCCACTACCATGAGTGAGTCAAGAATGTGCACAACTATCTCTAACACTAGCTAGCCTTTAGCCATGCTACTCTTAGGATGAGCTTGCTATTGCATAATGCCCTTTAGAGTCTTCATGAACCACTCCAAAAATAACATCTATCAGCCATGCACTGGTCTCGTGACCTCTACTTTATTGACAATTGCAATAGGAGGTGGGTATGCATTGTGAGTATGCTCATGGGTGACTAATATTAAAAAAGACAAACCATCTCAATTGCCCTCTTCTACACCAATTGAATTGACAATGCCATTATATCTTTATGTGAGATTCACTACAACAAATTTGACAACTTGTAAATGGTTGAGGCATCTTTGGAGTGAAAGAACCCATAATTGCAAAGGGTAACATCAACAATCATATTTGGACTATATTAACCATATAACATATTAATGCAAAGCATAGAAAAGAGAAGAGTTGTGGGATTTAAGTTCTATTAGGTGGTCATCCTTGGTGAATTCCATCATGAGAGACTACATTGCATCCATGGGCGTGTGAGATGGACTTGATGATTTGCTTTGCTTTATGCTCCTCTATTATGGATAAAGTTCAGGGGGCACAAGGTAGCCTTACATGACCACGTATTGTAGTTTGTGAGTCACTGATATGCCTCCTTGACACCAATCTCTTCCATCCTTACCCCTAGTATGTCCCTCTGCCTTATGATGTGTTTCCACAACAAGCTACCAACATTACTAAAAATATGCGTTGAAGCCATAAGATGATTAATTAGTAATTGAGTCCAATATGATAACTCACAAAAAATGGACTTCCATTCATACTAGCTTTGTGTAGCCAGTTGCATAGATGGACACCCATGGAACCCTTCTCTCATCTAATGGCCCTTTGGTGGAAATGACATGTGTCCCTGATAAACTACATTTTTCAAGGTGTTTAGCTTGTAGGAGTCCAATATTGGTCTACATACAAGACATGCATGCTATCCAAAAGTGATTAGATATGCAACAATCATTATGTGTAAGTAGCACGATCATGAAACTATAGTGAAAACATAAAATATATGGATTGGAGTCACATTTACATGAGCATTCTCAGTATCCCTAAAAGTTATACACGATCAACATGAGAATGCCTCTTATATTTTCATGTATCCTTGTGCACTTGCTCATGTCCTCCATTGTATTTCCCTCCTACAACTCCCTGATCTTATCATTTAATGGACAAATATAAATATCCATATCCTTGATCTTGATCTTATCATTTAATGGATAGAGATAAGCATCTATGTTCTTTTGACCTTATACCATCCAAGGACAAGCAAATTGAGGTTTGGGAGTCTTTTATTGATACAAAATCATGGTGGGATGTTATAGTTTAACAAGACTACTAGCCATACCCTATAAGAGGTTGAGCACAATTTGAATGGATTCATGCCATGCATGGTAAGACCAAATCATAGATTTCTTAGATCTTTTGCAAACTCTAGAAATGTTGAGTTGATGTGATGCCACCCCTTTGAGTTTGTCGATATATGTTGGGTACCATCCATGGATCTATATTGCATGTGTCATGTTCTTGCTCCAAAACATGTGATAGATGCATGGTATGAGGGGAAAGCATATGAGAACTTTCTCAAGTATTATTTGACCTTGTAAGTATTCTCGATATCTATTAGCATCGCATTTCAAGCATGTGGTCATGGACTTATTCACCTCAAAAGAGCACAATCTTTTGGACACATGTATATATAATTGTAGTCCATGACTAGTTTTTCATAACACTTGTCTTATATCATCGAGAGACTCAAGTATTGTGTTTTCAATAGTAGGCAAGATGTGGTATCTCAAGTTTTTGAATGCTAAAAATATGTCAGATAAGCACACCATTCATGTGATTAAAGAGTTTCTTGTAAAACTATAGGGAAAATGTATCGAATACTTAAATAGCTCTATTACACTCGTGTCATTTGATCCATACTTTCACCTTTGGCTCAAAAACACAATCAAAAGCCTACAAACTCAAGAGCATAAGAAGCATTTTCAAACAAGGTACTCAACATCCATCATACAA
Source organism: Lygodium microphyllum (assembly GCF_053477565.2). Taxonomy (NCBI): domain Eukaryota; kingdom Viridiplantae; phylum Streptophyta; class Polypodiopsida; order Schizaeales; family Lygodiaceae; genus Lygodium; species Lygodium microphyllum. The sequence continues at coordinate 65,953,920 of NC_141151.1, read as the reverse complement.
AGGTGTGGAGGCTTCTTCCTTCAATGGCTATGAGAAGGAACCATCCATTGGTAGCAATGCCTCAATCATTGCCTCCACCTCATGCTCTAAGATCTAAGGTGAGTTTAGATGTGGTCGCCAAGTTCATCTCCTATGGAAGGCCCACTAGAGGAAGTGCCTCCCATGAGGTGAGATTGGTTAGGCACCCTTTGCATGGTACACCTATGAACTCTTCTCACTCAATGTACTAGATCTATTGATCATGATGAATCATCACCCTCCCACACAAATTAATTAAGATAGATAGAACAAGAACAAAATTTTTTCGTACATTCCAAACAAACAACGACTTCAATGTAAAGTTTGTGGGAAAGATTTCTACTCATCACTAGCTCAAAGTCTAGGATTGCTCAATCAAATGATTTTTGGCTCAAACTCTCCATACAAACACACATTCTCTATCAACAATTGATGCTTGTGTTGAATTTCCCACTTGCACTCCATGCATGGACATGGAACACACTAATTGAGATATGTATCTCCATCCCTAGAGCATTAATCCTCGTCATTTCCGATTTTAACTAGAGTGCAAATAAGGTGGCTATACAATAGACATTCAAAATTGCCATTGAACATAAGATGTTTGATCCTTGAGACCACTGTAATAAGGTCTTGAGCTAGATGGACAAGAAGCTCCTCATAATTTAATAGAATAGGTTGAAAGCACCATAATTTGAATGCTCATGTACATAAAATCAAGACACATATATTTTATCTTCCTCTTAGATACCTTATCTTTTGTATAAGGTCATTTCACTATGGCAAAAATTGACTTATTTGGTGCTTATTCATGAAAATCTTACATGGTTTTGGTACGGAGTAATATAAGAATAAAATTTGTGGCTTTAAATATGGTTCACATGGTATCCACCACAGTATATTCTTGTCTTTTTATCAATCATAGTTTTGGGTTGGAGCCCTATCACTTGAGTATCATGCAAGCTAGCTCTTCCCAACCTAGACCTCCATCTATAAAACCTCCATACATATTGACCATTTAAATTTAGAATTTAAAAGGATTTAAAAAACCAAGCAATGCAATGATGCATGTGATATACATTTGTACTTAAGAATTTAACACAATTCTAAAAAAAACTATTCACCCTTTTAATATTATAACTAAGATTATTAGGTGCTTGGAAATGATATGTAATAATTTAAATGAAAGAAATCATTTTATTTTTTCAATGTTCATTTTTTGTGTGTGTGTGTGTGTAGAGAGAGAGAGAGAGAGAGAGAGAGAGAGAGAGAGAGAGAGAGAGAGAGAGAGAGAGAGAGAGAGAGAGAGAGAGAGAGAGAGAGAGAGAGAGAGAGGGAGAGAGGGAGAGAGGGAGAGAGCGAGAGAGCGAGAGAGGGAGAGAGGGAGAGAGAGAGGGAGAGAGAGGGAGAGAGGGAGAGAGGGAGAGAGGGAGAGAGAGAGAGAGAGAGAGAGAGAGAGAGAGAGAAGAGAGAGAGAGAGAGAGAGAGAGAGAGAGAGAGCATATTCTACTCTTCCCTTCTTCTCCCACCCCCCAACTTTTATATAAACTTTCCTCTTTGGACAAAGATCAATACATACCCACACTTCAATCAAGCTAAATCCCTAGAGCCATGCTCTTACACACCAACATCTTATTTTACTTCATTTTTAGAGTTTTTTTTACACATATAGACTCCCCTAACTCATTACAATCCCTATTTCTAGATGTAAGCATCTATAGGCCATTAAGACAACTAAATACCATCAAAAGGAGGCACAAATATTTGAAGCATACTCTAGGATCTCTGCTATGCTCTCTCTCTCTCTCTCTCTCTCTCTCTCTCTCCCAACACACACACACACACACACACACACACACACACACACACACACACACACACACACACACACACACACACACACACACACACACACACACACACACACACACACACACACACACACACACACACACACACACACACACACACACACACACACACACACACATGGCATACACAATCACACAAAGAAAGAAATGAGGGAGAACGAGGGGACTCACCTTGAAGCTTGCTACTGCACTCCCACATTCTCCTTCATGCTTTGCTACTCTTCCATGCTTTTGGGTCCCCTTACCTCCCTTTGGCTATGTGAGGTTGAGCCTTGCAATTTGCACGCAAAAAGGCTTGCTATTTTAGCGATGCTATTAGTGAAAATCATTGATGAGTGCAACACAAAATTGTCATGTGAATATTGTTGTTATAGTAGTGTGTTCTTGTGTAGCTCCTAATAAAATGAACATTTTCCTTACAAACATAGTAGAATTTTAGAAAACATGAAAATCTGATAGTGTAGATAAGTTCAATACCATAGCTATTGATAGAATCCAAAACTTAAAATGGATCGATCTTATGGTCCCATAAGATACATGCCCTCTATTCCCCTGGCAAATGAATAGAGGTAAGTGGGACATACAACACTTTTCTCAAGGAAGAAGCAATGGGTTACTTTCATTCTCTAAAAATTTACAAATGTTTAGAAAAGCCACCCAAACAAGCACTACAAGAAGAACATCCTTAAATAGATTAAGGTAAGCAATGGACCAATTCCCCTTAAAACAAAATTGAACAAGCCAACAGTCACACACTTTCTCTTTATAAGAGCCAATTAAGCCTTAATTAAAGTCCTTTAGGTTTGATGTTGTAGAGGCTGCCAAGACCCATGGACCACTTATTGGTTAAGCGTTTCAAGCGAGCAGCACTAATGGCTACCTCTCACATAGCCAATGCACTATCCCTCTCTACGAGTGTAGTGAGCTTACCTTAATGCCCGATTGAATTGCTTCCTCTCTCAAGCACTCTGATAGCTCCACGATTTGTGACGCACACTCAAGCATCCTCAAGTCTCTTCCTCCAAACTCCATCCTCCATAGCCATGTGCAAGACGAGAGAAGAGAAGAGAAGAAGAGAAGAAGAAGAGATGGTGGAGAGCTTCACCTCCACCCTCACACCCTCTCTCCCTCACTCACTCTCACTCCCTCCTTCAAGCACTCACAAGTAAGCAAGCAGGAAAAGAAAAGAGAAGAAGAAGAAGAGTCCACTTTGCCACACACCAAAGAATGAGCTCTAATTCACTTTTTGAACTTTATATACAAAACCCTCTTTCCCTTGGGCGGTTATCCCCTTTTTACATGGCTGGTCATCCCTTGACCTTACATGCCCTCTATTCCCCTGGCAAATGAATAGAGGTAGGTGGGACATACAACACTTTTCTCAAGGAAGAAGCAATGGGTTAATTTCATTCTCTAGAAATTTACAAATGTTTAGAAAAGCCACCCAAACAAGCACTACAAGAAGAATATCCTTAAATAGATTAAGGTAAGCAATGGACCAATTTCCCTTAAAACAAAACTGAACAAGCCAATAGTCACACACTTTCTCTTTATAAGAGCCAATCAAGCCTTAATCAAAGCCCTTTATGTTTGATGCTGTAGAGGCTGCCAAGACCCATGGATCGCTTATTGGTTAAGTGTTTCAAGCGAGCACTAATGGCTACCTCTCACATAGCCAATGCACTATCTCTCTCTACGAGTGTAGTGAGCTTACCTTAATGCCCGATTGAGATGCTTCCTCTCTCAAGCACTCTGATAGCTCCACGATTTGTGATGCACACTCAAGCATCCTCAAGTCTCTTCCTCCAAACTCCATCCTCCATAGCCATGTGCAAGACGAGAGAAGAGAAGAGAAGAAGAGAAGAAGAAGAGATGGTGGAGAGCTTCACCTCCACCCTCACACCCTCTCTCCCTCACTCACTCTCACTCCCTCCTTCAAGCACTCACATGCAAGCAAGCAGGAGAAGAAAAGAGAAGAAGAAGAAGAGTCCACTTTGCTACACACCAAAGAATGAGCTCTCATTCACTTTTTGAACTTTATATACAAAACCCTCTTTCCCTTGGGCGGTCATCCCCTTTTTAGATGGTTGGTCATCCCTTGACCTAGGCCTTTTTTTTCCATTGTTCTCCTATCTTCCTAGCTTCCTTCCTATCGCTTATCTATCTTTACAATTTGCATGGGTGATCGGCACTCTTTTACAGAGGTTTTGGCTACACCTTTATATTTAAAGATGCGCCTTCTTGCTTTTGCATTCTTGCAGCTTCCATGGTTGTGTCTTGTACTCCTAGTGGTAACAGCAGTTCTAAGTCACCATGTTCAAAGTTACCCTGCTTGACATGCTCATCAAACCAACATTTGCGTCTTGCCTTTTGGCATATTAGCACATGGGTGGCTAGAGGCCGGGTTTCTGATAAGTGTTCGAGTTCCATCAAGCTTGACATGCTTGTCAAACTAGCGTTTGCGTCTTTCCTTTTCACATATTAGCACATGGATGGCTAGAAGTTAGGTTTCCGATAAGCATTCGAGTTCCATCAAGCGTTCTGCCCGTGCCTCCTTCCCATCCCATCTCTCTTGAAGGGCTATCATGAGGCTTGGTACAAAGAATTCCAAGGGGAGGATCGCCTTTGTACCATATGTCAATCTAAATGGGATTTTCCATCTTGTAAGTTGTATGGTAGGCCCACAAGGCTGCCATCAACTTGTTATGCCAATCATTATGTGAAGTAGAGATGACTTTGGTCGGGATGTTTATTAAGATTTTATTCATGGATTCAGCTTGATCGTTTTCTTGAGGGTAATAAGGCAAGGATTTCTGATGGATGATTAGAAAGGAGGACAGGAGGTGAGCAATTGCTTTGTTGATGAAGTGTGTGCCTTGGTTGCTAACTAGTTTGATGGGGCAGCCGAATTGTGAGATCACTTGCTCCCATAGGAACTTAGTAGTGGTCCTAGGATCATTCTTTCTTGTAGCTCATGCTCTGTCCATTTTGTTAGATAATCGGTGGCCACAATGATGTATTTGGCTTGTGAATACTGTGCCGTAGGACTAATGGGTCCGATGAAGTCAATCCCCCATTTTTCAAAGGGTTATCGTGTGATAATTGGGGTTAACTCCATGTGATCCTTACGAATCAGAACTTTAGTCCATTGGCACTCATCATAATGCTTCACAAACCGTGTCGCATCTCGGAAGAGGGTAGGCCACCACAGATGGGACTGCAGTACCTTGAAAGCCGTCGCGTCTCTCTGAAATGTCCTCCTGTGATTCTGCCATGTGCCTTTGTCAATACGTCATGTATCTCATGCTCACACATGCACCTGCACAGTAACCCTTCTTGTCCTAGCCTGTAAAGTTGGCTTTCTATCAATTGATAGGGTTGGATCTTCAAGATGAGCTGACTAAGTCAGGCCTTTTCTATTGGTCGTTCCGGTAGTTTGTGCTCAAGCACTTGAGATATGTCATCTGCCCAATACGGCATCATGTAAGCTCTAAACAAATCCTTTTCGTGGGATAAGTGGAATAGATGCGTGTTTGGTAGTTCATCCACAATGCCTTGTCCCAGCCGCTTTTCCCATGTGGGGATACAAAATAGATGGTCAACCATGTAATGATGCTTCTCTTTACGTACCACCACGGAGAAGTCAAACTCCAAAAGTAAAAGAAGCCATCTAGCGATGCGTCATGTAGCACATGATTTGTTAACAAGATACAACAAGGCTTGATGGTTGACAAATAAAGTAAAAGGCATAGCCAAAAGATAATGTCAAAAATTCTTTACAGGAAACACCATGGCTAAGCCCTCTCTCTCCGTTGTCGAGTAATTTATTTTGGTCTCAGTGAGTTATCTGCCACCAAATCTCACTGGGTAATCCAGGTTGTGTTCACCAAGTTGACACAACACAACTCCTACAACGAATTTCGAAGCATCGATGTGCACATGAAAGGTGAGTGTCCAATTAGGGGCTCATAGAATTGGTGCTGTGGTTAGAGCCTTTTTCAGTTCCTCATGTGCATGTTGGCATTGCTCGGTCCATTCAAATATAATCAACGGCTTGTATAGAGGTCTAGTAATCAATGCATAGTTCAATTTGAACCATCGATAATACCCTGTGTGTCCTAAGAAGCACTGAATACCCTTGAAATCAGTTAGGGATGGAAGATCAACAATGACCTTGATCTTCGAGAATTTTGTGGCAATGCCATTCTTTGACACCATGTGTCCTAGGATACATCCATGCTTCGCCCAAAACTGGCACTTCAAGGGATTCAAGGAGAGACGATATAGTCGACATCATTCAAAGACTGCTCGGAGTCTGTCTAAGTGTTCTCGCCAAGTAGAATGAACACACATCATCCATGAAAACCTCTTGAATATTGTACACATTAGTCATTGGAAGGTGGTTGGCACGTTAGTCAATCCAAAAGGTATGATTATGTAGGCAAAGATGTCCCATTCGGATGCGCTTTTATGCCTATTGTTAGGATGTGCTTGCACCTGATTGTATCTAGAGAAGCCTCTAGGAAACTGTAGGCCTCTTTGCCAGCCACTCTCTCGAGCATGTGATCGGTGTACGACAATGAGTAGTTATCTCTCTTTGTGGCTGTGTTTACCTTCTTGTAATTGACACACGCGCTAATCTTTCCATTCTTGTTTAACACGATGACTATGGGGGAAACACAGTCTGTGTTCAATTTTGTAGATGAATCCTTCTCTTATCAGCTTGTTGATTTCTTCCTTGATAGCATGGGCGTGCTTTGGATTCATGGGGTATGGTTGCGCTGCTTGTCCAGTGTCGCATCAGGTATCATGGGTATATTGTGAGTCACCACACTTGGGTCTACCCCTTTGAGCTCTTCTAGGAAGTAAGAAAAGACGTATATATACTCTTGCAAGAGAGTAATGAGACATGTTTTCTCTTTCTTGGTCAAGTCATCATCTATAAAGATAGGTTGCGGGTTCTCCTCTACACTGGATAAGTTGACCTCCTTGATCTTGGTGATTCCCTCAATTGGTTTGCTTGCCTTCTCCTGTCATTTGGCTCCCAGCAAGATCATCACCCTATCTCCCTTTTTGAACTTTGTGAATCATTTCGACAAGTCTTGTAGTTTTCGATGTTTTTCAGTCTGTGTTTCTTTAGGTAGCTTTTGTCGTTCCTCCCTTAATCGTCGATGTCTTAGGTGGACGGGTAGGTCCCCCTTGGTGCATGTAGTCTTGGAGGGTCGAGGTATTTTAGGATAGCTATCTGAGCCGACTTTCGATTCATAATCGAACTCTCCGTCTTTGCTAGAAGAGGGGGTCTCTCTTGGTGGTCGTAGCTTAGAAGGTGAGTTTGTTTGTAGCAATGGTGTGTCACTTGGCAGTGCTAGGCTTGTGTGCTCGTAGTCAATTGCACCTGTGTGCTCCAACCAAGTTTGATCGCAGTCTTTGTGTTGTGGACTCCTTTTGCTACCCTGAGGGCACTCTACTTGTGTGGTCTGGGGTCTATTCGTATTTGTTCAATCATTCATTCCCTAGTGTCGTATTCTAGGGTATCGATTTCCCTTTCACTCTCATCACTGAAGGAACAACAGTCCTCATATTCATCGTTAGAGCTGTCTTCATCCAATTGTTCATCATTCTCCAGGTTCTGACATATCTCTTCTTGCTGGTCGAGGATTAAGGCCCAATTGTATCTCAAGTTTAAATCATGCACTTTGGACCAACACCATTTAGGTTCGTCTAAGAGATCTTGGAGTGGCTTAAGATTTGTTGTTGGATTGCCAGCCAACTTGTCGGTCAAGTACCCTAGGACCTCTAGGAGCTCTCGTCTATTGTTCGGTACTTGGAACACAACAGGGTTGGTTCTTCCATGTAGGCTTCCAATCATCATGCAGATTGGCATTAAGGGTATGCCCCTGGATTTGTCGGTTGCCTTGATGGCTTGTTCATACTCCTCAGTGTCTGAGAATGGTAGGTCAATGGTAGCAAGAATATGCATCCAGTCTTGCTCATCCTCAAGGCATGGGATATACTTGGTAAGGGCCCCATAGGATTCCCTAATCTGTTCGTTGCCCTTTAGCATGGTGGAGATGGCATCCAAGTTGATAGGCATAGTCTTCCATGTGTCGATCTCCACTCTTACGACCTCCACTCGATTGCCCAGGAAGATAAGACCGTTGCCCCAGTCCTCTATGATTCTCGTGTTGCACATCTAGGGTCAACCTAGTAGGATGTCATAATCTACTCCCTTCATGACTATGAAGTCAATAGAGATATGGATTCCCATGATCTCTGTTGACTTCATGACTATGAAGTCAATAGAGATATGGATTTCCACGATCTTCACTGGTCAATTTTTCAACACTCCAAATGGTTTCATCTTCATTCCGTTAGCTAGTGTGACATTGAACCTAGCAGTCTCGACCGATGGGTTACCCCAAGTTTGGAGTACTGCATGGCTTAGCACACTCATTCTAGCCCCTGTGTCCATGATCCCCTTTCTGGTGATGTCTCCCAATGCTAAGACTGGTAGGACTGCATGCATTTCCGTGCCTTTCCAAAAGGCATTAACATGCAAGGATCTAGGTATGGAGTGCAACATTAGACTCGGTATTTGAGTTTCTGCATCGTGCTTAGGTAAGTTTGTGGTAATTGGCTCATTTGGTTCTTCAACCCACTGTTTCAGCTCTCTAGCCATAGCGTTGAATGCTGCTTAAGCAGGTCGCCTAAGCTTAGAGTTACAGGGGTGGTCACCAGTGTATTGAGGAGGTTGCTAGTCACTTGCCTTCTCCCTAAGTCTACGGTTCTTGGCCAGTGGCCTTGACTAGTTTGCTAGATTAGGGCATTTAGACTTTGTCTAGGTGACCTAGCTTGTCGTGCCATCGCCTCCCTTGATCTTGGTTGTGGGAGAGAGATTGATATGCTCATGCTTGAGAGATCATTGATCTCGTCTTCTAGTATTGGCTCAACGTTCTTTAGGTGCTCTTGGACCTCCTTCACCCACTCTTTCACCTTCTTGATGGCTTCGAGTTGGCGCTTCGGGTTGGGATACTCGGGACCTTGGCACTTTCCTTTTCAGATGTCCATGGGGCCAATGTTTCTTCTTCTACGTCAATGATTTCCCTTCAAACTAGCATTGTTGTGGCACTTTTGGTTTTGAGGGTGACCTTAGCATCTGGTCTTTTCTTCCTTCATCTCCGACTCTTCTTTCCAACTGAGGTTGCACCAAGGTTGCTAGGCCATGGCAATGATATGCTGACCCGCTTCGTCTTCTGCACGTGGGTCATGACATGCAACGGGATAGGCGTGGCCTCTCCATTGAGTGTCTCGACACCGAACACACCCAATGGAACCAATGGCTCGTTTCCCGAACTAGAGCATGGCCTCTGCCTAGGGCAATTGACAAAGAGGTGAGTGATTCCATACTCAGCACATCTCAGATCAACCTTATCTCTATTTGCTTGCTCCCTCTCAGGGCAATGAGAAGAAATGTGTCCTGGGTGACCACAAGTCTAATACATGATTGGCTCTTGGGTCTGTGCTCCTAGGCCTCTACCTCTCCCCCTACCTATCGCCATCACCAGTACTAGTCGATAGTCCATAAGGATTGCATTTCCTTCCTCATTGTATGACATGTATGGGTTTACATAAGGCTTGTCGTCGCTAGGCTCGTCCACATAGTGGACTGGAGTATCACTCGGTGGGTGGGTCACGTAGGGTCCAAGTGGTCTAGGGATACATGTAGGATTTATTTCCATCCAAGGGATGGGCGGCTTAGCATCATTAGGTGCTGGGAGAGCCAATGGGGCTCCCCTTCCAAAGAAGTTTGGTGGCTTGTTCTCAAGGTAGGGTTGACCGTAAGGTTGCAGGTATGAGAGTCTTTGAGGTAGTCTACAACATATGGCATCATGGCTGAACCTACCACAATTAGCACAAGGTCATGACCTATGGTCCTTGCACTCGACTGGCAAGTGGTTCCCACCACAATGCACGCATTGGACATGTGGGTGCATTGGTCATCTCATCATCTCCTGTAGTTTGGTTATGTCCATCCTAATCTCTACTAGCTCTTGTCTTGAGTCAGTGCCCTTCCCTTTGTCTTGTGCGCTTGGGCTTGCTCTCTCACTCGGCATTGAGGCCCTCTCGAAACTCCGATACTGGATTCTTCTCGATTCAAGCCTCTGGAACTTCTTTGCTTGAGTTGGTCATCCACTCTAATAGATTCCTCAAAGACCCTTGCCACTGCATTTTGCTGCAAGCTCGAGTTGTCGGCCAAGGCTTTGTAGAGCTCTTCACTTTGTATTCCATTGATGAATACCATGGATACTGCTCTTTCGGTGGTCTCTTGCCCATTGGGATTCTCTTGAAGAGGCTCCTCACTTGGGTCATGTAATCTCGAATATCCTCTTTCTCTCTCTAGTCGATGTTCATGAGTCACACTAGTAGGTTGTCGGAGTACCTAGGTTCGAAAAATCTCTTGATGAAGAGATTTGCAGCATCCAAACTTGTGTACCAAGTCCGGCCCTTGTCACCTAAGCACTATCTGAAAGCTTGGGAGAGTTGAATAGGATCGGTAAGGCCATTGGCCTCACAGACCTGCTCAAACTATTCCACAAAGCTGTACGGATTGTCCTTTACTTGGTATTTATACAGCTGCTTTGCCATCACATGGATTTTTGATTGGCTATTAGAGCCTTGCTTAACCCCTAACCTTGCTAGCAGTGATGTTGCTAATGCTGTAGCATTTTGCTATGCTACCGTGTTATCTAGCAGTTGCTTCGTCAGAAGCTTGCTCAGTGTGAGGTCTCCCTCTAGCCTTTCTTGCTTTGCGATCGATTTCTGCTTGCTAGGGCTAGCACTCTCTGGATCTCTCGTATTTTCAAACTGACACACAAGCTCCTAGTTTGTTGGTCATGGTTGTATGCAGATAGGCCTTGCAAAACCATGCAAGCCAGCTTTCTCTCTTCCTTGAGGTCTACTATGATGTCCTCTATAGGTCTACCATGGTGTTCTAGCCGGGTTTGAACATCGTATTTGTATACTAACTATTGGATGACCTCAGGAAAATCGCATAGGTCCAACTCTTTATTGCTTCTATGGCATGAGCTGCCCTCTTCCATGTCCCAAGCTTCCTGTTCTGTCAAGTTGATAAGGCCAGGTAGATCCACTTCCACAATAGTGCCTATCCTTGTTGCGTCCGAATTTTTGGTTGTGTTCTTTGCTTGATTCTACTTTTGGGGATTCGATCACCCTTTTATGTCTTTGGGTCTTCTCTTAATGGTGGGTTCCTTCAAGTTCTTAAGTCTGGGTGAGTTTCTTGTCAATTACAACCAATCCTCAACTTACCCTCACTCTCTGCATGTGTGAGTTCTTTTTCGTGCACTGTGTGAAATTTGGCTTTTAGCTCTTTTCAAGTGTGCTTTGACTGATGTAAATCAGTGTGAGTGAGAAACAAAGTGTGTGCAGCTCCGATGCTCTTGTCTATAGGTTGGCTTGATAAGGTCGTGTGTTCGGTTTCTAGTTGTTCTTGTCGGCTTCTCGGGTTTTTTGTTGCACTATCCCATTTAGCTCGTTCAGGGTCGAGTTGGAGACTTACAATCAACCCACAACACCATACACTATTCCAGACTATTCGGCCACGATTTCTAGGTCTGTAACTACCTGTGAGGCATTCAGTGGGTTCTTCCAGCATGGGTCACACTTCTCGTTAGCTTCAAATTTTCTTTCTCAGGTTGTGCCCAATTTTAAAAATCAGACATCCAATATACCAGTGTCGGATTCTAGAATTCTGTCTGATTGCCATAATCGGACAAGGTGTGTCTGGTCGGACAGCTCGACTTGGTTCGATTGGAATATGTTCGATTCTCGGAATCAGACGGGGGTGCTTGGTCCGATTGAATGTATGTCCAATCGGACAGGATACTAGGTTCCATTCTGTGGTCAAATTGCGGCAATTGGACGGTCAAGCATCCAATCGGACGGGGTAGTGTGTTCGATTCCTTCTCGTCCAATTCTTAGAATCGAATGGAGGTGGTGTGTTCGATTAGGAAGTGGTCTGATTTGGAGCTGGTTCGATTTTCAAAATTGGACGGGCACGTCCAATCAGACTAAACGGGCTTGTCCAAGTCCGATTCAGGGAATCAAACTGGTCACTAGGTCCAATTCTAGGAATCAGGCACGGTGGGGAGCGTCTGATTCCGCCGGTCGAATATGCACCAATTGTGTTTTTCCAAAAAATCTTCACTTAAATGTTGCTAGCACCTACAAGGACTTCCAAGAATCACGGAGGGGTGTAGGACAAGGGCATCCTATACGTGAATCTCACCAAAACCTCTGATATGCTTCGATCGATTTGACATAGTCTCGTGACCTGCAAGCTCTATCTCTCTCTGTCTCTGTCTCACACACACACACACACACACACACACACACACACACAAAGCCAGGACTACAAATGAGGCCTTCCTTGGTCACTCAGGACCTTAAACCTTTGTTGGCCACCTTAGCCTTCCTGATCACTCCACTTGTGACTCCGAGGCATCTGAGCACTCTCTTTTTCTCATTTTTCCATGTTATTTCCTTAGTCAGGACTGTTTTAGCAATGAACCTTAAGCTTCCCACTCTGATTTCTCCCTCCCATCCTACTCTAAATGTGACAAAAATCAAAAGCAAAGTATTGAACTAATTTCTCCTACTCATCCAATCACCAAAAACCAAAAATACTTACTTGTAAGATGGATAAAAAAACCAAAAATCTCCTATCTATCTCAAGATCTTGTTCGAGGATGGAACCCTTACTTCGATGCTTGATTTGAAGCGCAGAAGCGCTCATGCTTGAATCCATTTGTCTCGGCAAACAGAACCAAAATGTAGAGGCGCGACGAGCTCAAGCTCAAGCTCAACCGCCAAGACCCATAGACCGCTTATTAGTCAAGTGTTTCAAGCAATCACTAATGGCTACCTCTCACATAGCCGATGTGCTATGCCTCTCTACGAGTGTAGTGAGCTTACCTTAATGCCCGATTGAGTTGCTTCCTCTCTTAAGCACTTTGATAGCTCCATGATTCGAGATGCACACTCAAGCATCCTCAAGCCTCTTCCTTTAAACTCCATTCTCCATAGCCACGCGCGAGACGAGAGAAGAGAAGAGAAGAAGAGAAGAAGAAGAGATAGTGGAGAGCTTCACCTCCAAGATCTCTCACCCTCACACCGTCTCTCCCTCACTCACTCTCACTCCCTCCCTCAAGCACTCACAAGCAAGCACGCAAGAGAAGAAAAGAGAAGAAGAGAAGAAGAAGAGTTCACTTTGCCACACACCAAAGAATGAGCTCCCATTCACTTTTTGAACTTTATATACAAAACCCTCTTTCCCTTGGGTGGTCATTCCCTTTTTGCATGGCCTAGGCCCTTTTTTTCCATTGTTCTCCTATCTTCCTAGCTTCCTTCCTACCACCCATCTATCTTTACAATTTACACGGGTGAGAGCCTGACTCTCTTTTACAGAGGTTTGGTTGTGCCTTTATATTTAAAGGTGCGCCTTCTTGCTTTTGGCTTCTTGCAGCTTCCATGGTTGTGTCTTGTACTCCTGGTGGTTGTTCCTATGCTTTTAGATTTGTTACGGGCCAACTCTTTTGTAGGGCGCCTTTTTCTTTTCTTCGCCATGCTCTTTTCCTCTTGATGCCTTGTTTTTCACTTCCTTCATTTTGCAATAAACAGATGCCACATCCTCTTCATTAACAACCTAAAACAATACTTGATATATCACCCCCAACCCCCACGAGAACTTATGTCATAGGTGGCACCAAAAGTTAGTTGCATCATTCCAGTTAGTTTCCTCCTTCAAGTTGAGGATGCTGGAGAGAAGAGGGTGGTTATAGATCCTGTTTCTTTGTGAAATAACTCCATCACATCATTAGCATATAGTGTTTCAATGCCAAAGATAATGTCTAATATGGCTTGCAATCATTTTCAAATCAGTTGCCTTTAGATTACTTATAATTGGCATGTATATAAGCATGAAGATGAACTATTGGTCAATTCATTAGCTATCTACCATTCAAATCATTATCTAGCTAATCAAGTCATGCATCTCATCCACCATTTTAATCAATGTTAGGATATTGATGTGTATCTAGGCTACAACATTTCACTTCTGACAACAATCTCCCATAGCCTTGGAGTGGCAACTCATTGGACTCCAATCATTGAACCCACTGAAATTTCTTAGGCACAAGCATTGCCTCAACTGAAAACCTGAGCATGAGTACGAAATAAGAGACATACATTGCTTTCATACCTAGCACTTGCAACATGTGCACTTCGTGCACCCCCTTCCGCTAGCAATGTCCCATACCACCCTTAACGAAATAAAGGCATACATGTTAGGTGTGAACCATCACAATTTCATAAGCAAAATTGGTTTTGTGCACATCATTGGATCTCGTGTCCAATTGCAAGTTGACACTCTAATACCAATGAAACGTCCCTCAAGGATCCATCTTGCACACAACACATGGCATAAGCCAAACTCACCATGAAAGGGATTGGACATTAGACTCACCTCCCAACCATAGAGCCAAACAGGTTCACCCTTGAGCTTGGGAGCTAGCAGTATGACCAATGGGCCAAAAGTCTAAGAGTAGTGATCACACAATGAGCACAATAGAGCCAAACAGGTTCACCCTTGAGCTTGGGAGCTAGCAGTATGACCAATGGGCCAAAAGTCTAAGAGTGGTGATCACACAAATGAATGAGCACAATAGGGTCTTGAGTCCTATAAATAAAACTTGATTTCCCTAACCCTAAAGTGTCCTTAGTGCATTCACATTAAGTCACTCCATAACCACCATGACTAATGCTACTAGCCCCCATCCCTATGTCTAGAGACATAAGACCTCGGATCCTTGAGATTGGTCTCTCACAAAGACTCTACATGTGCTTGTAGATGAGTGGAAATCTGTGAATGAGTCCCATGCATGAGTGCTCTCTGTATGAGTGACTGGAATCCCTGTGAGTGTGACAACTCCTATGAATGAGTCCTAGGGTTCATAGAAGTTATACAAAGCATGAATGACTTCTTTTTTGTAGTTTTCTAACATTTTAAGGATTTTGTTTTGTGTTTTTTCCTCTTTTGATCTATTCTCCAAGCTATTATCTATTCTTTATCAATCAACAATGAATCGATACCCTCTTGATCGATCTTTCCTAATCTAGTTGTGAACATTTTGGAGTAAGCACATCATCGACAAGCCTCCTATTACTTTGCATGGTAAGAGTATTAAGGACTTCAATAGATCGGTTCTACCCTAGTTACCAAGACAATAATGAAACCAAAATGTTGGGTTTTTTTATTAACATTAAGACTTAGATGAAACTTGCATTTCTTCAAGAGCTTCAACCATGTTGACTATGCTATATCTCACCTAGCTTCTTGAGTCTAGCCATGTGCTCTCTTGTTCTACCAAGAAAGAAAAATGCAAGACTAAATTTGAGGTATAGTGAGCTCACCTACTTACCAATCACATTGTAATGGATGGCTGATGGGCTTGTAGATGGTTGCACAATCTAACTAGCACTTCTTGATCCACTTCCACTACTTCATTGCAAACATAAGTGCTCCATCATAGTAGAGATTAAACATAGAGAAGAAGGAAGTGTACCAACCTCAACCTCATGCTCTATCTCTTGCCTTCCAAGCTATGGAAGAAGAATGGTAGAAAAGGAAGAAAGGTAAGAAGAGAAGCTTCGCCCTCCAAGTTCCTCACTTGCACTCTCACTCTCCCTCACTCTCAACGAGATACTCAAATGGAAAAGATAGAAGCAAGGTAAGGGGTTCCTCAAAGTTTGCACACACAAGAATAAGCTACTCTATTCACTTTTTAGTTTTTATAAATAGTGTTTTGAGTTTAGGGTTCCCCCCCATAAGTTAGCACCCTACCCATCTTTTTGGCCTTTGACCATCGATTCTCTTTTGATTTATGCATAGATCTTAGGTTGATTAGACCAGCCTTATCAAAAGTACACAGAAGCTTAGTGCCCATAACTTGATCTAGCTATGAGTCTTTCTTTCTAACTTTGAGATATTTTACACTTTGCATGAGAGTGATCCCATCTCTCAACTTATAAATTAAGTATGCAATTAAATTTACTTGCACATTATGTATGATGATGTGTAGATTGATGCATCCCAAAAGGATTAATCTTTCCAGAATGTTTCTAAACATTGCACCTTCACTCGACTTCTTCACCATTTGTGGTTCACAATAGGATTCATCGTAAAACACTTTTTTTAGCAATGGTTCCTCCGCCTTAAATTCTTGCAAACTCCCTAATCTTGTTGTACATCACTCTCCTTGAAAAACTGCAAGGCTTCAACATTAATAATCCTATTTGGATCACAAAAACTATGGAATGATAAAGGAATATGAGTAAAATTATGGCATGAAATCTCGTATTAAAGCCAATGATTTGTGATTGGGTTAAGAAAAGGCAAGCACTACCAAAATTAGCATACTAATGTACAACTTAAAAGAAAGAAAAATTAATAATGCCAAGAGTCAATCCAATATCATTACTCAATTATCAAGAATGGCTCTAATAAGTTGCTTTATTAGCTTAGCATCATGGAAGCAATGAGTATAAGATAAAGTCTAGCTTCTCCCATCCTAGGACATATTCAATAAGATTGTCCCCATTATTTAGCATTTCAATGCTGCAAATGACATCAACATTTGTGAATTACATTTGGATTGGAAGATTCTTCAAGCAATCGGTCATGTGGAGATTTTAGAGGGATTTTGACTACAAGGTAGTATCAAACTTGTATATAGCCTAAGGCTAGTTACACACATGCTTGGATGTATATTTAAATGCCAAAATAGAAGGGGCATTGTGCTAACATGGTAGCTTATGATTTGCTTCTGAAATGCACATGATGGACAAATTTGGGTGTGAGAAGTTCCCCATCCAAGGTGCAAACTCCTGCCCAAGTGGAATAAGTGTTGAGAAATGTGCAATCACATCCACCATAGCCTCTTTATATGGGACAAACAAGGCAAAGAAACAAATTGGCAATAAAGCCTTAGATTGGGTCATGTTTACACGGTTTATTAAAACTACGATTATTGAATACCATGGTCCCTTTTCACCTACCTTCACCTACCAATACCACCTACTGTAAGCCTATAAAAGGCACTCATCCCCACACTCATTCTATCAGTTATTATCAATCAATTGTACTTGCATTAGGCTGGGATAATATTAGTTGTTCTTCCTTGTCAATGCTTCTACCTCATTATGATTGTCTATTTGCTCATCAGTGATCCTCCATAGCATGCATTCTCAGTTTTTTAACATGGTATCAGAGCAGGTTTTAAGTTAGTGAGTCATCAAGCCACAAATTGAGTCATGTCAGTTTGAATTTCTGGCTCCCTCCACTTTTCCTTGGATGTCTCACCTACCTCCATAGCTATCCACCTTTAGTGGAGGACTTGATTCTCCCTATCCAGGCCATTTCAGCTCGTGGTGTCTTCTAGGAACATACTCCCTAACTTAGGGCGCTCCTGCCCATCACATCAAAGCCCAACATTGTTGACTGTAAGCTCCAGCATTGCACGTTTTCTCAGTCACTGCCATTTTCTGTGCTCTTTGCCATTCGTACGATCGATTCCACCTGCACACGTCGCGATGTTGACAAGCATCATAGGGCTTTGATAGCTTGCTTTCTAAGATTCATTTATATCAAGAAAGTTTTGGAAATAATCAGGTATTCAGTTCACATGAAGGAAAAAACTAGGCTGCCCCCAGAAACCCTAATGCAGACTCCATAGCCATCAACCTCAAAGCTCAATTTTCTCTTCATTTTTCTATTTTATTTGGCTCAGTATTGTCATTGACCCTCTGATCTACTAAACATTGATTTTTCCAAGCCAAGTTACCACTTCGAATCAGCAAGAAGAAGAATCAACATCAAGTGTCAACTACATTTGTATCTCTTAATACTAGTGTTGATTAACACTAATCCTCCTGTGTCCTTTGACACACTCAAATTCAACACTTCTTCTAGACTATTCTCAGTTCCTCTTTGTAACTCCAGCATCAAATCAAGGAGGGGAAGACTTGAACTTACAAGATCTTGAAGATTCCAACCTCAAGGGCATCATAGTCACTAAATCATCTAGTATCTCTTGATACTAATCATCTAGTGCTTCTTAGCACTTGCTCAACTGAAATCTAAAGTGTTTTGGAGCAGATTTACTGTTGATATTGCAATCTCAAAATGGGCAAGGATTCACCGACATCCTGATTCAATGGTGTTGGATTCCACACATGGCAAACTAGGATCAAATTGATCCTAATGAAGAAAGGCTTGTGGTCAATCACAAGTGGTCAAGAGAAGAAACCAAGGGAAGTTGCACTTTCAATTGTATGGGATAAAAATGATGACAAGGCTCAAGCAATTATCAAGCTCGAACTTGATGATAGCTACATTCATCTTGTTGATGATTGTGAAACCTCTTACGCGACATGGGATCGATAAGATCCCCTATATCCTAGGTTAGGGCGTACCCTATTAACCCAACTTGGTCAAACCTTAAGTTTGTTGGTTACTTCAATTTATTGGCTAGTCTTTAGTTTCCAATCAATCCTCTTTACTTAAGAAATACCACTAATTAGGATGATTATTCATCCTCTTGCAAGATAACTTGCATAAGGACATGTCAACTTCATTGCAAGAACTTGGCCATTCCCTTGTGATCCAATCACAAGATCATATGACTCCACACTTGCTGTGCGAGTGTCACATCGAACTATGAGACAATGGAGTCATGAAACAATCTGTTTCGTTTACTAGGTTGGCGTCGTTAGACCTAGGGTTTCCAAGTTTCATCTTGTAAGATTCTTAGGGACAAACCCTAGCTCACTTTACGATTACATTTCACTATCCCTACATTTAGTGAATGTGGGCAAGTATTTAAGGTATAGGCGTTTCTTGGAATTTAACGTATTCCGAACGAGTACTCCGTGGCTTAGATGTTTTAGGTTTATGCCAATTTGGTTAACTCAAGAAGATAATTTCGAGATTACTTCCACATGATTCGTTGACTATGCGTAAATTGATTTTTCAACCCTAACTTATCGGTTTGAGGTCAGGCATAGGTTAGGCTAATTTCAATTAATCTTCCCTTTTCTTTGCAAACAAAATTCATGCTAAATAAGCAACCTTTTTCTTGCTAATTTATGTAGTTGACAACGATAATTTCATAAAGTTTATGCATCGTAAGAATCGTTTCATGCTTTGCACTTTCCATGATGATTCATTGCGATATGGGTTAATAGTGCGAGATGCAGTTTATACTTCTAGGCTTAACTGAAGTATACTATTTTAATGGATAATAATCTAGTCTTATAATTCATTTCAATGCATAAGCTATTTGCTAGAAATGTGTTTATACTTTCTTAATTTGCATGTTTCATTTAAAAGTATTGATGACTAAGTTCCTTCGACGTGAACAACGATGAAAATTTATCCTATTTCTAACAATTAACCTTGCAAGATTGAATTACAACCATATCAAATAATAATTAGGAAGGAAAACCTGGGTTTGGGGTGAGATATCCATGTGGATGCTGGGAGATGACCCTCCCACGGTTGCGCCTTGGACTTTCTTAGGAGGCATTTCCGCCGTGGAAGCAACTTAACAACTTCTTTTTGATATTCCACCGTGGCTCTCTTTCGCAATAACTTGCACCGTCCATCAAAAGTAGTTTTTTGAAAGGCTCCCTCCTTGAAGTCAGGAATTCGAAAGGGTGTTTCAGAATCTTTCATGACTAAGACCCATTAAACCATGGGGACGGCTTAATGGCCTTTGTAAACTTCGCACGACGGGAATAGAAAGGTGTGGAAAAAACACAAGGTGCGGGAGAGCTCCAAGGGAAAATAATAGCTGTAAAGGTTATAAGTAAGGGTTTGAGGACCCTTAGGTCAAACTTGAGGGAAAGGGGTTTCAATACACCACAAGGGGAGGGCTAGAAAAGGTTTAAACACGGGAAAAAAAAAAGGGGTCATTCCAATATCCACACAAAAAGGGGGCTTAAGGGTTTATAAAACACGGAGAGTGATAAGACCTTTGAGGGGGGGGGGGGGGGGGGGTGTTTTCAGGGCCGTCTGTCGACGGCAATGTCCAGGCGGCGGGCAATCATGGCGGCTCCTTGTCAGCACGCACGGCTATGTCCCTCGGCTTCTCCCTCCCTCAAGCCCTCTCTCTCTCACGTTGACAGCATGGCGTTGTGGCGGAACTCCCTCCCTCCTTTCGTCACGGCAGCAGCGCAGGGTATTTTGTAGCCCTCCTCTACCTCCACTTCACGGCAGCGGCCTTCTGGTTAAATAGGGGGGGGAGGGAGATCCTCCCTCTCCTTCGTGTCAGCATGCATGGCACTACCACCTGTGAGCTCCCACCGAGGAGCTTCCGACTCCTTTCTATTCCCCTCCCCTTCCAACACAACAATCAGCTGGGGAGGGGAATAAAAAAATTTGCATTATCCTTAGGCAAAATTGATATATCATTATCCCCATTACCTAAAAGGGGTAGTTCATGCGAATGTTACACAAGGGCTCAAATCTATCAGGTGGACATCTAGCTCTAGTAGACTGTCTCATTGCAATCTCTATTGCATGTCCACGGTCCAGTCCAACACCCTGGCCATGTATACCAGCTGTTGCTGCAAGCTATCTAACTAGCTATGTGCAGGAGCATGTGGCTCCTCCTAGAATATAACCCTAACCACATTCTCAGGCTGCCTATACATCTTGTCTTCATGGAAGACCACATCATGGCTGTGGATGACTTTCCAAAATTGCAGATCCCATAGGTGATAACCCATCTCGCCTACATCTCCATAGCCAAGGAAAATTCATTTGACACTCTTAGGAACCAGCTTACTATGCTTGTTCTTGGGCACATGGCAGTATGCCTCACATCCAAAGACACATAGATGTGCATAAGACAAAGGTTTCCTAGTCCCCATACCTCCTTTACAACCTGGAAACCCAAACCACTATAAGGTGATCTATTTATGATATGCACAGCTGTACTGACTGACCTAGCCCAAAAGGTCTGTGGTAGGCCTGCATGGCTAAGCATAATGTGTACATGCTCCTGGATCATTCTATTCATCCGCTCAACCAAACCATTCTAGGGTGGGGTATAGGGGGTGGTCAATTGACACTTAATACCCCTCTCATCACATAGCTGCTCAAAGGCACGTGACAAATATTATCCCCCATTGTCAGTCCTAAGGCATTTTTGCCCAGTCTAGTTCTCAACCAATGCAAGCCATCTCTAAAATATAGCCAAGATATCATATTTAAGCTTAATGGGATAAGCCCAAACTTTACGCAAAAAATCATCAATAAACGTCACAAAATACTTTGCACCATAAACTGATAGGGCATGAACCCACAGATATCCGAATGTACCAATGTCAAGGGCTCACTCATGCATGTCCTACCAAACTTCTTATGCGTATTCCTAGTCTGTCTGCCATAAAGACAATGCTAACATGAATCAAAACATGCATAGTCAAGGGGTGGTAAGTACTGCAAAACCAGAAAGCATTTTCATTCCCTTCAAAGACATATGGCCCAAACAGGCATGCCAAAGAGATACATGTGGGATGGAACCCACTAACAAAACATGGTCAACAAAGGACCCATCAACTACAAGAGGATAGAGGCTGCCAGTCTTGGCACCTCTAGCAAGAACAAGTCTGCCACGTGTGATCTTCCAAGCGGAATCCCCAAAAGAGACATGACACCCAACATCATCAAGCTGCCCTACAGACATAAGACTGCGTGTAAGTGTAGGTACATGATGTACATCTTGTAACAGAAAAGTACTGCCAATAGAGAACTACAGTCGTACATCCCCAACGCAACAATAGGAAGTGGCATGTCATCACCCAAGCAAAATGAACCAGAGGTAGTGCGGTAGGAGTGGAACTACTCACGGCATGGTGTAGCATGAAATGAAGCACTAAAATCCAAAAGCCAGCACTGCGCATCATAGAGTGAACCTCGGTCAACGGTGTAGCATCACAAGAAGTAGCTGTAAGTATGTACTCCCCATCACAATTCTCAGTCTGCATGACATTTATTTCCCCAATTTTCACACTGCATTTCGTAGGTACCATGCTACAATGATCAGAGGACTTTTCCTGTACTTTGTCTTTCCCCTTCTCATTGCACAACTCATGACATTGTGGGCGTATATGACCCTTCTTGCCACAATGATGACATGTCACATTAGCATTTCTCCCACGAGACTTGTTGCATGACTTACCACATGACTTAGACCTAGACTTCTATGAGTCTCTGCCATGACCATTTTCACAGTCATTCTTTCCATTACCATCTCTGCCTCTAACAGTCAAAGCATGCGACATACGAGAGGCATCCAAGTTCTTACGGTTGATCTCTTCCTACAAAAGAGAACTCTCTATATCAGGCAAATTCAAAATAGTAGCAGGAGCACATAAGGCAGTGCAGAATACATCCCATGACTCATTCAAAGTCCCAAGCAAAAACAATGGAGTAACCTCATCATTGAAAGTAATGCCCTACAAAGTCAAGTTCTTGAGAATAGCATGGAATTGGCTCAAATGAGTAGACATCGTCATATTCTCCTTCATGCGTAGGTCCATAATTTGCTTCAGCCAATACATCTAACTTGCTGGACTTTTCTTGCCATAGAGGTTCTTGATCTTATCCCAAAGCTGCCAAGCACTCTGTGCTTCCTCAACCACATTGTAATGCACCTATTCAGTGAGAGAAAAGATGAGGGTGGACTTGGATAACTCATCAAGCTCCATCCATTTATCATCAATCACAATTTTAGGCTGCTCTCCATGCAACCTTAGTGGTTTTATCTGCGATTTTTAAACCAATACCTGCCAAACTTGGTTCTTCCAATAGGCATAATTTGTACCATCAAGCTTAGTTATATTGAAGACAGCACTATTAGTGGAAGAAGATGCCATACTACAAGCTGAAATGGTGCGGATAGTTCAAAAATTGCTTGTTGTTTTCTGTTATAAACATCCAAAATACCACCAAAACCAAGGCAAAATGACCACAAACCGATTGCTAATGATGATGTCCACCAAAAGTACATAAAATCAGAATGATTCGGTATGAAAATTCCACGCTAGTCCATACATAAATGCTTGCTGTAATAAATTACATCGAGGTACAATGAGAGCAAACTGTAGGCAAAATGAATGCACCGAGTCAACCACTGACTGTCAAAGCATAACTGACATCAAGCGGGCATAAATCAACAAGTGACAGTCATACAGACATCGAGAAAACACCCAAGCATGTCAAATGAATTCGTCAGTAAGACGGCACACCCCCTGTGTAATAGGGCAAAGTGTACACAAAACTAGCAAGACCTGACACAAATAGGTGTATGCTTAGGGAGGAGTGCCAAGCCCAAATCACTCCAAGTACATCTATGAGGACCACGGCATATCAACCATGCAACATCCAAGTGAAGATCCCAGTCTCAAGTGTCCGAATGCTCAAGTAGCATATACCACCTGCTTAATGTCTGTCAAGCATCCAAAGATGCTCCCACTAGCACAAAATCCATAAGTGTCAAGCAAGAAAGCTCAAACAAAGCATGTAAGAGTGCACTAGTGAGACAAGTGTCCAAGATAAAGCATCAATGAGACATCCCGAGGATATAGGCTCCGTAGTATCCATAGATATCAAGTAAATCCAAACTGTAACTCTGGCAAGCCAAGAAATAGCCAAAGTAAGCTCTAGACGAGATCAAATGCCAAGCCCAAGTAAGCTGCAATAGCAATCAACTCCAAGTCAATGTAACTAGCATGTATAGAGATGGCATAAGCCAAACATGTCAAGACCGGTCAGACATAAGCAAAGTATGTGCCATAAGTACATCAAAGATGGAGATCCAAATGCTATGCAAAGTGAGCTCAAGCTCAACCAATGATTTGAGAGCAAATCCAAGCTCTATGTCGATCCCCGAGAGTCACTACATCAATGTATACATCCAAGACATAGCTTGAATCCAATAGGCATATGCAAATGAGCTTTAGCCCTAAATATTCCATCAGAAAATAAATGTCCAAAACTGAGCAAACAATGGCTCAATCCAAGCTCAAAACCATAGACAAACCATAGGCATACTTTCCCATATGTATAGGCACCAACCGGGCATAATCGGGCATCAAATGACCATGTAGCATAAGCATAAAATGTAATGACAGAGGGCTACCCTGTTTTGGGCTGCCTATGGGCTATGTAAAGCAATCAATGTGACTGAGAAAAATCAGCCCCAAAAGCATCTCACACCATAGGCATACATTTCCCTAGCATTCGGGACCAACTCGACAACCAATGTCAATGCCAAAGTGGTCCAAACATAAAACGCTAATGTAGCACTGATGTGGACTGCCTGTAAACTATGTATAATAGTCCCATACCTGAAGTAAATCACATCAATTCTCAATGTCTGGCCTAGGGATCAAATGACAAGCACGAACCAAGTTTATAGTGCTCAAATGAGGTTGCCAATGATTGGGATGAGCTGTCCAAGGGCTGCCATAAACTAGCACAAATTCATGCTGATCTGCTTGGGGTTACTGCTCATGTTTTTGTGCTTTTCAAGGTGATAGGAAGCTCAAGGGGGTGCCAAAGAAGGCACACAACAAGCCTAAGGTGCCCCACCAAGGCCTATGTCAAGATATGGAGCCATCAAGATTAAATGGTGTTGGCTTCTTCTTCTGCTCAAACCTGTAGACCTATAACCAGCATGAAACCCAAAAGAAGATGAATGAATACCTTTGTTGGAATGCCCTGAGGGTGCTCAAAGGGGTAAAGTAGGTGCTTGGGAAGTCAAGGAGTGACAAGAGCTCGAGAGAGTCGGCTATGGCTACCGGGAAGTGAACCCAATGAGTGTAGGTAACCAATAGGAAGTTGAAGATGCCATGAACCAAGTTAGAGTGCTCAAGCAACCATGCTCTAATACCAATTGAAAGGTGAGAAGGATCAAAGCTTGCTTGGAAGAGCTATGGTGGGAGAGCAAGAGCAAGAAAGAGAGAGACACAAAATGGGAACTCCGACAGTCACAATGTGTGAATGGGCCTTCCTTTATTCAATCCTTCACTAAAAGAATAAACAATAAAGTAATGATGATAGGCACCCGCCATCTACAATGTGCAGTGGCGGGTACTATCAGTGTAGTAATACATGGGCAGCTAGGCAGAGGTGCCTTTACCCCCAACATCACATGCATCCCCATAACCAAGAAAGATGCATTCCTTAGACTTAGGATCCAACTTATTGTGCTTCACCTTGTATACATGGTAGAAAGCCTCACAATCAAAGACATGAGCATATCAGAGAGGCTTTTTAGACCAGATCTCTTCTACAACCTGATAGTCAAAACATGAGGACCGATTTGTAAGTGTATGACAATAGTGACTACTTTAGCCCAAAAATGATTTGGCAAGCTTACCTAGCTAAGTATACTACAAACTTTCTCCTAAATTGTCATATTCATACACTCAACCATACCATTCTATGGTGGGATGTACGGGAGGTCAACTAACAATTATTAATACCTTGTTGTCACAAAACTGCTTAAAGGCTTTAGAGATATACTCGCCCTCATTATCTAACCATAGGCATTCCAACCTATACCTAGATTTTGTCCCAACCAAAGTAAGCCAACATTGAAATGCAGCCAAGACTTCCAATTTTTGCTTAATGGGATATGTCTAGACCTTATGCATATAATTATCAATGAAAGTACAGAAATACTTCGCGCCACCTAACAACTTGCAGGGCATGGAACCACATACATTTGAATGAACAAGAGACAATGACTCATCCATGCATATCACACTAGACTTTTTATGTGTATTATGTGTCTACCTACTATATAAACAATGATCATAAGACTCAAAGCACTTATAGTCAAGGGGGGGTGAAAGATACTGCAAATGAGTAAGCATTTTCATTCCTTTCAAGGATATGTACCCAAGGTGATGATGCCAAAGAGATACATGTGGAACTGCACCCACTGCCAAAATATGGTCAATTGACCTAGATACAAGCAAGGGATAGAGAGTATTGGACTTAGTACCACGCGCAATGACAAGATTCCCATGGTAATCTTCCATGAGGAATCACCAAAAGAGACTAGATAACCTGCATCATCCAAAGTGCCAACAAAGATAAGGCTCTTTGCGATAGTTGTGATACATGGTGTACATCATGAAGAGTAAACATGCAATTTGAACCAAACTACAACTGGATATCACCAACACCAACTATCTCCAATGCCAAAGTCATTACCCAAATGGATAGATTTAGTCAAACTACAATAGGAGTGAAACCACTCTCTATGAGGGGTCACATAAAAAGAAGCCCCTGAATCGATCAATCAACACTGAGTATACCCTAACAAATCATCAATCAACTATGAAGTATCAAAAAAAGAAGCTAGAAGTATGAAATAATTATCAAAATTAGTTTGCACAACATTAATCTCTTCAATCTTAACATTGGACTTGCTAGGGACAATGTTGTGATCATCATTTTTGTCATGTACTTTACCCTTACCCTTTTCTTTCCACTTGAGTTCGCACATTTTATGAAGCTATGGCTAAATATGCCTTGCTTTTCTATAGTAATGACAAGTCAATATAAGGACTTATGGCCACAAGACTTACTGTGAGACTATCCACATGACTAAGAGCAAGACTATTGAGAGTCTCCGCTATAGTGGTCCATGACTGCCCCTACCATTATTGACATCAGAGGTGTAGGAAGCATCGACATTCTTCTTGTTAACCTCTTCAATCAAGAGTGCACCCTCTACATTCTACAACTATAAGCCATCGGTATGTTGGCACACATAGTAATACAAAATGTATCCCGTGATTTAGGCAATATAACTAAGAGGAACAAGGGAAGAAGAGTGCCCTTGAATTCAATCCCCTACAAAGACAAATGACTAATAATGAAATGAAACTCATTTAAGTGGGTTGACATAGAAGTGCCCTCCTTCATGCGAAGGTTCATGAGTTGCTTTAGTCAATACATCTAAGAAGTAGGGCTTTGCTTATCATAGACATAGTGAATATTTTCCTATAATTCCATGCAAACTGCCCATCAAAGACAACATTATAAAACACCTACTTAGAGAGGGATAATATGATGGTGGACTTACATAGCTCACATAATTTAGCCCAATCATCTGCATCAATAAGTTTGAGCTTGACACCCTTATATTTCAAGGCCCTATAATGCATTTTCTGCACTAAAACTTACTAGATTTGAGCCTTCTAGTAGTTGTAGTTGGTGCCATCCAACTTGTCAATATTAAATATATCACTATCAATCGATCCACCAACCATAATGAAGGCAAATAAGTTCATAAACTGTCAAAACAAGCTATTGTAATTACTACAAATACCAATAAAACCATTGTCAGATCAAGCTAAAAATAATAAGCACTAACCAAGTAATGAACTATTCACAAACTCAATGCAAAGAACTGTCAAATGAAAGTGAATACTTGCATAAACAGTGCAATAAACTGCAAGTACATCATGCTAAAGATAAAATACATCAGTAAAAAGAGATCAATGCAAAAGATGGGTAAGTCAAATTGCAACTACCAGGGAATGCCTCCAACTAGCAATGAGTGAATATGAGAATAGCACTGAGAACTATCAAAGAATTAGTGTCTGGACTGAGATACATTCCATAGGCATAACCATCATGCATAGAGCGGGTCTCAAGGGTAACATAAGGGACCAACTAGAAGCACAACAGACTGAGCAATGTAATGGAAGCTTGCTACATAACCAACCAAGATGCATACATCACTAACAACATCATGACAGAGATAGGTGCTGGCCCAAAAGGAATGCATCAATATATCACCTAGAATAATCGGTAAGCACCCAGGAGCAATAGGCGTATACTTTTACTGATAAAATAACATTCAATCTTGCTTATTCCAATAGTGGAAAACCTCTATAAAACTGAGCAAAAGAGTGCTCAAATTAGTCCCAAATAATTCTAATACATTGGTATAACATCCTCACATGATCTGGCATCAAATAGACATCCCGAGTACACAAGTTGAAGCAATGCTAGGTGGCTCAAGCTCTTAGGGAAGATGGCTCTAATACCAGTTGAAAGGAGTGAGCCCTGAAATGGAAGCACAGAGCAGAAGCAAAGCAAGAGAGAGACACACACAAGATGTGAGAACTCCAACTGTCACAATGTGTGACCGGCCCTCCCTTTATTCAAGTGTCACTAAAAGAAGAAATAATAAAGTGATAGTGATGGACACTCACCACACTTGCAAAGTACAGGTGTGCGAGTATGGGGGTATTGTCAATGTAACAAATACACGGGTGGTTGGGCACATGCACCTTTACCTCCAACAATTTGATGATGCCATTTTGAAGCATGTTTGCATGTACATAATGGTATGGCATTGTTGATGCCAATACCTAGCATCACCTCTATCCTACTCAACATCGATATGCTAGAATTGCTATTAGCATAGGAATAATTGTATCAATGGCCATCTAAGATGGAGAAGAAGATGAAACTACCTCAACATTATGATTCATCATCACCACAACACCTAAGAATGCAACTTAAGGTGGGAGCACCGCCCATAAGCTCAAAATCCAATGGCTAGGTGCCATTGAAGGTGAGATAAAATAACAATTGCCTTTAAGAAATTCTTGTTGTTGGTTTGTTTAGGCACACTACTTATGATCCTTTAGAGGCAAGATTAGGATGGCCCATAATTCCTGCATCATAATGTTAAGTTGCAAGTGGGATAAGGTGCAACTATTGTGTATGGCATTGGATGGCAATGATTATGGCATTAATATGAGATGGAGATATGATCATTTACACAATTAGAAGAGCTAATGAGTTT
Source organism: Lygodium microphyllum (assembly GCF_053477565.2). Lineage (NCBI taxonomy): Eukaryota > Viridiplantae > Streptophyta > Polypodiopsida > Schizaeales > Lygodiaceae > Lygodium > Lygodium microphyllum. The sequence continues at coordinate 65,925,050 of NC_141151.1, read as the reverse complement.
GTCAAGTGTGGATGATGATGGATTGATATTTGCATACTTAAAGCGAGATGACAAGGGGTGAGGTGGGTGGGATAAGGCCATCAAGTGTTACTGATAATGTTGATACCAACAACCTTTAGTTTACATTATTTATGTGTTTATTTTAGCCTCATTTGGGCATGGATGCACATGTTGATCAATGAGTGGAAACAACTTGCCACCATGACACATGGCATCTACAATTTCTTGTCTTTCAATATACACGAGTAAGCTAGCCATCTAATGATACTAATAGGAAGTTCTAGGAGCAATGCAATGCAACCTTCCATGTTAGTGACAAAGGTGTGTGTGGACACATGCTTCATTTTAATCCATAATTGATTTTAATTACACAAGGAATGCTAGGCCACTTTATGGCAACCTTGTGTCAATCTGTGAGATGAACCAGCATCACAACTGAAGCAAAGTTGTAGTGCTTCTTCGTCTCCTCCACCTCTTAAAAGGTTGTGTACACACATATTAAGAGTGTTAATTGTGATGGGTTATGGTCACTATTATGAAGTGTGGTTAGTTGTAACAAACAAATGGGGTACAATGCCTTATCATATCATATCCCTTGTGTTCTCATAAGGGTTAAATGATATTTTTATATTGTAAAGACAATGGTATTCTAAACATGGTTATAGATTCCATAAGAAAATTTTGTCACTTTAAGCTATCAAAGGGTAAGCAATTAAGTTCTTGATATTTTGAGATGTGAAACTTAGGCTCGTTACACACCAGGCACAAGCCTGGCACAAGCCGGCCTCAATAATGTCGGCCATTATGTTATTTGCACATAGGTTGTAGACAAATTTGTCCAAAAGGTGCACTTGTCTTAATGGTTAGAGCTTTATATTGTGTGTCTACTAGACAATGGTTCAAAACCTATTAGGTGTGCATTGCTTTTTTTAATGGGACGTGCTTGTCCTTATTGTTAAAATACTGAGAATGCATGCTATGGAGGATCACTGATGAGCAAATAGACAATCATAATGAGGCAGAAGCATTGACAAGGAAGAACAACTAATATTATCCAAGCCTAATCCAAGTACAATTGATTGATAATAACTAATAGGATAAGTATGGGGATGAGTGCCTTTTATAGGCTTACAGTAGGTGGTATTGGTAGGTGAAGGTAGGTGAAAAGGGACCATGGTATTCAACAGCCGTGGTTTTAATAAACCATGCATACATGACCTAGTCTAAGGCTTTATTGCAGTTTGTTTCTTTGCCTTGTTTGTCCCATACAACGAGGCTATGGTGGATGTGATTTCACATTTCTCAACACCCCTCCTCAATCACAACCGTAAAAGACACTGAGTATACAAAGGCTATCGTGAGTAGAACCTTGCTAAGTGTAGACATGGAAGAAACAAAAACAACCATACAAAGCTAGATGCTGTTACAAGGCCTCACTAAGTGTGTAGAGGCTGTAGTGTGCAAAGGCTGCATCAAGAGTTTAGGAGCTTATGGTGGGAACATAAGGCAAGTCCACATGTTAAACTTTAAAAAAGTCTATCATCAGAAAATGAACTATAAAAGAGGGACTGGTGAGTCTTATCCTTTTGATCTTGGGTTTCTTATTCTCCTTCTTCTTCAATGTTGTCTTCATCTTCTTTGACTATAGCAAGATATGCTATTTGAGACTTTTTCTTAGCATAGCATAATTTCTCAATATGCCTAGGTTTCTTACAAAAGTCACAAACTATGCTCTTCTTCCCTTTCACATAGAGGAGTTGTTGATCTCCTCTTGGGATGCTTGTTTCTTCTTTTCTTGATCTTCTTTTCTTCTTCCAAGAGAGAGGCTTTGATGTCCACAAGTTTTGGCTTTGGCATGTTGATTAATATGGTAGACACATTATCAAATTCAGGTGGAAGACTTTTGAGAAGCAAGTTGCAAGTCATCCCGGATCGAGTGCTGGATGCACTCGAAAGGAAGGATTCATTCCTTAGCAGTTTGCCAACAAAAACGATCAATGGAAATGTTTGTGCTTGCTAGAGATTTTAGAGCACTGTTTGGCTTTGTTTGATCAATGAATTAAAGGATAAACGGATATCTATACTTCAGGTTGAAGGCTTGAAGGGAGAGGCAGTTTCAGTTACCCCCGACTACCTGCCTGACCCTAACCAAGGGGGTTGTTGACCGCGCCGGAAAAGTGGACCAAACCCACCACGAGAGGTCTCTCCGTTGAGTTCTACTTGGAGCAGGAGGATGCTTGGGTGCTAGAGGGGGCTCTGGCCGTAAATCCCTCGCCTTCCGGGTCCTACATAAGAGGCTAATGTGACTCGGGATTGGATCTCAAGGCCCGCATACTAGTCTATGGGCGGAAACTTGGATTAGTGATCCCTGTGGATTGCTGGATAGCCTTCGAGCGGATTGTGGATAAGCCTACGGGCTAAACTCTTTGTATTTCAAAGATAAATATGATAACCTGTTAATAAGGAACTTGTCTGATATTGTTTTTCTATGTCAAGTGATAAGATTACGTGAAGGAACCAGTGCCTAATGGGTTAATTAAAGAAGCTAGTTGTTACATGTCCAACTAATGTGTTAGGTAATTAAATAACTAAAACAACCCAAGGAAAGTGCGGAGGATGGGCCATAGGTCCGTCCTACAGATGGGTGGTCCCGGTTGGCCGGGAACTTTTCTCAAATCACGATGGATAGCGGGAAGATCGTAAAAGAACAGAACAACAAAAGCGTTGACCTAAGTTATGATTAAACCCGATTTACGCTGTTTTAGGGAAACGGAATGGGACTATGCCTTATGGCAGAGAGGTTGAGCTTTGCATCCCTCTCGTTTCCCATTCTCCTTGAACGAAGTGCAGCGTGAATCCGCTTCAGACCTGGCGTTTCTGCGTAAAGTAGTTCACTTGGTTCCGACTCTAGTTGCTGTTAGGAAATGACCAATAAGGAAAACCCTAATTCAGGTCGATCCTAAGTGGGAACGGTCGGAATACTTCTGCTATGTGGTAGACGCAGAAAGCCCTAGATCGCAAACCCCGTAACTTTCCATGGGAGTGCCGGGCGGATCTTTCCAGACACCCTTTCTGATGGACTGCTAAGACGTGTCTTGGAGATACAAGTGGACACGTTACACCTTGATGCATTATGTGTTGGTTTCAGATGCATGAGAGCCTCTCACCTATGATAAGGCTATGCGTAGGGTTGACAGTCACTCTTAGGATAGGGCTATGTAGTCTGAGATAGACTCCCTACATAAGAATATGAGTTGGGATTTGGTTGCATTGCCTAAGGGCAAGAAGGCTTTGCCATGCGAATGGGTATACAAGCTAAAAAGTACCCCTCGAAACCCCGAGCTGGCCTATAAGGCAAGACTTGTTGCTAAGGGTTTTAAACATGAGTATGGAGTTGACTTTGATGAAGTCTTTTCTCCTATGGTCAAGATGACCACCCTACACTTGGTTTTGGCCTTAGTCGCGCAGCTTGACTTGGACATGTATAAGATGGATGTCAAGACTGCATTCTTGCATGGGGATTTCTATGATGAGATATACATGGAGCAATCTAAGGGGTTTGTAGAACCTGGCAAGGAGCACCTAGTGTGCAAGTTGAAGAAAAGTCTTTATGGCTTGTAGCAGGCACCTAGGGAGTGCTATCATAAGTTTGATGCCTTTATGCAATCACAAGGCTACAACAAGAGTGCTATGGATCTGTGTCTTTACATGAAGAAAGCCTTTGATGGCTCATTGCTTATTTTGGTACTTTATGTGGACGATATGCTAATAGTAGGGAAAGCTCATGATGAGTTGGACGCTCTTAAATCTCAGCTAAAGAAGAGCTCTGAGATGAAGCATTTGGGACATGCCTCTCACATTCTTGGTATGCGCATTAAGTGCGACAGGCATTAGGGACTACTCTACCTCTCCCAAAGGGAGTACATTTATAAAGTCCTTGAGCATTTCCACATGCAGGACGTGAAGCCTATTGGTTGTCCATTACCTTCTTATGTGAAGGTCTCACATGCCGATTGTTTGTAGATAGATGAGTAGAGGGCTGAGATGGCTAAGATCCCTTACGAATAAGCCGCGTGGGCAGTTTGATGTATGCCATGATAGCCACTCATCCAGATATTGCCTTTGTAGTTGGTGTTGTGGCACGCTATATGGCTACACCTCGCAAGAAGCATTGGGATGCTGTGAAGGGTATCATGAGATACCTGAAGGGCACAACAGATATGTGTATTTGCTATGGCAGCTAGGATACAAGAGTTGTGGGGTATACGGACTCTGATTGTGCAGGACATGCAAATAGTAGGAAGTCCACTTCTGGCTATGTATTCACCTATGCTGGAGGCGCTGTCTCTTGGATGGCCAAGGTTCAGAAGTGTACGACTCTCTCTACCATTGAGTCCGAGTATGTTGCAAACACTGAGGCTTGCAAGGAGGCCATTTGGTTTGGGCCATTTGGTTCATGACCTTGGGATTGATTCTATACTTATGCTGCATTTTGATTCTTTGAGTGCTATTCAACTAGCCAAGAATCCAGTCTTCCATGTGAAGACGAAACACATTAAGGTGAGGTATCACTTCATACGTGGGGTCATGGAGGACAAGTCTGTTGACCTTGTCAAGATCTCCACTCCACTAACAAAAATCCTACATATCTGCTCATGAAAAGCCTCACTACTGAGGGCTTTGCCTTCCTTAGGAGATTGATGGGCATTGGATGAGATGACGTTTTTACTCATCCTGTTGTACATGTGTACATTGTACTATCTTTTCTTTTTCTTTTCACTCCTCACTAGGGTCGATTCGCCTTTAAGTGGGAGGTTGTTTGGGGTAAAGGCACCTCCACCTAGCCGCATGTGTATTACTACACTGATACTACCCACCACTACACACTGTAGGTGGTAGATGCCAGTCACCATTACTTTATTCTTTATTCTTTTAGTGACAATTTAAATAAAGGAAGGCCCGGTCACACATTGTGACTATCAGAGTTTCAATTTTTTGTCTCTCTCTTTCATTCTCTTGCTCTCCTACCATAGCTCTTCCAAGCAAGCTTCGATCCTTCTCACCTTTCATGTGAGATGGACTATCACCTATGGGATCCACAAGCTCGGAAGGTTATCCACATCCATGATGTTGTTTTCCACGAGGAAAAAATACATAAGCAATCTGAGCATGCCGTTGATGTATATAGGGTGATCTTTAAGGAGGAGCCTCCTGCTATTGTATAGCCAACTAGATAACTTGCATCAGTAGTTGATGCCCTAATGGCCGAAGTCCCTGATGCTCCATAGGATATACATGTCCCATAGTTAGTTTTGAGGTGATCTATCAAAGATAGATGACAACTTGCATGGTTTGAGCCCTCTATATATTATGCTGTGGTGATAGATGCTTGTGAGCCTCTTACTTATGATGAGGCCATGCATAGAGGTGATAGTGACTCTTGGGAGCGGGCCATGTAGTTAGAGTATGACTTACTGCAAAATAATCATACATGGGATTTGGTTCCTTCACCTAGTGGCAAGTGTGCTTTGCCATCCAAGTGGGTGTATAAGTTGAAAAGTACCCTTGAATTCCCCAAGTCGGACTACAAGGCCAGATTGGTTGTTAAGGGCTCAGTAGAAATATGGTGTATGCTTTGATAAAGTCTTTTCTCCTATTGTGAAGATGATTACCCTATGCTTGGTACTTGCTTTGGTTGCTCAGCTTGACTTGGATGTTTATCGGATGGATATTAAGACGAATTTTCTTCACGTGGACTTGCATGATGAGATTTGCATGGAGCAGCCTAAGGGCTTTGTAGAATATGATAGGGAACACCTAGTGTGCAATTGAGGAAGAGCCTTTATGGCCTTAAGCAAGCACCTAAAGAATGATACCTCAAGTTTGATGCTTTTATGTATCCACAAGGATATTGCTGCATAGTGATATGAATCTGTGTCTATACATGAAGAAGGCTCATGATGATGGTAGCGTTATGATTTTGATCCTCTATGTGGATGATATGTTGATTGCTGGGAGTGCTCATGATGAGCTAGATGTCTCGAAGGGCCAACTCAAGAATAGCTTTGAGATAAAGGATATGGGATATGCCTCACATATTCTTGTGATATGCATTACGTGCAATCGCTCTAAGGGGCTTCTCTACTTATCATAGGAGTACATCCAGAAGTCCTTGAGTGGTTTCACCTATAGAAGGCAAGATCCCTCATGCATTAGTAGTGGGCAATTTGATGTATGCCATGATAGCTACTTATCTTGACATAGCATTTGCAATGGGAGTTGTGGCATACTATATGGCTACACCTAGGAGGTAGCATTGGGATGCCATCGAGGGTATCATGAGGTACCTGAAGGGCACATCAAATATGTGTATCTATTGTGGTGGCTAGGATATAGAAGTCATGGGATACAATGACTTTGATTATGCAGGACATGTAGACAGTAGGAAGACCACCTCTAGCTATGTCTTCACCTTTGATGGAGGTGCTATTTCTTGAATGTCCAGGGTGCAGAAATGTAGGGCCCTATCTATTACAGAGGCAGAGTATGTTTCAACCATCCCATTGAGGCTTGCAAGGAGGCTCTCTGGTTAGGCCCATACCTTGGTATTACTAATGTCATCTCTACACTGCATTTGGATTCTATGAGTGCTATTCAGTTGGCTAAGAATCCAGTCTTCCATGTAAACACAAAGCACATTGAGGGGCATTATCACTTTATTCATGAAGGTTGTTGAGGAAAAGTCCATTGAGCTTGTCAAGATCTCAACTGACCAAAATCCTGCAAATCTGCTCACTAAAAGTTTCTCAATGGAGTGTTTTTCCTTCCTTAGGAAGTTGATGGGCATTGGATGAGATGACGTCTTTCCTCATCTTGTTGTACTTATGCACATTTGCACATTGTTACTTTTTTTTCTTGTTCTCTCCTCAGTAGGGACACATTCACCTTTAAGTGGGAGGTTGTTGGGGGTAAAGGTGCTTGTGTCTAATCACCCGTGTATTAGTTACACTAACAATATCTGCATGCCCTCACACCTGTACATTGTAGGTGATGAGTGCCTATCACTATTAATTCATTCTTTATTCTTTCATCAATGACATTTCAATTATAAAGGGAAGGCCAGTCACACATCGTGATTGTTGGAGTTCCCACATCTCTCTCTGTCTCTGTCTCTGTCTTTGTCTCTCTCTCTCTCTCTCTCTCTCTCTCTCCTTTCACCGTAGCTCTTGCTTTTGTTATGTGCTTCCACTTTAGGGCTCACTCGCTTCACAAATGCTACTTCTTTTCATGCTTGCCTCCAATACACATAGTCCTTACTTGGTTTATCATCCATGATCTAACTTTAAGACGAGAAGAAAGATACACAAATTATGTAAAGCAACGATTCCAAGAAAAGCAAAAGAAGGAGAGGGAGGAGCTACATAGTGTCAATGAGAAACAAGTATTAACACAAAACCATGTTTCTCACTTAATAATTTTACTTGAAGTAATTTTATAATGACAACCTACACTTGGTGAGTGTGGGAGGACATGGCTTCTATGTTTATAAATTTCAAAGAGAATTGTGCAAGCTCTCTATATTCTATGGCACTTAGGTAGCTTTTGCAAACCACACATATGTAGAAAGATATTCTAATTTTGATCTAATTATCCAATATTTTTGGATCATAACAATCTCAAAGCAAGCCAAAACCATCAACATCACAAGTAGTCATCAATTTTGAGTAAGAGGAGAAAAGAACTAAACTAGCAAGCAAAAATACCAAGTTTGTGAGCTCTTACTTATATTTTATATGCCATATTATAATTTTTCTCTCTTTCTTTCTATGACAAATCCAATTGTTTCTAGTTTTTTGTACATAAGAAAATCATCTGCAATAAACTTAAACATGAAGCATTGTCGCCACATTATCTCATACATTTTATGAACCTCAATTAATTATCATCATCTTGCAAATATAAGAGCCTATCATTATTTACATTGTATCAAATCTTTGTTTTTGTGTTTCAAGATTTAAGGATTCTCACAAATAGCTTGATACTATTGCATGTGATCCAAGCTCTTCTTTAACAATCATTTATGGGTTAAGAGGAGGCCCTCAAGGGTCCAAACATCTCCATATTTCATGTATACAACAAAAGGCTGTCGGCCATGAAAGGCTAGTTCAAGTTAAGCTTCTTTTTAGGATTTCACAAATCTCTTAGGGTTGTACCATGCCTAGATCAAACCTAACTTTATGAGAGTCTTTCAAGTAAAGTGGACATGGGATAAAGTGGCCAAATAAGTATCTCATCTAGAGGCCCCCATAATCATTTCCCCCCCTTTTTTCAAGTGAGTTACATGAATGTTTTTTAATAGTCAAACTATATATATCAAATGGAGTTCAAAAATGAACTTTGGGACATTTTGATATTTTTATTAAGTAGACCTATTTACAAATGAAGGGTTTACAAAAGACTTACAATGAGGGGCCAATAGAGTGATACTCATGGATACATTGTTTTAAGGTTTTGCAAAAATTCAAATTATTTCTTAAAAAATTACATGGCTCAATGGTTTCACTCACATTAAGCTCATATATAATATGAAAGAATTTGTACCATAACTTTAAATGATTAAAAAGGCTTCATCAGTTTTCTAAATTGGGGGGATGTGTTTTGCTTTTGGGGGATTCACTTTATTGGCCCCTTTACCTTAGTGTGGCATGTATTTTTGACTTCTTATTTACTAAAGATATTGCTAGCTTTACTTTTAGAGTCTAGTCAAGACTCTTAGTGTGGCACTACCTTTACCATCTAGAGCTTTGTGCTTTTAGTTGCTTATCCATGCAATCATATGTTTGCTTTTCCATTAAAAAGGTGAAGAAATTATCCCTTATGAAAAAGTAAAGACGAAGTAATGTGACCAATATCATGATGGCCCTTAAAATTGTTTCACTTATCCCACTTTTAGATTTTCAAAACCAACCTCATTGTCACTTGTGAATCCCTATTGGCACATATTTAAGTGAAAAAAATTATGGGTGTATGGTCATATTAACTAAAATGTCATGGAAAATTTGGCTATGATAGAAATGAATGAGTCACCCACCATCAAATTTATCTTCAACTTTCAATTAGTGCCAATAATGAGTCAGTTGCATATTGCATTGCCAACATAAATATATACTTTTAGTAGCAAACATTTACATATGTATATCAATATTATTCTTGCTACTACAATTGAAGCTCTTATTACACATCCTTGCCCTTCTAACATAAAATAACAACTTCATGATGAGATTTTGCTAAAATTATTAAGAATCAAAAGTAACTTTCCTTTATTGTCATCTGTTGGCACACATAACTTCTTTAGTTCTAAGTATTGTGGACCATCTAAAGCAAGACAATCTTTGACCTATCTATAAACTTCACATTAAGCATGTGTCAATCTAGTTCTTGTCTATGGAAAAGTTAAATGGTGATATTATCAAGATGAACCAAAGCTATGACATGAAAGTTTTAGATTTGAAAGAGTTTTGGCTAGATGTATGCCATACTCCAATGATCCTTGTATTAGTTCCATAGTCTTTGTGTTTGTTGATATGATCAACACAAATGATAAAAATACTCAAAACCTAACAAGCCTTGACTTATTGATTCATCTCTACTCATCCCGCCAAAATAAAGCAAATGTTTAGATATCCAATTTGCTTCCAAAGAAACAATTCTCATCACAAGAGGGTGTTCCATTTTGCAAGTAAGGTGTCATATAACAAGCCGTTGTATCTATCATGTTCTTTGGCATTCAAATCTTAGATTTCAAACTCACATTGTCCCTTTCTTCGTTAAGATCCCTTTTCTACTCGGACTCTCAGCGATCTCAATGGGAGGAGGGTACAAACCAACCTTGGTCAACACTTTTGTGTACATGCATTTATGAATTTTGCAATTTTACTCAATTAACATTTTGTACCAATTCACTAATAGCAATGCTACATTTAATATGTTTATCTATGTACATCTCCAATATTTGAGATTAATCAAACTCCTTTAGTATCAATTTAGACAAACAATTACATAATGTAATTGTAACTCACTGTTCTTATTTTTATGGTCCTTTTTGTAACCTTTCTATGTCAAATAGACTCATATTGTGAAAAAGATATGAATAGAGAAGGATAGGAACAAAGAGGTAGGGCCAAGAGACAAAGGTGACTGCATGAGAGAAGAGAGAGAGAGAGAGAGAGAGAGAGAGAGAGAGAGAGAGAGAGAGAGAGAGAGAGAGAGAGAGAGAGAGAGAGAGAGAGAGAGAGAGAGAGAGAGAGAGAGAGAGAGAGAGAGAGAGAGAGAGAGAGAGAGAGAGAGAGAGAGAGAGAGAGAGAGAGAGAGAGAGGTTTGAAATCAATGAGAACAAACAAAGGTCAATTCAATAAGTTATGGTCAAATCATTTAGACCCAAACATACATGTGAGGTCCACTAGTCATTCTTAGTGATTATATATCCTTCAATTAGATCATCCATACAAACCTGGAAGACCATTGACTACCCAATAAATATGACTTAGCTTTAGTATCAAATTTGAGAGCATCCCTCTCATTTTAAATGGACCATGTAGTCCACACTCAATAATTGAGCAACACAATTTTCCCTAATTCTACATCCTTCATTTGCATCATTACACTTGGACCTAGCATGGTAACTAAACCTCTAAGATATAATTGAATAAGACTTAGTTTGGTGATGAAAATTGATGAAACCAAGTGACTCTCTAAGATAGAATCAAATAAGGGGTAGTTAAAAATTAAAAGAACACTAGTATTATATCACTTTAAATAGCCCATATATTCCACACTCAAATAATTGGGAGATGGTCAAAGAATCATATCATGAAAGCGAAGGGAACCCAAAGCCTAATTGTAAATGTCAATGTTAGGTCTAAAGGCACATGAAAAATAGTCTACAATCAAAATGCATGTCTTTTATGAAGACAATCTACTTAATTTTCCAAACCTTCAAGAGCTACTCTTGAATTTCTAGTCACGTCCACTGCACTTTCCTCGGGTTGCTTAGTTATCTAATTACCTACCACATTATGTTTGATATGAAAAAGCATTTTCCTTAATTAATCAATTTAAGCATAGGTTCCTTCACATAACTTAGGCACTGACACAAAAAGAATGTCAAGCAAGCTCCTTTTTCAAATATCTGATCTTTATTTATCATAGTCCCAGAATACATCAAGTATCATGCCCAAAGGCTATCCCAGCAATCTACAGGATTGCTACTCCAAGTTCCGCCTGTAGACTAGTACACAGGCCTCGAGATCCCATCTCGAGTCATGTCGCCCTCTTGTGCAGGATTCGGAGGCAAGGAATTTACAGCCAGAGCCTCCCCTGGCACCCAATTGTCCTCCCGCTCCAAGTAGCACCCATGGAGAGACCTCTCGTGGCGGGTTAGGTCCATATACTCAGCGCAGCTAACAACCCCCTTGGATAGGGCCAGGCAGACAGTTGGAGGTAACTGGACCTGCCTCTCCCTACACGCTCTTAACCTGAAGCATTAAGTGTTTTACCTTGAGTTAGTTCCTTGAGTAAAGAAGTTTAAACAATGTACCTAAGTGTACAATCACAATGCATGTCTCTTTGATTGCCTTTTCCAACAACACACAAATGCACACAGATGCATGTGCACACACAGTGGTGCCAAATATATACCTTTTTATGATTAGGAGTCATGCAAACCCATTCATGAGTCAAGCATTGGCCATGACATTGTAACCAATGTATAGTGAGACTTGCATGGCAATGTTTCTAAAGGTGCAAGTGAAAAGGATGCAAAAGTCACCACGTAGATCTCCTTATCAATGTGTGCTTATGACAATGAACCTTATATCGATTGGCTTAACATATTAGGAGATCTTCCTAATCCTACTTGATTTGAAACATGATTTAATATCACAAGTGGTATTATTCGTAAGTGAATTATCTTGTCAGTTTTAGACTTATATAATCCATGTTTCCTTATTTCAAGTCTACAAGTTGATGGCAAAGGTTTAAATTCTAAGTTAGGTTGTCCTTCCTTCAAGCTCTTGCAAGCTTATTCTAAACCAAGTTAACTTTATTGGATGAGTATTATTTTGGACAAAATAAGTTTTAGGGTTTATCGGCAATATATGATATTGAGTAAGTTGCTAGAGATTGGTTAAAGGGGAGAATTAGGGTAGTTTGTTTCATATAATAGATTGAGCTCATCGATAACCTCCCAAAATTCTAAGCTCATCAATAAAATCCAAAACACATACTAATGTGTTCGGTAGTATTAAAGTAGTATATGCATGGTAAATGAAAGCAAATAATATCATTAAAGTGATCCAAAGAGCATGATAGAATGCAAAGGCCAATTACATGGCACGTTACTTGCAAAATAGACCATACTCTATTGTGATGAGAATAGCTGCTTTAATTTGGAAGCACGGTAGAGATGAATTAATAAGTCAAAGCTTGTTAGGTTTGAAGTATTTTACCCTCTATGTTGATCATATCAACAAACACAAGGACTATGGAAGCTCATTGGAGTAAGTCACACAACTAGCCAAAGAGGTATAGAATTTATACAAGGGGCTATTTGTTGGAAGACATACCATATTTCTCAAGACTATATAAATAATGAGCTTAATGGCAATCATGGTAAGATGTACTAGCAATGTAGGTAAAAATTCACAATTTGATGATGCTATGAAACATAGGGATATGCCATAAATACAAAAACCAAAGTAATTACAAACAGCATATAGTATTCTCTCATTTTGGAGCTTATTTCACGTTTAGTGTGAGAACTAGATATTTCGCAACTAGTTTCATATTATAATGAACTAAAAATTGGTTCAAATTGAACCTTTGCTGCAAAAACATTGTGTTCGCACTATAGGCATTAGAACTAGTTGTTTTATGGGCCAATGATTATAGGAGTTGTTTTCACATTGTGAAGATAAGACTTGGGTATATCTAACAACTTGTTTGATGTGATGTAGGGCTAGAATAGCTAGGAAATGTTGACTAGATGTAGCACAACCACATGGGCAACCTCATATTCCCCCATTGCATCTTGGTTGGACACAATGATCAATTAAATTAGTCATGGAGGGTTGGCTTTGACTATGTTGTTTAAAAATAGCAAGAACCTTTGAAGTTGTTCATCTAGGGAAAATCATGGTACTTTAGAGGACATAACTAATAGAGTGCTAAATGCTAGAGACCAAACTTCACAAGTTAAGTTACTTTAAGCTTCACTTATCAATGGTTGTTGATTGTAACAAGCACTTTATCAATGTTGCTTCATATAGCATGCTATGAAGAAAAAAATAATAATGGTAAGAAGATTCAAAAAACAACCTTGCCACAATAGGAAGTGAATGATTTGTGTGCTAAAGTATATGAGTGCCATCTAAGATGTTTGCTGGAGAAGTTGATTAATTTCTCTTCAAAAGTTATAAACACAAGCTCTTCAAGTTTGTATATGAGCCCACAAACCTATGGAGTTTCTTGCATTTAAGGATATATCTATGTTCTGCTCCTTAACTCATTTTTCACAAGTTTTTACATGTTATATATCACTTTTCCTCACCACTTGGAAAACTATGATGTTTGTCAATTGATACTAAATAAACATTACTTTGGCATTAATATTCAATGTTTACATTAGTGTTGTAGTTGACTTTAATGTTAACATTACACTTATTGTTACATTAACTTTTACTGTTAATGCGTAGGGAAGTCATGGAGAGAGAAATCATGTCAGGGAGCGAGAAAGAGGTACATTGTTTTGAAAGAAATAGTCATTGAGAGAGAAAACAACTCAGGAATGGTCATGAAGAGAGAAAGGGACTAATACCCTACAAAGAGAGTGATGAAGCATTGTCTCTCAGGAATCATGGAGAGCAAAATGATGATGTTGTGGAGTGAGAGAAAGGATTCTTTCTTTGCTTGAGTGATGCCATCAATTGTGTGCTAGGCATAGGAACAATCATCCACTTGGAAGGGGAGAGAGAGAGAGAGAGAGAGAGAGAGAGAGAGAGAGAGAGAGGTTTAACGAGAGTCCTTCTCGCGGGGGGGGGGGGGGAGAGGGAACAGATGATAGAGTTGTCTCTTGGCCATCGAGATGTAGTTATCTCTAGATTGGATGGGACGTGATGCACGAACAAGTAGTAGATCTTAGGTGAAATGGGACCTAAGATGGTGCGAATCACTATTTTGGGGGGCTGACTTCAGATTGCCATGTCATCTATTGATTCCCTTCTCTAGGATTAAGGATGTAGAGGGTAGCTCACACATTTATTGAGTGTGGACATGAAGCCACATTTAAAATTCTTTTTTGAAAAGGAAAACAAGAATCAAATAAGGTTCAAAATTAGACAATAGACCTCTCCCACTACTTGATAAGAAGTGTCCCCTTGCTTACCACAAGGACCAAAAAAGAAAAAGTATAGTTTCGTATTAAGTGCAGATTGTTTTTACTTTTTTGCTCTCTTCTCTCATATTCCTTGATATGAGATCATCATTTATCTCTAGCTCTCAAAAACCTCTTTTCTTATCGATACCATTTCTTCTCATGAGGTGTCTCATTTTGATGCGCCTATTCTCACTAAACATCAATACATGGAGCATGGGAAGCATCCTGAAGCCTCTTCTTCTTTCAAATCTGATGATAATTTGTCCCTCGTGGTAATTCTTGAAGCTTAAATTAAAGACATGAATGAACAATTAGTTGTCGTAAGCTATGCACTCCCCATTTTCCATTTATGCCCGTAGCCATGAGGAGGTTGCCTCTTCAGTTCTAACATGATCCTTTTAAAGGGGAGACAAAAGAATGTGATAAGATGAACATCAATCCATGGTTAGAAAAATGGATGGAATATTTTGATTTATAAAAATTTGATGATGTCCATCATATCTGACATATATAAATCATGTTACCGTATCCTTGGTTTATGGCGCTACTCCTCAAGGTGGTAACATGGGCTAAATTTCAATCCATTTTTTGGAAACCTTTCATAACCAATGATTGGATTGAAAAATTTCAAAAATTATATGAGCTTGATATGGGAAAGAAGAGCTTGGATGTGTATTCACAAGAGTTTAAAGATTTGATACATAAAATGAAGGCCTTAGACGATCCTCAAGCACTACTCTACATATGATACTTTTTTGGATTGTTGCCAGAATGAGGTGCTCTACAATCTGCTTCATTGACTTGAGGACGTTTATGTATGCAAATGTTTTTGATAATACTTTGGCTATAAGTAGGTGCAACTAATTGATGGGGGTTTCCCATCAAGTTGCCTTGCTCTTTAAGTCAAAAAAGTCAACTACCCTAGCAGTAACTTCTTAGTCATCTTTAGAATTGCGTAAAAAGAAGAATGGTAAGTGCAAGGTCACTCGTAGGAGGATTGTTCGAAGGGCCATTTCTTTGCTTGGGGTCACTTACACTGATCATGAGTACCCCCCTTTAAAAAAAAAGGCAAAGTCTACTTATAGTGATCATGAGTGCCCCCCCGCATGAAGACATACGAGTGTATGCCAAGAAGATCAAAGAGGTTTTCTGTAAATTGGATGCCTCTATCCCTATCCCACCCACTTCCCAGTTACAATACTTCTTGCATGGTCTTGATTTTAACATCCGGGTGCAGTTGAGTAGTGTCACCTTGGCGGATATAGACACTGCCATTAGACGAGCGTAAGAAATAGAGTCCCGTCTACAAGCGGCCTATGCTTCTCGAATCAATCCCAATATGGGTCTAGCGTGGGGAAATAATTTGCAAACTGATCAATGGCAGTGGAATCCAAGGGATAGGGATGGCCAACCCTAATGGGAGAGGGAATGTGGTGCCAAATGTGCCTTTATTGCCAGCTCCGCCTAGTGTGACTATGCCTATGGCTAGTTAGATGCCTCCAAATGTGGGAGGCCAAGTAGCGAACCCTAACGTCGTTCATGTGGGCTAGCAACCAATGCAACCAATGCCTAATGAAATTGTGCGACCAAGGGACCGCCGCGACAGGTAGGTGATCAGGACTGTGAGTCGAGTTCGTCTTAGCGAAGTCAAGGACATGATGAAGCACTACATGGATATGACCATTGAACAATATTGGCAAATAGCTGTTGATATTAATTTCTTAAAGAAGCAACAGAATCTGATAGGGAGTCGATGCCCCGAAGAGGATGCACCCTCTAAATTCAACTGCAAATGGTGTGGTGGGCAACATTATCCACATAATTGCCCAAATGTCAAGTGTGAAATTTGTGGGAAGTCCGGCCATTTAGCAGCCACCTGTTGGAGCAAGATCGGTTCCCTCCAGCAAGGCAGTCGGCAACCAAGGCCTATTAATCATCGTGCGCAAGGAAACAATTTTCAGCAAGATGATGGGCCGAAACAAATACTTCAAAGGGGTAAGGCTACTGTCGAGAAACTGCCAGGCGACAGTGGGGTAAGCCTCATCAAGGCTATGCGGGTTAATTGCACTAAAGCTTCTAGCCTACGTACTGTAACAAGAGGCCAAAAAAATAGAGAAGGCAACAAAGATAATGTAAAACATGTCGACAGAAACCCTAGGCAGGATGATAAAGGAACGCAAGTTCTATATCTTGATGAGGAAGGGGGACCTCTGAAGCCTATAGAGAGTAAGGCTGACGCCAAGAGAGATAAAGAGGTGTTGAGAAAGAAGGTGAGAGTTAAAAAAGAGGCAATAAAGCCAGTGCAGCGTCCTAAAGAGTGGATGGTTTCGCATGAGAAGCGAGCTTTAGCGAATTATCACGAATTTGATTTAGCTAGCTCCCTTTGTGATGTTAAACCAGACTGAATCTTTTGAGCTAATCAAGCTATCACCAGGAGTACGCAAAGAATTAAAAATAATCTTGAATACGGGTTATATCGTAGAACCCTTGGGAATAGCACGGGTAGGGGATGGCTGGTTTGAACATGCCAAAATGCACTGGCCAAGGGTTGCAGCCTATGTTAATGGGATTCTAGTGGATAATGCTATCGTTGACACAGAATCCTTGGTTAATATTATGAGTTCTGAATTGATGGAGAGGTTGGGTCTTGCAATTTAGAAAGATGCCACCACAATCCTTAGAATGGCTGACGATAGTCTAAGACAGCCAGAGGGCTGCACTACTAAAGTTCCAGGGGGTCCACTAGGGTTTACAATATGTTACCACATGAGTGTAAGGGAGGGCGATTATTTAAGGGAAGGAAGGTATATTTTATAAGGCAAGGTCCCATAAATAGGGGGTAGATAAGGGGTATTTTCATATATTTCTTGTATGCAAGTGACATCTCCTTATTACTACTAGTGAATCCCCCGTGACTAAAGTCCAGGTGATAGTTGGCAACATAGAATGCCTATTGGACTTTAGGGTAATCCGATTTGCACAGCGTCCGAGTTACCAAGTATTGCTTGGTCGACCTTAGATTTTGCAAGCAGACTGTTAAGTAGATATACCCACTGGTTGATTGATATTTGGCAGAGGTGCTAGACGTGTGGTAGTCGATGCATATCCTGAATCACGTCAAAGTGAGAGAGCTCCCCCATCTTCTACAGAGTTGGAGACAATGGAAGATGTGTCTACAAGTGAGATGTCGTCGACTGACGAATCCAAAGAGGGATCGACCACAAAAGATGTCTATCAAATAATGCTGAACGAGCCATTAGAAGCTCAAGATAGAATAAGGGATGCAAATATTATTGAGCTAGATCTTGGTACGCCAAACGATGAGCAGCCAATAAAGCTAGGATCTATGCTTAGTGCGGAGGAACGGGAGGATTATGTCACTCTGATCCAAGAGTTTCGTGATATTTTCACTTGGAGTTATGATGAACTTAGGGGCATTTCTCCCAGCCTTGCTGTCCATACAATTCCATTGAAGGAAAGAAGTTGTCATGTGTGACAAAAAGTCAGGCGTATGCTATTTGAGTTGCGAGATGGACTGTTTGTGGAGTTACAGAAATTATGGAAAGCGGGTTTGATCTTCCTTGTGCAACACACTGAATGGTGTTCACTAGTTGTGATTAGGAAGAAGAAAAATAATCAAATCTGACTGTGTCTGGACTTTCGAGAGTTGAACAAGCAAATAGTTAAGGATTACTACCCACTGCCCTTTATCGACCAAATTTTGGATCAATTGGTGGGTAGGGAGATATATTCATTCATGGACTGTTTTGTAGGCTATAATCAGATGGCGATTGCATAAGAGGATAAGCTCAAAACAACGTTCATAACAGTCTTCAGGACCTTTGCGTATCATGTGATGGCATTTGGTCTATGCAATGCGCTTGGTTCTTGGCAACGAATTGCTAATAAGACCTTTGGTGACATTTCCCTGAGGAACTGAAGGTATTTATTGACAATTTAGGGGTAGCCACCATGAGAGAAAGGCAGTTGATTATTTTACAAAAATGTTTTGAGCAATGTAGACAATTTTGCATAGCTCTCAATCTGAGGAAGTGCATTTTTGGCATACCTTATGGGCTCCTACTGGGCCGGGATTGCGACGGATCCTGAAAAAACTAAAGCTATAGTCACCATGAGTCTGCCACACACCCCCAAAGAAGTCCACAGCTTTTTGTCAATAGTTGGATATTATCGACGGTTCATAAATGCTTTGGCAAAAAGAACGTTGCCATTGACAAATCTATTATCCTTCAACTCTTTGTTTATGTGGAGCGACCCTTGTAAGGTGGCTTTCGAGGATGTAAAGTAGGAACTCACAAGAGCACCTGTGCTGAAAGCACCGAAGAAGGGCGGAATTTTTTATATCTTTTCAACAACTACCATGCATAGCATTAGTTGCTGTTTCTTGGGGATGCATTTTCTAAACAATGTATAAAAAGCCTGACTGAGGCTTGACACATCAAGCACAATAAAACAACCCCCTATAACCCACAAGCCAATGGGTAGGTCGAGAGTACCAACAAGCAGCTTGTGGGCATTTTGCCCAAGGTAGTATTGGAAAAGAAACAAGATTGGGACAAAAAGTTGTATGTGGCAGTATGGGCATACAATAAGACAAAAATTTGTATGTGGTAGTATGGGCATACAATAAGGCATTCAAACAAGCTACTGGTCACACCCCATTCAAGTTAGTATATGGAGAGGAGTGCATCCTGCCTCTAGAGATTGAGTTGCAGATGATAAGATTCATGATCAATGATGGGGATGCCATCTTAGAGCGCTTTACGACTCTGGCACACCTCGATGAGATTAAATTGCAGAGCTTGCTACATCAGGAGGCGACCAAGCGTCGGATGAAGTAGTTCCATGACCTAAAAGCAAAGAAATACATTTTTAAGAAATGACAGCTAGTGTTGTACCATGATGCACATAGAGAATTATTTCCAAGAAAGCTAGAGCCCAAATGGGATGGTCCTTATAGGATTGTCAGGATCGGGAAGAATAAATCCACAGCATGATTGGTAGATCTTGAGTGTGTGGAGCTTAAGAATAAGGTTAATCTTAATAAGATTAAACCTTATTATTTCTAAGTGCACTAATGACGTAAGTGCCTTGTAGGTCTATGCGCGATTGATCAGACATCTGCAAGGAAACATCGATAGAGGTTGATGGGTCGACTGATCCCTTATTTGGAGCACCCATACTTAGAGCAGCGATATCATCAAGAAAAGCTCATCTGGTGGAGTAAAGACTATAAAGTGACTGAGCAAGATGACAGGACATTTGTTTGGGAGATTAAGGTCTTCTGTTCATCACTGTTTGCAGATTTTGATGAGCATCCCTGTAGTCTTTAATGATGAAGGTGGTATGGAGCCATCAGTTTATCCTCTCAATACATTGAATTTTGACTATCACAATTACGAATAGGGGAGTTTTGGATGGTTGTCTGTGTAAACCCATTGTGGACGTACACATTATATTTTGATGGGGCATCCAAGGGCCCTAATAAAAGAGGGAAGTGTTGGAGTAGTTATCCGAGATCCCCGACGAAGAGCTACAATGAAACTAGCTACTTATCTCGAGGTAGGATTGACTAACAATATGGCGGAGTATAAAGCCTTGATTATGGGATTGAATATTGCCAAGAAAGGTGGTATTCGACAGTTGTTAGTAAAAGGGGATTTCCAGCTGATCTTAAATCAACTCAATGAGACATATATAGTTCAGAATCCTGTCCTTCATATGTATCATCGAACTACTATAACCCTACTTGATGAATTTGAGAGTGTATCTCTTCAACTGATTCCATGTTCTTGGAATCAGTTTGCGGATTCACTGACCAATCTTACTTATGAAGAGGACCTCTTCTTCAACTGTAATCCTAGTCCGGATGTTGCTCTTGATAATGAGACAAGACCTAGTCAGAGTAGCCAAGACCCATCTACCAATATTATCCTAGATCCATAGGTCGGTCAGATGACATGTTATGCGTATGCCTCTTGCTATATATGCAGGAGGTATGGGTCACAACTTGATGCATTTAGTTTAGGGCTGAGAGCCCTATTTTTCCCCCTTGATAGCATATTTTCATATATTTTCCTTCTTCCAAGGAGGGATCTATATGAGCTGGTTTGTTTGATTTCTTTAGGCCAAGAGGGCCCTATGTCTGTTTGGTGCAGGTACGTTTAATGGTTTGTTGTTTTAGTGATTGCATCACAGGTTGATGAAGTCTCTAGAGGGAGCCTTTGCTACGAAGGAGCTTCTTGTGGCAATTCCAAGTGGTTTTGTCCCCTTTTTGAGTCTTTTTTCCCCTAAGCAAATAACAATACATGTGTAAGGGGGTACGTTCTTTTTGTTTGTTGGGGACTGGCAATTGAGGCATGAAGTCCCAGGTTTAGGTTATGTATGTCTGTGGGAGGTCTGAGTAGTCATTGCCTCTTCTGTAAAGGCATTGTCAAGCACTGAAAGACCTGTTTTCGAAGGAAGTTCTAGTGGCCCTGTTCTGCTGACCTACTAGGCGGCCATTCAAGGAGTTTCGATTAGTTGTGATGTAGGTAGAGAAGCCTACACTTAAATATCAAGAGAAGAACAAGTTCTGAATCTAGCTAAAAATAAATATACGAAGGTGTGTAAAAAGGGGTCTAACCCCTATAAAAATATATATATAGAAAAGAAAAGAAAGAAAAATCATTGAGCAGTTGTTTATCGCCTTGCAAAGGCCTGGTAGATTCCTGGGAATGAGTCAGACCCGGGGATGATGCCTTGTCTTCCGAGGGGTGGCATCTAGCTGGAAAAATAATGATAAGAGAAGGTTGGAGCGAAAATAAAAGTGAGCGTTAGAAAAGAATTAAGTGTCATCTTGCGAGCGCTTGGTAGGTTCTTGGGTACCAATATAGGACCTAAGGCCAATGCCTTGTTCTCCTTGGGCACTACGCTCAACTCCCTCCTTTTTACACGCTCGAGTATAAAAGCCTAAAAGGACCAATGTGCTAAAAGAAAATATTTGTTGATCAGGCTATAGGAGACCTCACCTAGTAGGAGCTCCTAGTTGAGTTGTCGTTAGGTAGGTAGTTCAGACCACCACTTAGGATGCCCTCTTTGATAGTTTTTTTAGCTTGATTGTGTTGGAACAATTGGTTAGTGACTAGCTTTAGGCTTTTTATCCGATTATCCTAGGCCTACTCCTTGTGGATTTTATGCCTTGGTTTTGTTAGGGGGTAGGGTGAGAGCTGTGATGTGTTTTGATGCGTATCTATTTTGTATCAGCTTAATGCTTCCTATGATTGTGTATGTGCAGATCTGTTCGTGGGATTCGATGGGCTAAGTCGCCCTATCCGATGGTCGCCAATGACAGATGATTTTTGACACTGAGAAGTGCTTAAAAATAGCCAAAAATTTCAAATTTTAGGGAAAAAATAGACTTCGTTGAAGGCGACAACTGCAATCAGTACAATTTTAAGCGGCAATGCCCAAAAGTTCTTTAAAGACCCACCGAGCGGTGGTTGGGAAATTTTCATAATTTTTCTAATTGTCAGACGAGAGTTTTGGAGAGGCTCAGTAGTGGGGGAGTTCAAGACGAATTCCCAAAATTTTTCAGTGGCCAAATTCGAGGCTGAACGCAGGAGATAGGTTGGATGGGAGGCCAAGGGCCAAAAGAACCAAGTGTAAATGAGCTTTAGAAAGCCCAAAGGGTGTAACCTTTGGGGGCCCCTAATTTTTTATTTTCATGGGAGGGGGGGCATTTTTTCCGGTGTTGATCAGGAAAGAGACGCCATGGATGGAGATCACAATGATTTCTTGATGGGGGGTTGGAGAGCCTCAATGCACCCCCCCAATAGATTTGATACATGATCTTCCTACTTTCTTCACTTTCTATCGCCAGTCTCCACACGTGAGATGGCTGCTTGAAGTTGGAGGATGAAAATCAGTCTTTCTCTCTCTCTCTCTCTCTCTCTCTTCCAAGAGGCAATTCATGTGGGAAGAATTAAGAAGAGAATCGGTTGAAGGATGATTGTCCGGCATGGTACCGGATCACTCCCAGGTCGATGGAGGGCTAGAGTTGGCTGTTCGGAGGTGGGCCAAGGCTTGAATGAGGGCTGACTGCAGTCCCGCATCAGATTTTAAAACCCGCAAAGAAGAAAAAAATTGGTAATTCTATTTTACAAAGGAAAATTGCTTGTTTTTTATATTTGATTGAGCCAATGTTGTTCTTATGGAGTGAAAATTCATAGACATGCTATTTACTGTTTGTTCTATGCTCACATAGTGAAAAAATCAGAAAACATAAAGTCAAATTACTGGAAATAATTTTTAAAAACCCATAAAACATGGTTTTTATGAGAAAAATGGGATTTTTGGTGTTTTCGGGTGGGATAAACCAATACACATGGGATAAAATGCCAATAAAATCTATATTTTTGATGTTCTAAGAATCAAGAGCCACATCTCTAAAAATATATCAATATTTTTATTAGAAAAATAGAGAAAAATGGAGGAAAATAAGAGAAGAATATGAACATGTCTTAGAAAAATATGGAAAAATATAATAAGTGATTGTGGATGTATGCTAGTGGCAAAGCATGAGGTTTGGCCTCAGTTTTCCCTATTTTTTGTCATAGTCTGTGATTTATTGTTTTTAATACATTAAACCATGACCAAACGACCTCTATACACCTATGCAACGAAGCAAAACTTAAATGGTGAGGGGAAGGAGGATTTTGTGCAATAGAATTGAGGGATGAAATAATATAAAATTTGATTGTTTTTTCTATGGATAGAATTTAGGAAACGGCCTATTTGGAAATAAGGGATCTAGTAGCACAAGGTTCACCTTGGTGCTAGATTCTTGCAATGAAGCATATATGTATTAGTTGGAATTCATGAAAAGACTATTTGCGTATTAGCACATAGGCTGATTTCGAAACATAACTGTTTGTGCACGATGAGACATCCACTATTGCATTGATCATACATGTGGTATCAACTCCTGGAAATGCATAGCAATTGTTTGGATTATAGTTGACCCACCCTTGAGAGGGTGAGATTCCCCTTGTCGTAGGTTAGACGTTCATTTCTTGGGGGAGATTATTGGTGAGGAAACATGGTATCTCCTGGATCTCGTTGACAAAGAGAGGAGTCTTGTGCGAATGTGTTTATATGTAAAAGCAGCGCATCTAGGGGCCAATCCCCAAGATGTAGGAGAGATGCAGTGGAGCCACATCAATCGGCCAATGGGGTGCCTCCTATGTCTATGATACGTGGCACTTATTGCCAATATGTGTGGGATACCCCTTTGAGGGGTTTTGGGGAAGGTGCCGTTGGACTCTTATCTAGCTACAAACACAATATAGATGTATCTAGTGTGCATTTAGTTATTATAGATGCTCTTGGCCCATAAGGCCATGTGGTGGTGGAGGTGTTTGTTGTGTGCATGGGCTAGTGCCATAGTCAGTGCCGGCCCATTTCTGGTCCCATAAGGATGTTGATACATTATATGAATATGTGCTTAGGATGATAAATGGATGAATGGCGTTCTGCCTAAATGCTTTGAAGGAAATGGGTGTATATGGCATGCAACCAACCTATGTGTACACTAGTGGAGTATGTGTAGATGTAACGGCATTTCTAAGCATGTGTATGAATAGGTGTTTGTGTGAGACTAGATTGTTGAGATATCGAGCTCCACTCGTGATACGCCAGGGTGACCGTTGTATATTTATGTCACCGACTTGTCAGTTGCAGACGCGGTTGGTACACCGCCCATGAATAATAGCTACATGATAGCTATCCTTATCTACTCTAGTTCGTGGCTCAGTTAGTATGCCACCTTAGTTAGTTGAGTTTGGTTTGAGACCCATATCTAGGGTTCTTCTATTTCTTTGTACTAGAGTTCTTTTGGCTTACACAACTAAGAAGAGGAAAAACTGTTTTCAGCCTCCACCCTTGTGTGTCTTCCCCCATTGTGCAAGCAAGAAAGCTTCAAGCGAGACTCCTTCCTTCTCTCCCACAATCTTGACATGGTATCAGAGCCTTGTTCGTGGTAAGGAGCTCAAGAAAGCAAGCCAAGCTCGCGGTGGTCTGGTAAGAGGAGCAGTGTTGCTTTCATTTCCTGTTTTGGGAGCAAATCTCTGCAGGTAGCACAGCCGGAAATTGCAGGAGTGCATTGTCTCAGGTTGAGACGCCCTTCGCGGTGAAGCAAGAGGGCAGTATATGCTGCGGGAAAGGGCTTTAGCCCTTGGCGACCTTGTTTTTTTGATTTGAGGCCATTTCGGGGCCTGTTTTGCAGACGGAAGTTTTCTGCAACGCACTCAAGAAAAGGCTCAGTTTTATGCTGTGCGACCACTGTTCTACAGGTCGGTGAAAAGTTACTGTAGAAATTGCATCGTATGCTTGTGCGCAGAGACATTGGGAGTTTCAGAATCATCCTTGGTTCCTGTTTATGCAAAATCGTCACTAGGAAGTGACTGTGTGGTCAAATACCACTTTCGCCAGTTTTGCAGATTTCCCCTTGTGAGGGTGAAGCTGTGTTTTTTGCAGTGACAGAATTTCTTGCAGTATTCTGTAATGGCGTCTGATTCTCTTTCACAGATTGTCACTGAAAAGCTTGACAAGAACAACTTCCAGGCATGGAAGTTTAGAATGACGAATTTCCTTATGGGAAAAGGATATTGGGAATTTGTTGCAGGAAATGAAGAAGAACCAGTTCTTCCTGATGTTCCCAATCAACAACAAATGCAGGCATTCAAAGCATGGCATGAGAGAGCCAGGAAAGTTATGTACTGGCTGTCAATCAGCATTTCAGACTCTATGATTGTGCATATTCAGGATGCAAGTACGCCAAAGGAGGCATGGGATACTCTGTCAAAGATGTATAGCACAAATACGCAAGCCAGGAAAATGCAGCTCAAGCAAGAGTTGCACAATGTGCAAAGAGAAAGTATGAGCATCAACGACCACCACATGAAGGTGAAGAAGATTGCAGATGCACTTGCTTCCATTGGGTCGTCAGTGGAAGATGATGATTTAGTTTCCGTGACCTTGAATGGTCTAGGAAAGGATTATGCACAGTTTCGGACATCCATTTCAGTTCGTGAAAGATTTCCTGATTTTGAGGAGTTGATTGCTCTTCTAATTTCTGAGGAACAGAGAAATGGTGGTGCATCTTCTTCAGGAGGAACTTCAAAAGAAGCTGTCTTCTACTCAAATGCTGGAAGAGGTAGAGGCAGAGGTAGAGGAGGCCGATTTGGAGGCCGTGGCAGAAATCAGAATATGCAGCAAACTCAAGAAAACCAGTCCTATGGAGGAGGACGTGGTAACTCTAGAGGCAGGGGGAGCCAAAGAGGTCGTGGTGGATGGCAAAGAGGCCAAAATGCAAACAGTAATGTTGAATGCTACTACTGTGGTAAAATGGGTCATATGGCTAAAGACTGCTATAAAAAGCAGAATGACATCATGAATGGAAAACTGCAACAAGGGAATTATGCATCTTCTAGTAGACAGGGTGATGACAGAAATGAGCATTTGTTCATGGTGCAGCACATGAACAATTCTATGACAAGTGCAGAAGAAAGCAATGATGTATGGTATGTTGACTCAGGTGCATCAAACCACATGACAGGTCATGCAGAATGGATGGAGGATGCAAGGAAAATGGAAAAACCAGGATTTGTGGAGACTGGTGATGATACTGCACATCCTATTGTGCAGATTGGAAAAATTCCCTTGTCTATGCAGGGTGGGAAAAAGAAATACCTGTCCGATGTATTTCATGTCCCGAATATCACCAAGAATCTGGTTTCAGTTGGTCAAATGGTTGAACAGGGCTTGCAGGTCAGATTTAATCCTCATGGATGCTTTGTTGAGGATATGAAAAATAAAGGTCGCTTGATAGCAAAAGGAAAGAAGAAGGGCAGAATGTTTACATTGGATGCAGACATGTCTGAATTGAGTGCAGCAATGTTTGCACATGGGACCGGTGTAGTTGCAGATATTGATATCTGGCATAAACGCATTGGTCATGTTAATGTACAGCGACTTAAATCAATGCAGACCCAAAATATTGTTGCAGGATTGCCCAAATTCAAGGTTGCAGAAATGCATAAGGTATGTGAAGCCTGTCAGTTTGGAAAACAGGCAAGGAAACCATTTCCTAGACATGTTCAAGAGAGTGAGAAGCCATTGGAATTAATTCACTCTGATGTGTGGACAACTAAAGCTGCATCTCTTGGAGGCTGTCATTATTTTGTCAGTTTTATTGATGACTATAGCAAAAAAGTTTGGGTGTATTTTATGAAAAAGAAAAGTGAAGTTTTTGGGCATTTCAAAACTCTTAAAGCTATGGTTGAAAAAGAAACAGGCTTGCAGATAAAATGCCTAAGGTCAGATGGAGGGGGAGAGTACCTCTCAAATGAGTTTGCAAAGTTCTTGCAGGAGCATGGCATAAAGCAGCAATATTCATGCAGTTATACCCCACAACAAAATGGAATTGCAGAAAGGAAAAACAGGCATATTGGAGAGGTATCTCGTGCCATGCTCAATGAAAAAGACTTGCCAGATTTTTATTGGGCTGAAGCAGTTGCTACAGCAGTCTACATAATGAACAGGATGCCCACTGCAGCAATACATGGAATGACTCCAGAGGAGAGGTATACTGGTA
Organism: Lygodium microphyllum; assembly: GCF_053477565.2. Taxonomy (NCBI): domain Eukaryota; kingdom Viridiplantae; phylum Streptophyta; class Polypodiopsida; order Schizaeales; family Lygodiaceae; genus Lygodium; species Lygodium microphyllum. Next base: position 65,897,964 of record NC_141151.1, on the reverse strand, counting down.
GGAAACCAGATATTTCTCATTTGAAAATTTTTGGTTGCATTGCCTATGTACATGTGCTAGATGAGCTGAGATCCAAGTTGGATCCAAAAGCTGAGAAGTGCATCTTTATTGGTTACTCTCTGCAGCAAAAAGGGTATAGATGCTATAACCCTTCTACTCGTAAGTTTACAGTGAGCAGAGATGTTGTTTTTGATGAGATGAGTAGCTGGTATAAACCAATAAATGTGATTGATGATGAAGATGCACAAAATGGTAATGCTACACAGAATTCACAGCAGCAGTCACAAAATATTAGTGGACCTGGAGCGTCCTCTAGCAGTGGTTCACATTCTTCGCCATGGACAGGCAGATTGAGATCAGGAGAATCTTCTCAAAGCAATGCAGATAGTGGTATGCAGGTATCACGAAAAGGAAAAGAGAAGGTTGACCAGCCCATGTTTGATGTGAATGCAGGTCACTCTTATGTGGATGGTGAATCCAGTGGCTCAGAACAGAGCATTGATGATGAGTTGGGTATTCCTTCTATTGTTACACCTGGAGTAAGGAAGACCAGGGATGTTTTGAGAGCACCTGGGAGTGAACCTACTTTGCGCAGGTCTACGAGAGCTAGGTATCCTGTGGATAGGCTGAAATATGATGGATTTACAGCCATTCACTATGCATATATGGTTAAAGTGATACAGGAACCAGAACCCACTTCTTTTGAGGAAGCCATGGGAAAAGAAAAATGGGAGAAAGCCATGGATGAAGAAATGGATGCCTTGGAAGCAAATGCTACATGGGAATTGGTACCTTTGCCTAAAGGTAAAAATGCAATTGGCTGTAAGTGGGTTTATAAGGTGAAGCACAATGCAGATGGTTCTGTGAACAGATACAAGGCAAGATTAGTAGTCAAGGGGTATGCACAAACATATGGTATTGACTATGAAGAAACATTCAGTCCGGTTGCAAGGATGGCAACCGTAAGAGCGGTCATTGCTATGGCTGCATCAAAGGGATGGTCTTTACATCAGATGGATGTAAAGAATGCCTTCTTGCATGGTGATTTGCAAGAAGAGGTCTATATGGAGCAGCCACCAGGTTATGTGCATGCTGTTCATCCTGAGTCTGTTTGCAGGTTGAAGAAAGCCTTGTATGGCTTGAAGCAAGCACCTAGAGCATGGTCTGACAAGATAGGACAGTATCTTGTCACTATTGGCTTTCAGATTTCCAAGGCAGATTTCTCACTTTATGTGAGAAAAACAGAGAAAGGTATTATGGTACTTGTCATTTATGTTGATGATTTGATTATGACAGGTGACAGTGATGAAGATATCCTTCATGTGAAAATGCTATTGAAGCAGAAGTTTGAGATGAAGGATTTGGGAGAGCTGCGTTATTTCTTGGGCATTGAGGTGATTAGATCACCAAGTGGGATACAGCTCTTGCAGAGGCAGTATGGATTGGACATGCTGTCCAAATATGGGATGACAGGCTGTAAGCCTATTTCAGTTCCTTTGGAGCAGAATGTGAAGCTGAGCGCAGATGCAGGTGAGCTTCTGGAAGACCCTACTATGTACAGACGCATAGTAGGAAGCTTGATTTATATGACTATTACCAGGCCAGATTTGAGCTATGCTGTTGGATTGGTAAGTCAGTTTATGCAGGCTCCAAGGAAATCACATTTGGACGCGGCTAGACGCATACTCAGGTATGTGAAGTCCACATTGCAGTATGGACTATTTTATGAGACTGGGGTTCAGATACAGTTGCATGGATACATTGATGCTGATTGGGCTGGTAGTATTTCTGATAGACGATCTACCAGTGGATATGTATTCTCTTTTGGGAGTGCTGCAGTCACTTGGAGCAGCAAGAAACAGCCTACAGTTGCCTTGTCGAGCACAGAGGCTGAGTACAGGGGTGCAGCAATGGCTGCATGTGAGGTAGCTTGGTTGCATAAGCTACTTTATGATATGCATCAGTCTACAGATGGGCCAGTTGTCATTTATTGTGACAACATGAGTAGTATACACTTGGCAAATAACCCAGTCTATCATGCTAGAACAAAGCACATTGAGGTGCATTATCACTATGTGCGAGAGAGGGTTTTACTAGGTCTTATTGATCTAGTTTATGTCAGCACAGAGGATCAGGTAGCTGACATATTCACGAAGGCATTGGGCGCAGAGAAGCTGCGCAAGTTCAGAGACCTGCTTGGTGTGCAGGAATTGGGATTGAGCTCGAGGGGGAGTGTTGAGATATCGAGCTCCACTCGTGATACGCCAGGGTGACCGTTGTATATTTATGTCACCGACTTGTCAGTTGCAGACGCGGTTGGTACACCGCCCATGAATAATAGCTACATGATAGCTATCCTTATCTACTCTAGTTCGTGGCTCAGTTAGTATGCCACCTTAGTTAGTTGAGTTTGGTTTGAGACCCATATCTAGGGTTCTTCTATTTCTTTGTACTAGAGTTCTTTTGGCTTACACAACTAAGAAGAGGAAAAACTGTTTTCAGCCTCCACCCTTGTGTGTCTTCCCCCATTGTGCAAGCAAGAAAGCTTCAAGCGAGACTCCTTCCTTCTCTCCCACAATCTTGACATAGATATGTATCGTAGGTATGCTAGGGATAGGGCTAAGTAACCTTGAATGTGGTACACCTATCTTGGACCTATCCTACATGTAACCAAGTGCACATAAGGGATTGGCAAATGAAAATGCCTTAATTTTAAGCCTAGGAGGTTAAGATATGTTGGTGGGGGTGACAAAAGGTGCATCTAAGATTTTGACGTGAATGCTATCTGAGGCTACTCATAGATGGATTATCTAGTTCAAGTATCATAAGGTAAGCATACTTACTCACTAGTGTGCCACATGCCTTGACTATGAGGAGTGTTAAAATGCCCTATTATGGTTGATGTGGATGTTCCCACTCAACCCATCATGGGTATCTTAACACAAATTTCCAAGGGTTCACCCTTTGTCGATGGGTGGAAATAAAGTTCCTTAGGGGTCCGTATGTGTCTTAAGTCCTCAGAAAGATAAGTCTACCCTAGCGTACCTAGGTCTCAATGTTCGAAGTTGTTACAAAATTTAGTTAAGGCTTTATTGTGCTTACATGACTAAGGTGATCGATCCAAGTTGTACATGTGAGTTACTTTCATATGTGGTGCCTAGGATTGTGTGTCCAAGAAGACAAGCAGCATGTCCTATGAGCTTAATTTACCTTCAAAAATCTTTCACCCCATGTTCCATGTGAGTTGTTTGAAAGAAGAAATAGGACAAGGTGAGTAGATTGTCTTGATTAAGAAATCCCCACAACTTGAGGATACTACTCATTATGTTCCACTAGAACTTGAATTGGTTCTAGACCTTAGGGCTAAATGGAAGACAATGTATTAATGCTTTCCTTAGAAATCATCAATGTAACGTGCTCATCTATCAGCTATCTAAGCACGTTTTAGCAGTCCATCAAGAAACGAATCTAAGAGTCACCAGCTGGCACTCCCATGGAATGTTCTAGGGTTTGTCGCCTAGGGTTTCCCGGGTCTGCCTCACAAGGGAACGTTTGGGGCCGAAACCACTAGGATCGACTTGAAAACTAGATTCCTAGTGGCTAAGGTCTCCTGACGGCAATCTAGCGTCGAGTCATGGACATCCTACTTTACGCATATATACCCAAGCCGAAGCAGACCCATACCGCACTTGGTTCAATGAGAATGGAAAACGAGAGGGATGTGTCGCTCAACCTCTCTACTGTAGGGCATAGTCCCATTATGGTCCCCTAAAATGGCATGAATTGAGTTCTAACCTATCGATACTTAAAGGTCGAATGATGGTAAAGCCTTGTGAGAAGCCTCCCAGTTCTCTAGGAGGACTATCCTACGGTAGGATGGACCCGTCGGGGTTCCACCCACCCACTTCCCTTAATAGCTTTAGTTTCTTAATTAGGTCCTATCACATTTATGTGTGACATTCAAAATCAACTTCCTTAATTAAGTCTTTTAGGGAACAGGGTCCGTTTGCATAAGTTACGTCATAGATACGAATACAGAGCAAGTAGTCTTTTGACAAACAAGTTCAAACAGGTTCCTTAACTTATCTCAAGTTAATCTTTGTCTCCTACCCATACAGGAGAACTATGTATCCCTTTTGTCCAACAAAAGTACCTGCTCCAAATCACATGGCACCATAATTTTCATCCTTTATCTAGAATAGGATCTTCCAAAGCCCTAGACGTTGGGCTCACAGAATTTTACAACTCCATCCCAAACTCCAGAGGTCCACTGACCCCAAGTGATTTAGGAGTGAGATACAATTTCCATAGTTAAGATTTTCACCACTCGACTTTCGGCCCATGACTTGAGCAGTGCCCTCTTGGGTTCAAATGCAGCGCGACCTTGGAGATGATCCACCCACGCAAAATATCCTTCCTTAATTAATCCAATTAAGAATTGAGTACAATCAAGGCAATCAGCCTAATAACATCTTCCAAGAGAACATTCCTTTATTCCCATGGCAACTTGTCATCACAGAACCCTGCCCTTACCATCAAGCACAATCGCTTGGAATAATCATCCAAATCACATTCCAACAATCAGTTTAATGCAAAAGCATACATGACGTTATTTGATCAATCAACAAAACAATGGTATCCTTTTTCAAGCATTGAAGGAATAGTCGCGATAACCTTTCCATCATGTATTTGCTCTCCCCCTTGGGAGCAGGAGTAGTTTCACATAAAATTTACTTAACACACCCTTCTTTCGGCTAAGGCATATGTTAGGGGTTTTAACACTGTACGTGATGTAAGTTCTATAGGTCACTTGCATTGTTCGATAACCCAACCCTGAATTGGGTTGGTGGGAGTCATAGTTAAGAGGTGGATCTTAAGACATCTCAGTTTTAATCCTCGTGATTAATTTATTGTACTAGCCCCTAGTCAAGCCATGAATCAACATGAAATTATTCCCATATATTGAACATGTTATAGGCATAATGTGTAGATACTTGATAAAATAAGTGCTAGATAATCTCAGGTAAATTGAACTCTAGCAGGCCTTGCATTGAACTAGAATCTAGGGTTCCTTGTTATTTGGGTCCTTAGGCTAGGTATTTTCAAAGTACTCAAGCTTTAAAATAGAATATTCTATTTTTGGAATGTTAATGTCATATTCTTTTGTCAATTATGCCAGTTGTAAACCTTGACTATGCTTCAACTTAGCGCTTGTACGCACAATCTACTAGTGTCATTCTTTTAGCAACTATACCGTTCATAACCCTTGACTAGTTTCTCCTTGCAATTGCGCTATCAGCAAATAGGCCGTATGCAACTAAGTTGGGTTAAAAGGAACAATCGAAATGCGAAATTGTAATGTTAGGAATAGGTTCAAGCCATTTGCGCATACCGAAGTGATATAGCCTATGACTCATGAATAGGGAAGAAGACAATTAATACTTGGGTATTCAGAGATGGCTTAACCATACCCAACATTGCATTCGAATTGATGGTATTTCCCGGACGACCGATGGCTCCACTGTCAGACGCAAGAATTCCATTAGTGCGTGTCATCCTCCATTTTGGGGCCATACTTCGGCTTGTAAATCTCTTTCTTCCCTTCCCTCGTTGGAGAGATGGCATGTAGGCAACCTCCTTCTACCATGATGCCCCGGGGTTAGGCTTGTGGATAGGAGGGGGTAAAACACGCGTGATCACCCTCTAAGGAGGGGAAAGGGAGGATACCCTTTTGGGGGGATCTCTCTTTCTCTCTTTTTCCTTCTCTGTCACCTCTCCCTTCCTTTCCCTCTCTCTCTTCCTCCCTCTCTCTCTCTTTCTTCCTCTCTCTCCCTTCTTCTTCTTCTTCTCTTCTTCTTCTCCTCTTCTCCTCCTCCTTCTCTTCTTCTCTCCTTTCTCTCTCCCTCTTTCTTACTCTTCTTCTCCTCCTCTCTCTCTCCCCCTCACTCTCTTTCTCTTTCTCTCCCCCAGCGTGCTGCTCAATGCCCAGGCCCTTCCGTTCCAATACGTCCCCCTCCCCCTTATGATGGGGGGTTTATATAAGGGAGAGGGAATTATAATTGGGGGGAAAGAATGATGTGGTGGAGGGGGAGTGTGGTACCACACGTGTGCTCCTCCCCCTATTGATATGATCGATGCCATCCTCTCCATCATTGTGATCTTTGTCAACTCCAGCTTGTTCATCATGATCTCCTCCTCGACCCCCGTTTATTGCCATTTGGCTTCCTCTCGCCACGTCGACTTCCTCTTTCCCTTCCACGACGTTGACTCCCCTCGTCCTTTTCCTTCCCTCCCCCCTCGCCACCTGTCGTCGGCAACGACAGGTGTCACTAAATTGATTGCTTATTATTCATTCTCTATTTATTAAATTCATGTTGATAAATTAATGACTCACTTTTCTTTAAGTGTTGATAATGATCTAGCATGGCCATGATACCATTTAGAGACCGGCATTCCTAGTACATCACTTAATGGGGTGATCAGAGCACTGCGATGGGGATATTTGGTACATGTAGTACAAGTTATGAAGGGGGAAAGAAGTGTCTGCCAATTGTAAGAGTGTACACAAGAACAAGGAGTTACACATAAATGAAGATGGATTGAGTTCTAAGATGACAAAGTGCATTAGCATTGTATATATGTATTTATGTGTGCATCCAAGGACGCCTGAGAATATTTACTTGCGTGTAATGAGTATTGCATTCACTTGGGGTCATCATGTCCCCTAGAAGTCAAGGTTTAAGGCCTTTTCTTTCATTAAGAAAGACAAGAGAGGGAATTCTCTCACTAACAAAGACGAGAGATGTGATCCTCTGGAAGTGAGGAGAGAAGTGATTTTCTCTTTCTAAGGTCTAAAATAACACAAGCTTTTGTGTGGAATTCAATCTTAAGGTTGAGGCCCAAGGCAATCTAATGAACTATCCTTATCTATGACTCAAGGTGGTTGCATGGGCCACAAGTTAAGAATACAATTTAAAAAGCTATTTAAAAAAAATCCATTTTTAAAATATCTCGCAATAGAAAATTGATCTCTTAAAATGGGCCGTGAAGGTTATCGGAAACAACGAGATCTACAACTTTCGTATTGGATGTTTTTTCATCCAAACAACGCACAAAGAGATATCTTGAAATTAGTGATGCAGAGTGGAACAACCACATCTTGCATGAAGATCAACTCAACTCTCTCTCCAAGAAGAGAAGCTCTTAAAAGCCTATAAAAGAGGAGGCTCTCCTTGGGTGTTCCTTGGGTGTAAGTGGGAGGTGCTACAGAAGCCCTGCTAAAATCAAGTGATGTGGAAGCTCTGCGGCGGCTGAAATCAAGTTCCAAGAGGAGAAGAGAAGGTGCAAGTGCTGCAGAAGATCTGCTGAAATCAAGCGCCAAAAGGAGAGCCCTACACATATTGTGTAGGAGAGAAGGAGACTCAAGAAGGATCAAAAGGTACCAACTTCCAAATTGTGCAAGTGTTAGCCGGTTTTCTACCGTGCAAGGAACCATGATCTTGTTTTCAAGATCTACAAGTAAGAACTGGCTTATGTGTAATGGAGGAGCTTGCTCCTTGTCAATAATATAACTCCACAAGGGGGGGGACTGGCCCATCTTCCAGTCCCTAGTGTGTTGCCAATTTCTCTACCTCTCTCTCTACATCTTTCTTTTCTCTCATCTATTCACCCTCTATGTCAACATAATATTCGCCATATATATTTTAAGTATATAAGAAAGTCGAGCGTGTATCTCAGATTTTATAACAACAGGGGGGGAAATTTTTGATTAATTAAAAGGGGGGTGTTTCTATGCCCCGTGGGCAGCGACATTATAATCAATATCTCTTGCATATTGGCAGTGAAAGTTGGCTCCTAGCCGGCTGTGATTGTCATTTGCCACCCATTTAAGTTGTTTCTCGGTGGTTTTGGGTGTGTCTCCTTTGGGATGTGGCTGCTTTGTCTTGGCAAGGTGGAATAAGTCACAACCCCCCTCCTTAGACCTTGCACTAGGTTCCTCTATTGATAGCATTGCATGCTTTAATGGAGTGGTGCTACCCTTGACTAAAAGTCATCTCATTATTTGAACCTTGCCAATGGCAAGATGAATGCGATGTGAGTCATAGTCGACATTCCAATGTGCTTGTTTCTTGAATGCGTGTCCTAGTAGCAATTCTTTACCAGTGGCCTTAATGTTAAGCATCATATAGAAGATCATAGGTAGGCTCTCGATAGAGACAACTATTTTGTACTTTCCCAACAGTTGAGTAGGATTGTCCCCCAAATGGGTTAAGTTTGGCATTAGTTAGCTATAGTTGGGTGAGGCTAACCAATGAGGATCCATTGATCATGTGTAAGGATATTAAAGTCAGCTCCCTCGTCAATGATTGCTTCAAAGACGTGTGTCTTCTAGGTAGTCACTAATATACATAGGTAGGTGGGTTCTACCATTTCCTCATCCTCATCCTCCATTTGAGTGATGGTAGCTACTCTTATGTTTATAGGAAGGTTCAACATTGGAGGCTCATGTGGTGGATGCGAACTCCATTCGAAAGGCTTCGTAAAATAAGTCCACATTGGTTATGGTTCCGATCTCAAGGCTGTGATACCATATAGCTACCCTTCCCTTCAGGGTCATGTTGAAGAACATCATTAGATGCCCTTCCTCTTAGATGCGGCAGCTAAACATCAGCTTTTGGAACTCCCATATATGAAGCTCCGCATCCTCTTCCACTAACCCATTAAAAATGGGCAGGGGAAACCTAAGGCTGGAAAATCTGCCATTCTATAGGGATTGCGATAGGTTGCACCATGGCAATGATCGGATTTGCTAATGGAACCGGGACATGCAAAGTTGTCACACCACTCGAAGTGGGCAAATTAATGGGGAGGGGTAAAGTACTAGAACTTCCACCTCCTAACAAACTTTGATTCAAACTAAGGTTACTAAGACCTCGCCCTTGAATAGGTTTAGGACTACTCCTTTTAGGAGAATAACACCTATTGATTTCGGCCCTCCGTCTAGCCCTCTCGGCTCTTCGTGTTTTTGGAGTTCGGCTTGATGGATCTCTTCAAAGGACATAACCTAACAAGTAGGTCCCAAGAGATCCTAGATTTGGAAACCACCACTTTGAGGCGGCTCTTGGTAAACACACCATTGATGGGACCAAAAATGGGCTGGCACTGTCTATGGCACTAGCCAGATCTCATGCACACAACAAACACCTCCGCCACCACATGCCCTTGTGGGCCAGGAGTGTCTGTAATAACTAAATGTACACTAGATACATCTAATATTGCGTTTGTAGCTGGATAAGAGTCCAACGACACCTTCCCCAAAACCCCTCAAAGGGGTATCCCACACATATTGGTAATAAGTACCACGTATCACACACATATGAGGCACCCCATAAACTGATTGCTGTGGCCCCACTGCATCTCTCCTACATCTTGGGGATTGGCCCCTAAATGCGCTACTTTTACATATAAACATATTCGCACGAGACTCCCCTCTTTGTCAGCGAGATCCAGGAGATACCATGTTTCCTCACCAATAATCTCCCCCAAGAAACGAACGTCTAACCTATGGCAAGGGGAATCTCACCCTCTCAAGCGTGGGTTAACTATAATTCAAACAATTGCTATGAATTTCCAGGAGTTGATACCACATGTATGATCAATGCAATAGTGGATGTCTCATCGTGCACAAACAATTATGTTTCGAAATAAGCCTATGTGCTAGTACGCAAACAGTCTTTTCATGAACTTCAACTAATACGTATATGCTTCGTTGCAAGAATCTAGCACCAAGGTGAACCTTATGCTACTAGATTCCTTATTTCCAAATAGGCCGTTTCCTAAATGCTATACATAGAAAAAACAATTAGAATTTATATTATTTCAGCCCTCAAACGGTTGCATAAAATCCTCCTCTCCCTCACCGTTTAAGTTTTGCTTCGTTGCATAGGTGTATAGAGGTCATTTTGTCATGGTTTAATGTATAAATAATAATAATTCACACACAGTGATAAAAAATTTAGGATCTCATGCTTTGCCACTACCATACGTCCACAACCACTTATTATATTTTTTCATATTTTTCTAAGGTGTATTCTTATTTTTCTCTTATTTTTTTCCCATTTTTCTCTATTTTTCTAATAAAAATATTGATATATTTTCAGAGTCGTGGCTCTTGATTCTTGGAACAACAAAAATATAGATTTTTTTGGCATTTTATCCCATGTGTATTGGTTTATCCCACCCGAAAACACCAAAAACCCCATTTTTCTCATAAAAACAGTGTTTTACGGGTTTTTGAAAATTATTTCCAGCAATTTGACTTTATATTTTCTAAATTTTTCATTATGCAAGCATAGAAAAAACAGTAAATAGCATGTCTACAAATTTTCACTCCATAAGAACAACATTGGCTCAATCAAATATAAAAAACAAGCAATTTTTCTTTGTAAAATAGAAATACTGATTTTTTTCTTCTTTGTGGGTTTTAAAATCTGATGCGGGACTGTAGATCAGCCCTCATTCAAGGATCAGCCCACCCATGAACAGCCAACTCTAGCCCTCTATCTATCCGGGAGTGATCTGGTACCATGCCGAACAAGCATCGTTCAACCGGTTCTCTTCTTGATTCTTCCCACATGAATTGCCTCTTGGAAGAGAGAGAGGGAGAAGAGAGAAATACTCATTTTCATCCTCCATCTTCAGGCAGCCATCTCACGTGCATAGACTGGTGATAGGAAGCGTAGGAAGCAGGAAGATCATGTATGAAATCTGTTAGGGGAGGGGGGTGCATTGAAGCTCTCCAACCCCCCATTAAGAAATCGTTGTGATCTCCATCCATGGCGTCTCTTTCCTGATCAACGCCGAAAAAAATGCACCCCCCTCCCCACGAAAATAAAAAATTAGGGGCCCACAAAGGTTACACCCTTTGGGCTTTCTAAAGCTCATTTACACTTGGTTCTTTTGGCCCTTGGCCTCCCGTCTGGCCTATCTCCCGCGTCTGACCTCGGATTTGGCCACTGAAAAATTTTCGACACTCGTCTCAAAGTCCCCCATTGCGGAGCATCTCCAAAAGTCCCATCCAAAAGTTAGAAAATTTATGAAAATTCCCCAACCGCCGCTCGATGGGTCTTTAAAGCACTTTTGGGCATTGCCGCTTAAGATCATATTGATTCCAGCTGTTACCTTCAATGAAGTCTATTTTTCTCCTAAAATTTGGAATTTTTGGCTGTTATTAAGGACTTCTCGACATCAAAAATCATCTGTCACATTCCCTAGGCCACTCCCATTGATAATTAGGCTAGGGATTCACCTCCTCAAGGCATGTCCCATGTAGACCACACTTAGGGGTAAGTTTTCTTGTACCCACAAGCCTCTAGCATGTTGTTGTGCACATGCACCTTCACTTACGACACTACACCTTTAGCTTATCTACATTCCAATGGAGATAGAGCAGTTCATATCGTAGGAATTGCAAAAACACACATTGTTGCACGCCTAGGGTCATAGTTGCACTTGTTTCCTTAGCCTCATTATCACACACCTAGGAGCACTTAAGTTAGGATCATTATTCCCTAGAAGCATGGCTTACTTCCACCACATTCTAGCATAACACATTAGGCTCCCACAACATGCCTTAGGCCCTATCCACTTGCATATGCAAAGGAGCACATGAGTGTGAGCTAGGAGCATTTTGTTGAAGTGCTACATAACGTTTGAAGTCACCTAATTAAACTAATAACCAAACACTATAATATGACAATTAAATATAATTAATTTCTTTAAAAATCATGAGAATCATCCTTTTGGAATTTTCACTTTCCTTGCATGAATAATTGCTTTTGGCTAATCAATTTCTCTATTCTAAGGTTATGAAAATAATTGGCTAACACTTAAGCTTTAAAACAAAGGTTACAACCATAATAAAGAAATCCATGCATGTGCACACACAATTATAATAAATAAATATGCAAATGTGCATACAAATAAATAAGTATGAATTTAAAGAATTTGCATAATGGCATCTAACAATATCCTCACAATGTACACAAGACACATTAGTTCCTTGCCATCTATCAAGTAAGCAAAATGCAACTAGTGTTACATGCAGCGCTATTGTAACAAGTCACTATTATGCAATAAATAGGCAAATGAAAATCCACAAAAAAAAGATCTAATTTCATAGCAATTATAAAAAACAAAATTAGTAAGCACCAATGCATTTTCTAAACCATGCATGAATATAGTAGTCATTACACATGAATGACCCTTAGCATAAAGAAAAAATGAAGGAAAAAAGAATTCAATTATGGACAAAGCTTTAATAGATTAAAATACTTAAAAAGCATCCCAAGTAAGTGGTGAACTAGTCATCACGATTAGCTACTATCTAAATAGGAGATTCATCATGTTTTGCCACCATTGAGAAGTGCACAATCTTCAACTCTATTTCATTCATCATGGACTTATTTCAATCAATAGTCACATTAATAAGATCATCTCTCTCATCCCCATAAGAGATGTCTAGACCAGTCATGATTTGGCACCCAAAAATTAGGAATATATAAAATAATAATAAACAAGATTAAAGTCTTAAGGTTTAAACTACAAGAGAATAAGCATATGCCTTCCTCGGAGTATCAAAACCCCATACTTATGTGATTGTGAGGGTCTGGTGCATAAGAAATACGAGAGCACACAAGAGAAATCTAGTATTCAGTAAGCGCGACATTGAAAGCACCTAAGATAGCTATCTTAAGGATGTAAAGGCTATTTTTGGTGTAATGAAGGGTAAGCCACATGTCTATGACATAGATGCAAGAAACTTTCAATTTATACCCCATTGATGCTATAAATATTTTGTGACATCAACATCTCATATTACTATGTTCACATTTAAAAGAAGAAAAACCTTCTCTAGTCATCATACATCTAATAGACGCCTTTCTTGGGGGTAAATGCACCTCTGTCTAACCGCTTGTGTATTACTACACTGATAGTACCCACCACTACACACTGTAGGTGGTAGGCGCTCGTCACCGTCACTTTATTCTTTATTCTTTTAGTAAGATTTTTGAATAAAGGAAGGCCAAGTCACACATTGTGACTGTTGGAGTTCCCATTTGGTCTCTCTCTCTCTCTCTCTTTCTTGCTCTTGCTCTCCTACCATAGCTCTTCCAAGCAAGCTTCGATCCTTCTCACCTTTCAACTCATATCAAAGCATGGTTTCTTGAGCATTTGAGCTTGGTCCGTGACTCCTTCAGCATTCATTTGAATCCCTACGCCATTGGGTCTCCTTCCCAGTAGCCATAGGCGACTCTCCCGAGCTCCCGTCACTCCCCGGCTTCCCGAGCACCTACCCGGCCCATTTGGGCACCCTCAGGGCATTCCTTTAAAGGTATTGGAGCTCTCTTTTTTTATTTTTACTTTAGTCCACAAGTTTTGTGAAGCAGGGCAGCCATGTCCTCTTACTCCTTGTGATGCCTACTCTCTACCGGTGACTTTGCCCTTCAAGAGGGAACTCTTGGGGGTCCTTGACTACTTTCCCAACCTTGCCTTGATCTTGCCCAGCCCTTCCACAAGCTCCAAATGAGTTTGGGCCAGATTGGAGACCTGCAAAAAGTTCGTTTTTTACTTCAGCCCTTGGCAATCATTGGCAGCTTGAAAACACTTCATTTGGCACTTAGGGAACACCCCCTTGATACTCAACATTGGTGGTTATCATTGGCATTGATTTGTGGACTAATTTACCTCAGTCCATGAATGTTTTCCATAGTCCACAGGCAGCCACAAATAGTGTTACATCAACACTTTATGTTTATGCTTGGTTGGCATTGACATTGGTTGCTCGATTGGGTCCCGAATGCGCCTTGAATGCTAGGGGAATGTATGCCTATGATGTGAGATGTTTTTGGGACTGAATTTACTCACTCATTGACTATTTTACACAGTCCACATGCAGCCAAAAATAGGGCAGCAGTCCTCTGTCTACACTTTATAATCATGCTACATAGTCATTTGATGCACGATTATGCCCGATTGGTGCCTATACATATGGGAAAGTATGCCTATGGTTTGTCTATGGTTTTGAGCTTGGATTGAGCCACTGTTTGCTCAATTTTAGATGTTCATTTGCTGCTAAAATATTCAAGGTCAAAGCTTATTTGCTTATGTTTGGATATGCCTGTTGGATTCAGGCTATGTCTTGGATGTATACATTGATGTAGTGATTCTCAGGGATCGACATAGAGCTTGGATTCACTCTCGAATCATTGGTTGAGCTTAAGCACACTTCGCGTAGCATTGAGATCTTCATCTCTGATGTACTTATAGCATGTACTTTGCTTATGTCTGACCAATCTTGACATGCTTGGCCTATGCCATTACTACATGCTCGTTACATTGTTTGGAGCTAGATGCTATTGAGCCTCGCTTTGGCTTGACATTTGATTGCCCGAAGCTTACTTTGGCTATTTCTCAGTTTGGTTGTAATTGATGTCTATGGATGCTATGTATGGATGCTACACGGCCTATATGCTCATGAGGTCTTATTGATGCTTGATCTTGGATCTTCTGGCACTGGTGCAAACATATGCGCTTATTGAGCTTCTTTTCTTGATATTTACGGCTTTTTTGCCAATGGGAGTGTCTTGATACGCTTGACAGACATTCAACATAGTTTATGCTACTTAAGCATTTGGATACTTGAGACAGGGATCTTCACGTGGATGTTGCATGGTTGATATGCCGTGATCCTCATAGATATACTTGGGCTAATTTGGACTTTGCACTCCTTGAGCATACACCTCTTTATGTCAGGTCTTACCAGTGTTGTGTACACTTTGCCCTATTACACAAGGGGTGGCTTACTGAGGATTCATTTGCAATGCTTGGGTGTTTGCTCGATGTCTGTGTATGACTGTCACATGCTAATTTATGCCCGCTTGATGCCGATTATGCTTTGACAGTCAGTGGTTGACTTTGTGCATTCATTTTGCCTACAGTTTGCTCTCATTGTACATGGCTGTAATTTATTATAGCAAGCAGTTATGCATGGATTGACGTGGAATTTTCATGTTGAATCATCTTGATTTTATGTACTTTTGATGATACTTAGTGAGAAGCATCATTAGCTATCAATTCGTGGTCATTTTGCCTTAGTTTTGGTGGTATTTTGGCTGTTTACAACAGAAAACATCTAGCAATTTTGCAATGTCTGCACCATTTTGGACTTGAGTATGGCATCTTCTTCCATTGATAGTGCTATCTTCAACATCATTAAGCTTGATGGTACAAATTATGCCTACTGGAAGAGCCAAATTTGGCAGGTATTGGTGCAGAAATCGCAGATAAAGCCACTAAGGATGCATGGCAAGCAGCCTCAAACTATGATTAATGACGAATGGGATGAGCTTGATGAGTTATGCAAGTCCATCCTCATCTTGTCTCTCATTGAAGAGGTGCATTACAATGTGGTTGAGGAAGCACATAGTGCTTGGCAGCTTTGGGATAAATTTTAGAACCTCTATGACAAGAACAGTCCAACAAGTTAGATATATTGACTGAAGCAACTTATGGACTTGCCCATGAAGGACAATATGACGATGTCTACTCATTTGAGCCAGTTCCATGCTATTCTCAAGAACTTGACTTTGCAGGGCATTACCTTCAATGATAAAGTTACTCCATTGTTTTTGCTTAGGACTCTGAGTGAGTCATGGGATGTATTCTCCACTACCTTATATACTCATGCTACTATTTTGAACTTGCCTGATGTAGAGAGTGCTCTTCTGTAGGAAGAGATTAACCATAAGAGCTTGGATGCCTCTTGTGTGTTGCATCCTTTGACTATTAGAGGCAGAGATGGTAATGGAAAGAATGACCGTGGGAATGGCCGTAGCAGAGACTCACAAAAGTCTAGGTCTAAGTCATGTGGTAAGTCATGTAGCAACTCTCATAGGAGAAATGCTAATGTGACATGTCATCATTGCAGTAAGAAGGGTCACATATGCCCACAGTGTCATGAGTTGTGTAATGAGAAGCGCAAAGAGAAGGGGAAAGACAAAGTACAGGAAAAGCCCTCTGATCGCAACATTATGCATGCAAAATCCAATGTGAAAATTGAGGAGATAAATGTCATGCAGACTGATGACTACGATAGGGAGTACATACTTGCAACTAGTTCTTGTGATGCTACACCGTTGACCGAGGTTCACTCTATATATGCGCAGTGCTGGCTTTTGGATTCTGGTACTTCATTTCATGTTACAGAATGTCGTGAGTAGTTCCATTCCTACCGCACTGTCTCTGGTTTAGTTTGCTTGGGTGATGAGAGGTCACTTGCTATTGTTGGCATTGGGGATGTATGCCTGTAGTTCTCTAGTGGCAGTACTTTTCTGTTACAGGATGTACGTCTTGTACCTACACTTACACGCAGCCTTATGTCTACAAGGCAGCTTGATGATGCTGGATTTCATGTTTCATCTAGGGATTCTGCCTAGAAGATCACCCATGGCAGATTTGTGCTTGCTAGAAGTGCCAAGGATGGCAGCCTCTATCCTCTTATAGTTGATGGGTCCTCCATTGACCATATTTTGTCATTCAGTTCTATCCCACATGTATCTCTTTGGCATGCCCATTTGGGCCATATGTCCTTGAAGGGAATGAAAATGCTTTCTGGTTTGCAATACTTATCTCCCCTTGACTGTGCATATTTTGATTCATGTGAGCATTGTCTCTATGGCAGACAGACTAGGAATATGCATAAGAAGTCTTGTAGAACATGCATGAGTGAGCCCCTGGCATTGGTACATTCGGATGTCTATGGGCCCATACCCTATCAGTCTATGGGTGGTGCAAAGTATTTTGTGACATTCATTGACAATTTTTCACGTAAAGTCTGGGCTTATCCCATTAAGCTTAAGTAAAATATCTTGGCTGTGTTTGAGAGATGGCTTGCATTGGTTGAGAACTAGACTGGGCATAGGCTGAAATGCCTTAGGATTGACAATGGGGGAGAATATATGTCACATGCCTTTGAGCAGTTATGTGACAAGAGGGGTATTCAGCGTTAGTTGACCGCCACCTATACCCCATCCCAGAATGGTTTGGCTAAGCGGATAAATAAAACCATCCAGGAGCGTGTACGCAGTATGCTTAGCCATGTAGGCCTACCACAAAAAATTCGGGTTGAGGCAGTTAGTACAGCTATGCATGTCATCAATAGATCACCTTTCGGTGGTTTGGATTTTCAGGTTGTAGAGGAGGTATGGACGAGGAAACCTCCGCTGTCTTATGCGCATCTACATGTCTTTGGATGTGAGGCATTCTGCCATGTTCCCAAGGACAAGAGGACTAAGTTGGATCCTAAGAGTGTCAAATGCATTTTCCTTGGCTATGGAGATGCAGGCGAGATGGGTTACTACCTTTGGGATCTGCAGGCGCGAAAAGTCATCCGCAGCCATGATGTAGTCTTCCATGAAGACAAGATGCATAGGTAGCTTGAGAAGGTGGTAGAGATACGCAGGGTTATATTCCAAGAGGAGCCACGTACTCCTGCACAGCCAGTTAGACAGCCTACAATAGCAGTTGCTACACATGGCTAGGGTTTTGGACAGGATGCTAGACATGCAAGTAGTAGAGCCTGTAGTGAGACAGTCTACTAGAGCTAGACATCCACCTGATTGATTTGAGCCCTCGATGCATTATGTCTTGGTTACATATGCACGAGAGCCTCTCACCTATGATGAGGCTATGAGCAGGGGTGACAATCACTCTTGGAATTGGACTCCCTACATAAGAATATGACTTGGGATTTGGTTGCATTGCCTAATCGCAAGAAGGCTTTTTGCCATGTGAATGGGTATACAAGCTGAAAAGTATCCCTGGGCACCCCACGCCGGCTTTTAAGGCAAGACTTGTTGCTAAGGGTTTTAAACAGGAGCATGAAGTTGACTTTGACGAAGTATTTTCATGGGGATTTGCATGATGAGATTTACATGGAGCAGCCTAAGGGGTTTGTAGAACCTGGCAGGGAGCACCTAGTGTGCAAGTTGAAGAAAACTCTTTATGGCTTGAAGCAGGCACCTAGGGAGTGGTATCATAAGTTTGATGCCTTTATGCAGTCACAAGGCTGCAGCAGGAGTTCTATGGATCGTGTCTTTACACTAAGACAACACGTGATGGCTCATTGCTTATTTTGGTACTTTATGTGGATGATATGCTGATAGCAGGATTTAAATTGACCAAATAATTGAGAATATGTATACCAACCTTAAGGAAACCCATGAAAATTTAGAGATTTAGAAGCCATACTTCATGCCACTAAGCTCTAGAGATATTGATACCCTATGATAAATAACTCTTGAAACTTAGAGTTTGAGAACCCCTTGATACCTTAAGAGAGTCTTTGAAAGAGAAATTAAAGATGCTATAATATAAAAGGGAGTATAAAAACTTGGACATAGAAGGCTAATATATTAAAGACTTGTACTATAAAATTTACATATTTCCACTTATGCCATTAACCCTTGTACTTAGGAAACAAGTATGATAAAAATATAACTCTTGAAACTTAGAAGTTGAGAACCCCTCGACACCCTTAAGAGATACTTTGAAAGAGAAATTAAAGATGCTATAACACAAGACATAGAATGCTAATATATTAAAGACTTGTACTATAAAAGTTGCTTATTCCCACTTACACCATTAACCCTTGTACTTAGGAAACAAGTTTCATAAAAGATACCATTCTATATGTAGAAAATCCTAGATCCTTAATACAAACTATGAACAACAAAGACAAAAGCTTAGACCTTGAGACTCCTTAGACTTTAACTCAATGTAAGTAGCTCTAGTTAGCATTATAAAGATCTATATAGCTTATTGTCAAATCAATACTTAGAAAAAGAAGAAACTATAGCAAAGCTCCTTAATATCTACAAGACACACCACTAGATTTAGAGAAAATACTTACTGATATAGATTTTATAGAATGCATTCTTAGCTTTGAAGCTAGTTTAGTTGATTGTGTAAGAATGGAGCTCGAATGGAGACAAATGCCTCCAAAAATCTCCTATTAAATATTCATGAATGGGTGAAATGTCATAGTTGCATGTGGAAGCCATAGCCTCCCGCAAGCATAAAAGTTTAAAAAAGCTTAGTTAACCTCCTAAAAACTCGAGCGAATAGCCTATTTTAACACCACACTACCATGTTTAGGTAGATGCACACTATATTAGGCCAACCTTTAGTAAGTTTGTTCACATAGATCACCCATCCTTCAACCGTGTGGCCCATATACCTTCATGCTCATCTCTTGACATCTTGTGCCCTAATGTAGGCTACACTTTGACCACTTAACCCCGTTAATGCCTTAGCATAACAACCATTGCTCACTATCAATATTACGATTGAGCTTTCTACAGACCTTGTCTACTCAAGACCCTTGTAGTAACATTACTCTCCCCACTTGGAAGAGTTTTCATCCTTAAAAACAAAAATGGAGAACCTCATCTTGAGTACAATAATGTTTTTCCAAGTGGAACCTTCCTTAGGTATATCCTTCTACTTGACCAAAGCTCGTTTACTAACATGATGATGTCTACAATACTCAATGAAAATCCAAGATCCATTCTGATTCATTAGGTTTAACTAATGGTTCAATAAGATTTATTAACACTCCTTAGTCTTTGGCAATTGATTAACACAAAAGATTGGATGGACTCTACTAAAGGATGATAGATATCATTTGTATGCAACTTGGCCAACATGTTCAAGGATTGTGAATGTGACAGAATGCCTTAGAAATAACTTAAGAACTAGTCTAGACTTCAAAATTTTGAATATTATGAACTTGTAAATAGACACTGTCACCACCCTCTCCAAAAGTGACCATATGCCTATGTTCATCTACATACCTTTTATAATGGTTTTGAGCTTGCTTAACATTCAAGCATGCTACTTTTAACATATCAAAAATATTTTGAAGAAATCCATTTACACATTGGACTTTTTGATTGGCCAATCACAACATGACTAGTGACCAAGGTTGAAATCCTTATGTAAGCACAAATGAACTAAACCTTGTAGTGACATGTTTAACTCTATTGTAAGCAAATTGTTAACCCTTAGATGAACAAGGTGGAAAATCTGAAAAATCTAAAGCAAAAAACAAGTCCAAGGCAAAGTAAAACGTAAGACAAAGGAGCGCTAAGAAAAATATGGAAACACAAGAAGTGTAGAAAAGTCATAAATCAAGGAGAAAGGCACACAAGAAAAAGTGCAAATCAATACTTTTGTAAAAGAGCGCAAGGCACTGCAAAATTTATTTTAAGAGGTCGGGCTCTCACACCCGTGCAAATTGTAAAGGTAGATGGGCGGTAGGAAGGAAGCTAGAAAGATAAGAGGACAATGGGAAAAAGGGTCTACCATGTAAAAAAGGGGATGAGGGGATGACCACCCAAAAGGGATTTAAGGTTTTGTATATAAAGTTGAAAAGTGAATGAGAAGCTCATTCTTTGGTGTGTGGTAAAGTAGACTCTTCTTCTTCTCTCCTTCTCTTCTCTTTGCTTACTTGTGTGTGCTTGAGGGAGGGAGTGTGAGAGTGTGAGGGAGTGAGTGCGTAAAGGTGAGAGATCAAGGAGGTGAAGCTCTCCACCATCCTCTCTCTTCTCTTGTTTCGCGCGTGGCTATGGAGGATGGAGCTTGGAGATGAAGGCTTGAGGATGCTTAAGCTTACATTGAGAATCGTGGAGCTATCGAAGCGCTTGAGAGAGGAAGCAACTCAATCATGCATCAAGATAAGCTCACTACACTCATAAAGAGGGATAGCACGTCGGCTATGTGAGAGGTAACCATTAGTGCTCGCTTGGAATGCTTGAACAATAAGCAGTCCGTGGGTCTTGGCGGTTGAGCTTGTGCTCACCTCTACATTTTGGTTATGTAGAGGCGAACCGCCAAGATCCATGAACTGGTTATTGTTTAAGCATTCCAAGCTGAGCACTAATGACTACCTCTCACATAGTCAACACGCTATCCATCCCTATGAGTGTAGTGAGCTTACCTTGATGCCCAATTGAGTTGCCTTCTCTCCCAAGCACTCCGGTAGCTCCACGATCCAAGTGCAAGCATCAAGCAAGCTCCATCCTCAAGCTCCATGCTCCAAGCTCTATTGTCACGAGCAAGAGAAGAGAAGAGAATAGAAGATAAGATAAGAAGAGAGGAGAAGATGGAGAGCTTCTCCACCATGGTCTCTCACCCTCACACACTCACTCCCTCACACTCTCGCACTCCCTCTCTCAAGCACAAGCTCAAGCAAGAAAGCAAGAAGAAGGAGAAGAAGAGAGCTACTTTTGGCCACACACAAGAATGAGCTTCTGATTCACTTTTCAACTTTATATACAAAACCCTAAATCCCTTTTGGGTGGTCATCCCCTCATCCCCTTTTTTACATGACTGGGCATGGCCTAGGCCCTTTTTCCCATTGTCCTCCTATCTTCCTAGCTTCCTTCCTATCGCGCCGCCCATCTACCTTTACAATTTGCACGAGTGAGAGCCCGACGCTCTTAAAATAAATAATGTTGTGCCTTGTACTCTTTTACAAAAGTATTGACTTGCACTTTTTCTTGTGTGCATTTCTCCTTGATTTAGGACTTTTCTA
The DNA here is from genome assembly GCF_053477565.2 of Lygodium microphyllum. NCBI lineage: Eukaryota > Viridiplantae > Streptophyta > Polypodiopsida > Schizaeales > Lygodiaceae > Lygodium > Lygodium microphyllum. Next base: position 65,876,309 of record NC_141151.1, on the reverse strand, counting down.
TACTTCTTATGTTTCCATATTTTTCTTAGCACGCCTTTCTCTTCCATTTCACTTTTGCCTTGGCTTTGTCTTCAACTTTAGATTTTCCAAATTTTCCACCTTGTTCATCTAAGGGTTAGCATTACCCCCCTCCTAGACAAGTGCCAATCCCATGGCACTCACCGTCGTAGGTAGTAGGCTTTGGCTTGTACCAAAGATGTGGGTGGCAGGGACATCTGTGGTTTGCCGTGGCGGAGTTTTGGTGGTAGTGCGAATGAAGGTCATTGGGGTACATTGTTGGCCTGGTTGGCTGTTGGTAGGGTTGTTGGATTTGGTGATAGGGTTGTTCTTTGTTGGGAATTGCACTGATGACTGGCACAGGTGTTGGTTTTCTAGGGATTCTGCATGTGACAATTCTTTGGTGGTCTCGCATGATGATAAAGGATAAGAATTCAAAGTTGAGTGTTGATGAAGAGCTGACAGTACTTTTGTTGGAGTCTGCAATACCTGCAAGTAAAAACCTCTCATATGTGGTCTCTCCCTAGGGGTAGTGCTAGTCTTCTTATTGTGCACAAGATGTAGTTTGATTAGCTTGGGAGACAAGTCAAACTTTAAACAAGCTGAGAGTATTGTCCTACACTTGAGGAGCCAAACTGTGTATATATTGTGGTGCAGATATTATGTGAGTGCACGTGCATACTTAGATATTACGTAGTTAGAAGACTGCTAGTCTGGTTCCTCTGGGGTGGAAAAAATTATCGATGTTGAGGAGAAGTACACTTGAAGGCTTCTTGAGACATCATTTGTGATTTTGATAACACGATGTAGGTCATTGATGCCTTAGCTTTGGTAGCTGGTGGGTACGTGTAGTGTTGAAGAGTACAATGTACTTTCCATGGTCTTCCATGCCTTGCTTACTGTTGATTGCAATGGCACTAAGATGGAGTGCAAAAAAGAATTGTGCAAATGGTTCAGGATGAAGGGTCAAGCCATAGGCTACCAGACGAGCTCCCTAGGTATGTCCTGCCCTTGATGTGCCCTGAACAATTATGGGGGATGTGTAAAAGGGCTAGGGGATTAGGGACAAAGCCAATCGACCAAGGTTACTAGGCATACCTAATTTGAGGACCCCTAGGTACTGTGCTGTGATCATGGGTGCTTTTTTCTTTTCTTTTCTTTTCTTTTTCTCTTCTTTTTTTTTGGATAAAATAAGTAGAACCAATGCAATACATTGAAGCTATCAGCCTTTCATTTGGACTGAGAAATGTCAAGATCCAAAGGCTATGAAAAATGGATATCACAAGGATGATTGTGTTACTAGCCTCGATGTTAGAGGAACAATTGTTGAGATGGAGAGATACACTTGAGATTTTGCAAACCCTCTTTGTAACATGTGAGATATCGATACAATTGAGATAGCAACTGCAATGAGCCAAATGTAGAGTTTGGCCAAGAAAGAGAGAGTAGCCAATAACTATGCTTTGGGCCATGCTCAAATGCAATGTGGGCTTTCTGCAAGGGTGATTTTCTCTTCCAGCATTGGGGCTTCCGTCATGGCTCTTTGTTCTTAGTATTTGTGTTTCTTTTTCTGTAATGGCTCTTTGTGGGGTTGGTGGTCTTGTGGTAACTTAGACATTGAATGCTTTCGTACAAAGACATGTGTCATTTTGTATCCATTTGACAACTCGTGAGAGTACATGCAAGTCATATGCTTCAACTATAATGAACAGGTGTAGCTCAAAGAGGCATCACTTATCTGAATCCCCTAGTGTTGACTTCGATGCATATCACTTGCGCTTGATTATCATTGCTTGTGTGTGTGCTAGCTTTGTTCTATACGCAGTCAACAAAACACATTGTTTATTTATATACATTTATAAATCCATGTCACTTCATGAGGATAAAAACCAATTGTAGAACTCACAATTGGGTATGGCACATGCAACTCGGGATTGGGTGTGGCACATGCATCTAGTACTCGTGGCAACCTACTCAATAACAACAGATATTTTGCAATGTCAAGTAGCATGGTACCTTGTCCAAATCTACTGGCAACATGTAGCTCCTCCTTAGTGAGAATCTTATCAACCAAAGAGTTCTCTTGGCTAGTTCCAACTAAGTCCATACCCCAAATGGTAGTCAATACTCGAAAGGAAGTTGGCGGTACATAGATGGGTCTCTTTGAGACTGCCATTCGGCCAATTGCTCCTCTAAGACTATCATAATTTGGGCTCTAAGTTTGGTCATTGTAGCATGGTTTTCAAACCAACATTTTTCAAATTGACTTCGACCCTCTGATTGTCGCTTTAGTTGCTCTATCCTCTAAGAGATTTGGTTGGCAAAGCGCTTCATTGAATGTCACAATTACGCGTAGTTTGTTGGCCTCCTCGTCAAAGATGAGTTGCATGCATTCATGTAGGAGCTTATCATAGTGCTTGTTAAGATATTCTTGCTCTTCCCAAAATAGTGGATATGGCAAGTATTCCTCAAGCTACTCCCTAGGGAGTGTGCTCGTGTTTGCAAGGACGTAGACACATGCAAATAATTTGAGTTTAGCATCCAACTCAATCAAGCACTCTATGACACTTCTATGTTCTATGAAAGCTTGCTCGATTTCTATCTCATGCAAGGTTCTGTGAGTTTCCACAGGCTTTAGCATAGCTGGGGGGTCACATGCCTAGATGAGCAAGATTGGTCAATGCTAGGATTGCTTATGTTCTCAGGGTTTTCATGTTTCTTATGAGGTTTTGCTGCTATTGTGTCATGGTTCTTCTCGGATGTGACTGGTATAGTTTCGTCAACTTGTTGTGACAGTGTTGTATCCACTCTTCATTGGTCAATGTAAGTTCTGTTGTCGATGGATTGAGTGTTGCAAGCAATCGTTGATGGTAATGGTTGCTTCGATTTATCAAAACACACGGATGTGTCTGAGTTTTCACCGTTGTTAGGAGAGCAATGGGTTCATTGGTGGGTGGACTCGATACTTTATTCCTCGGCTCTTCAACACTCTTGGTCTCAATCTTCTTGGCGTCTACAACCACTTGCAACTGCCATTGTTGCTTTTGTTCTTTTCTCCTCTTTTTCTTAAGCAATCAAGGTGTATCCCTTGAAGACTTGGGACCCTAAACTCAGTCAACCACGTTGATGAGCTTGATTGGGTCTCAGCATTCTCTTTCTCTAGTGTGTCCTCATGGGACATAGCTATGGCTTGCTAAACAACCTCCCTAGGTTGTGAGGGTATAACTGCCTCTCTTTTTGGACAGTCTAGCTCTTCAACTAATTCGCATCCATTTAGCCCCTCATTTGATTGCATTGGCAGTTGGGCACATCCTCTAGACTCTTGTCCTTACCCATTGGAACATGCCTCCATTACTTCTTATCAGTGCAGGTGTTGTGTTTAGAGATGTTTTTCTCTTGCTCAGGAGGTTTGGGTGTCTCTAACGTAGAACCAAGAGATATTCTAGGATTCTTGTTAGGTAAGCTTGGGCGAAAACAGTTGAAGAAGTTAGGGTTATATTGATGGAAAGCATAGAGATTTAGGATTGCAAGGTCTTGAGTGAGACAGAAGATATATGTGCTAACATCAAGTACCATGCTCCCTACTCCTAGCCTGCTAGCCACGTGTAGATCTTCTTCTAGAAGCAGTTTATCATACAAGGGATGTTTTTGGACAGTGGCAAAAAGATGAACCTCATGGACCATTGCCAACACTCTTAATGAGGTCGGGACAACGTACGTGGAATCATGTCTTGATGTCCAAAGGGCTTTCCTTTGCTCAATGAGCGTCATTAGTTGGTGGTCAATTCTGGCTGCCAAACTTTTGTTGGAGTACCATTTCTGCACAAAGTTGCCTTGTCCTTTCCCTTTTCGTTTGATTACTTCGAGCTTTTCCTTGTTTGTCTCACACTGAGCAGTATAGAGTGAGGGTATAAAGCGCAATTCCCTAGCTGTGGCCTTTGGAATGTCCTTTATGACTTCTTTAATGATAGCTACATAACAAGAGCAAACATGTTGTTTCTCGTCCCAAGTCAAGGGTTCGGCTATGAGCTTTGTGTGCTCTAGTTTTGGCCTTGCAATGTCCACATGGACATGCACACGTGTGATGGTTGTCAACTTGTGATCAAGCTTCATCAGGCACTTCATCTCTAGTTCATTGGTCAGATGCTCCATCTCCTTGGCCAAATCTTTGAGATTTCTCCTCAATCCTAGGCTTTAGGTGCTTTGGAAGTGTTGGAGGTGTCAAGGATGTTGGTTGCAACACCTCTTCCACGGGTGAATCGTTAAGGACATGTTCTGCAAGGGACATTGTCATAGCCAAAGCTATGACTGTTGTGATTCCTGATTGGAAGTAGTAGCAACTAGTTCAACGGACTAGCTACTATTGGTGGATTGCAATGTCAAGTCCTTAGGTAGATCGGAAGTGGCCATGTCTTTTGTTGCCCTTTTAGCATTCACTCGTGCAGATCAAGCATCAGTTGAGCTAGCCATGGTGGATTGCAAAGGCATATCCCTAGATTGAGAATTAGGGGTGTTGTCATGTCCCACATTTTGGACATTTGGAAGCTCAAATGGAGATAGATAATGGGATTGAGAAATTGTACTTGAAAACTGTTGTTGTGCTTCTTGTGTCTGTTTAGGGAAAGAAGGTGTAGGAGATTTGGGACTCCTAGGTAGACTTGTGGCTGGATTTGCTTGTGGATGTTAGACAATTCTGCCATTTTCTTTGTTGAGCAATCAGCCTTACCATGAGTAACGTTGTGCTTGTGGTGCTCATCATCCTCTTGGAAATTCAATGGCTCCTTGAGCACTAATAGTCTTTGTGCACACTCAACAGTTACATCTTATATCCGCTTGTTAAGCACTCTAGCAGCCTTTCGAATAGTCATGTTTGGTTTCTTGCATTGAGACTTGGATTTTTGTTTAGATTTCCTCCTACGTTTCTTTGCTTTTGATGCGATTTGCTGGCCTTTAGCTGATAGAGGAGATTTAATAGGGGGTTTTGGTACCCAAATCCATCAGTTACTTGTGTAATACCCTTGAGCACGTAGCAACGCTTTGGATATCCATCGCGGCATCATGCTAGCTCTCCATCGATACCTTCGTCTATAAGGCATGGGCTTCTTTTTGTGGTCTTCTGCTATATTTGTAAGTCCAAATCCTATCCTTGGCATTGTCTCCTGACCTTCTTGTTTCAAGCATGGCCTCGCTCACTGGTTCTCTTTGTTCAACATGTGCTTGTATCAACTCTTCCAACAAGTCCTTGCTCTCATTAGTAGGCTTTCCTAGTATGTCAACACATTCCTTGTCTTTCCCTCAAGGTTTGATGATGTCACCCTTACTAAAGGTTGTGATTATCCTCACACGCAATAGTGTCAAGTGTATTCTCTCCTCTACACAATCAGTCTTACACTTCGTTGCCCTTTTGAAGGGTCGTCCTAAGAGGGTTTCCTTTCCACAATTAGCACTATTTGGAGGAACACGGAATAGGATAGGTCTCAATAGTTACAAGGATTTCGCACTTCCCTATAAGTGCTTGTTGGTATCCCCTCTAAGGATTAAGAGTTGCATTAGTTGGTGTGAGCTCTGGTTGGCCTAGTAGGGTCCATGCTTCATAGGTCAAGATGTTAAAATCAACTCCTTCATCGATGAGAGCATCGACATAGTACTCTCTTTTTGCAATGAGTTTGACCACCATAGGATAAGCAAAGCGATACTATGTCTTCATCTTCCAAGTCTTGGCTTATAGATTTAAGCCTTCTAATGCATGCCTTTGAGTCTTCAACTACTACACAACCGAATGTGGATTCTCCACTGATGTCTTGGATCATCTGTGCAGTGCCATTCAAGGTGCATCTATCATTAGGATTGTCATGTCTAGTCATCCTCGTACTTGTAGCTTGATGTTGTTGTATTCCGCCTCTGACTAGATGCAGTCAAGACAAAACCTATACACGTTTTTGTGGTATGGCATTTTTTCCCTTGTTGGATAGATTGGCCCATTGAGGTTCTAGGGTCTCTGTTTGTCTTTATTTGGGTATGGGCTTTTGGTTGTTGTTTTGCAAGTGAGGATCTATCCTTGCGTAGAGCCACTACTACACTAGGATCTAATGTGGAGGACCTATCACAGCACGTGTTTTCTCTCCAACTTACTTGGGGGAGGTGCAGAGGGGGCTCTGCAGAGCCCCCTCTGCGAGGGTCTAGGGGACAGTCCCCCCCAGGCACAGGGCCATTACACTAAACACCATGCGTGATCTGAAGGACCGTCAAGTTTTGAACTATTTACTCTAGATTTTAGCCTAGTGATAGATCTATAATGTGCTTTCGGCTCTATATGGTCTCTGGGTCTATATTTTCTTATTCTAGTTTGTTGGTCCAATTCCCAGAATTGGACTGTCCGATTCTGGGTGGCCTGACTTTCAGAGTCGGAGTTCCGACTAGACTAGGTCATCTGATTCCAAAGAGTGGTCCGATTGGTAGTTGGGTACGAGTCCTATGGTTGGTCCCCGACTATAGAGTGATCTGATTTTTGTGCGCATCCAACTGGACGAGTGGTCTGATTGGAAAAGGTAGTCCAATTGGACGATTGACGGTTGGTCTGATTTTCGTGTGTCTAATTTTCGTGCATCCGATTCTGGGAATCGAATATCGGGTTTGAAAAGTATCTGATTATTCTGGGAGTCCAATTATCAGAATCAAACATCCAATTTTGGATTGGTCCTATCGGCTGATCAGACGATTTGAGTCCCACTGGTTATGGTCCGATTTTTGTGTCCGATTCTGGGACGTCCGATTTTCAAAATCGAACAGGGGATGTCCAATCGGACAGGATGGATTGGTATGATTCCGCAAATCGGACCGTCCGCATCCAATTTTGGGAATCAGACTCTAGTAATAGTGTCTGATTCTTGTGGACGAGTTTTCAGCAATGATGAAAATCACTCATTTTTAACAATTTTCATCATGAGGGGTCTCACAAACTTCCAGAACGTAAGAATAGACCCTAATGAAGGATTGTGTATACTTGGAATAGCAAATAAACTCCAAAATACAAATCGACAAACAAATCAAACCCTCTTGCCCTGTTATGACAACAGAAACCCCAGTGCCTGTTTTCCTTTCTTTTCTTTGTTTTTTCCTACCCTAATGCATCCAAATCACAAAGAAAACACCTATACTAGTCCACCCTACTTTTCTAAATCCAAAAAACCAAAAACCTACTTGTGAAGGATATCGAATACCTCTTCAAACTCCCTTGCTTCCTACATATCTACCTCAAGCACCATTTTGAAAAAAACCCTACTTCAATGCTTGATTTGAAGCATGCAAATGCTCAAGGCTTGAATCTGTTGGTCCCAGCCAACGAAACCAAAATGTAGAGGTGAACCACCAAGACCCACACCCTGCTTATTGTTCAAGCGTTTCAAGCCTAGTACTAATGGCTACCTCTCCATAGTCGATGCACTATCCATCCCTATGAGTATAGTGAGCTTACCTTGATCCCTGATTGAGTTGCCTTCTCTCCCAAGCACTACGATAGCTCCACGATCCAAGTGCAAGCTTCAAGCAAGCTCCATCCTCAAGACGCTCCAAGCTCCATTGTCACAAGCAAGAGAAGAGAAGAGAATAGAATAGAAGAGAAGAGAAGAAGAGAGGAGAAGATGGAGAGCTTCTCCACCACGGTCCCTCACCCTCACACACTCACTCCCTCACACTCTCACACTCCCTCTCTCAAGCACAAGCTCAAGCAAGCAAGAAGAAGAAGAAGAAGAAGAGAGCTACTTTTGGCCACACACAAGAATGAGCTTCTCATTCACTTTTTAACTTTATATACAAAACCCTAAATCCCTTTTGGGTGGTCATCCCCTCGTCCCCTTTTTTACATGGCCGGCCGTGGCCTAGGCCCTTTTTCCCATTGTCCTCCTATCTTCCTAGCTTCCTTCTTACCGCCTATCTATCTTTACAATTTGCACGAGTGAGAGCTAGTGCTCTTAAAATAAATCATGCGATGTGCCTTGCGCTCTTTTACAAAAGTATTGACTTGCGCTTTTTCTTGTGTGCATTTCTCCTTGATTTAGGAATTTTTCGCACTTCTTATGTTTCCATATTTTTATTAACATGTCTTTGTCTTCCATTTCACTTTTGCCTTGGCCTTGTCTTCTCCTTTAGATTTTTTGGATTTTCCACCTTGTTCGTCCACAGGTTAACACAAACTCTAAGATGGGTAGGTAACCTTCCCAATCAGATTTTTTTTGCTTACCTATTCTTGTAGCATAGTTTAGAATTTATTTTACCCCCTCAAATTTCCCATCCATGTGATGGTGGTTGTGGTACTTAAATTGAACATTGTGTCTAACCTTTCAAATACAAATCTTTAGAAATGGATACTAAAATTTTGATTGCATGTTCACTTGTGATATTGACTAATAGCATTTATAGCCAATAAAAGTTCTCCATAATTAGCCATACTAGTTTCAAAGAATTAACTATTAACTTTGCTAGATAAGTTTACACATCTTGGTGAATTTATCCACCACTGCCCAAATGGCATCATGACCATGATTGGTAGTAGGATGTCCAACAATAAAATCCATAGAGATACTTTCTTACTTGCCATTAGGAAGCTCTAAAGGATACAAAAGCCCACCTACTTTCAAGTGCTCAACTTTATTCAATTCATAATTTTGGCATTGAATAACATAATGTTCTATATCCTTATGCATTCTAAACCAATAAAAGTGTCTATAAATATATCCTTTAATATGCATTCTCACCAATAACATGTTGTTCCATACCTTTATGCATTCTAAACCAATAAAAGTCTCTATAAATACGTGCATAGGTCTTTCTTATCCTTATAAGACCTACACTGGGACTATCATGACACTCATAAAAGAATTTTGGTGTCATGTGTCTAAGTCTTATATATCCAACTGTCCTGAATCAAGTACCCATCACTAATGGAAAAATTCATCCATCGATTGAACTCATCACTTGTAAGAGACAGGAGCCATGTGTGGAATTTTTGCCTTGTTGGTGAGAGGGATCCCTTCTTATACTTGAAACAAGAAATTTGAAATCGCATGAATCAAAGTCTTGCTAGAATTTTGGTCTATTTAGCCTTTATTTCCTTCAATTGCTTTTGGTTAGGAACTATTCAACACTCTCTACTACCTCAAATGTAGCACCATACAAGTGATTATGTTATGTTTTTAAACATAAATCATTATATAGACATTAAGTTCATAAGTATAAGAATTCTGTTGAGCTCTTTCTAGCTTCTAACTTTCAAAGCCATAGGTCTACCCTCTTGGAGTGGCATGGATCCAATGGTTGTGGGACTAGCATGAGTTTCCACTACAAATAGTTTGTGTGAGACTACTATAGCTATCATTGGTGTAGTAGAAATAGCTACTTTGAGTTTATCAAAACTTCATCATCCTCACCCTAAGAGAAAGGATGACCTTGAGCTTTCAATCAATTTATCATAGAACAATTATCTTAGCATAATCATTAACAAATTTCCAATAAAATCTTACCAAATCAAGGATTAATTGTAAGTCCTCAAGATCTATCGGATGAAGTGATTGTTGGACCTTGTTGAGATCTATCCTAATACATTCTCTAGATATTATCTTCACTATTTATTGAAAGATAGATCCCGAGTGGAAGCACACAAGTGGAAGCAAGAGCTATGATATATGGAGTAGGAGAGCAACAGAGAGAGACACCATATGTGATAACTTCAATAGTCACAATGTGTAACTAGCCTTCCCTTATTCAATAGAGAAACTGAAAGAATAAATAATAAAGCGGCAATGATGGGCATCCACCACTTGTAGTGTACAAGTGTACAATCATAGTGTGTATAGGAAATACAAGGCGATGTGTAGTAAATACAAGGTGGCGTAGACACAAATGCCTTTACCCCAACAACCTCCCACTTAAATGCAAATATGCCTCTAGTGAGAAAACAACAAGAAAAAGTGACAAAGTAAAAATGTACATAAAGGACTATGAGATGAGAAATAGATGTCATCTCATTATATGCCTATCATCTTCCTAAGGAAGACAAAACTTTCTGCTAAAAGACTTTTGCTGAGCAGATCTCTAGGATTCTCATAAATTGAGATCTTTATAAGCTCAATAGAATTGTCCTATACCTCCTTTAAGATTATATTTGATTTGAGTGCTTGACTACAGGGTTTGAAGGTGCATGCGTTTGCATATCATGAAGCTTTCGGTTGCACGATCATATGGAAATTCTTTCGTAGGATGTGGTCCCTTGGGGAAGTCCGATCCAATCATGTCTATCTTCTAGTTTTCTTCCTAATATTCATCTTCTTGGTGGATTGTGTGGGTTTTGCAGAAACTTCCTCTTTTTTCTGAGTTTTATGTGTGTGGGTGTTATCCCATGTAGTCTAAATGGCATCTCCTTCCATCCCACTGATAGTGGTTCAGCATGGCCCACTAATGTCCATAACTGATCACTCCTAAAAGCTGATTGTATCCATCGAGTTGGCCTTTGTTAGTTTGTTTCCCTCAAGTTTCCACATGTGGTGGATGCAAAACTTTGATGTTATTTTCTAGCATCTTACAAGAAATATTCAAGCTTGGTGTATGGTTCTAGATTCTGTTTATCTTCTACTAATATCACACCGAGGCATTGTTCTTATCCCTTTCCGATTCCTTTGTGCCTAGCAGTGACCAACTACTAATAGCATAGGAGATTCTTTCCCTTTTACAAAAGGAGGCTTCAACCCCCCTTAGTACTTAACAAAGTTATTAACGGTTTAGGGTGTCAATGGCCCAAGTTCATGTCCAAAGAATTATTCACTAATCTGTCAAGATACTTGATGGTTTTTAGTTTAATTGGGTAGTGATTCTTTTGGCTAAAATGGATCAGCACTTCTAGCATGCCAGGAAAGGTCAACTTAGCAATGTGTCATATGGGGCTTTTCTCTAGAAGGTTATTACTCTTGTACCTCCTCTAGGTGGAGTGCCAATACATGATCCTATGTATCTTCCAAGGCAACCTCCACCTCCTATTTTCTCTCCTCCTCCAATGCAATCAAACTTCGATTCTGAAGACATGCCTCCTATATTGAGTTCCCTTAAAATAAATGTTTGCACACAAAGGGTCCTTCCAGCCCTCCTTCTATTCCAGATCCTCCTATAAAGGACTCTGTTTCTTGATGTTTCTAGTAGCTCTATTCCCTCGTACCTTTCTTTTACAAATCTATTTGCAACCCAAAGGGGAAAACAATTAGATTCGTAGATCATATCCTCCTTGTAGACAATGTTATCTAGACCCGTGCTTTCACAATTGTTTCTACTATCTAGTCTACTCTAGAAACCTCAATTACTTCTTGTCTTTAGTCCATATATGCAGGTGTTTACATCTCTTTGCAAGACAAGTTGGACTCCCTAACCAATCAACTTAGTAAGGCTTTGGAGGATCTAGCCTCTAAGAAAGCTACTTTGAGTGACATCCATAAATAGATGACTGCAATTACAACTTTAATGGATTCATAGAAAGCCACCATTAAAGAGATGGAAACCAAGAGTACTAGTTTAGAGGAGAAAAATGTGTCAATATAACCAAAGAGAAAAAATATGCTCTCGAGGAGATGGTACTGTTAGCTAGTAAGTTTGGTGCATGTGAGGGTGAGTAACAACACTCCCAGGAAACTATAGAGTCATAGAAGAAGCTTATTGAGGAACTCCGCAGTAAATTAACTATTCTTTCTGTTCCTCCTCCAACTCCTAGGGCATCTTCTATGTTATCTTCTAAAGAGGTTCTTGACTAGTTATAGCAAAATCCTTAAGTTATATGATGGTTTCTCTACTAATGTAGAATGGCTTCAACAATGCATGAACTGTGTCCAACAAGATTTTGTTCATTATGATGAATTGGTGTCACTTGTGCCATATTTTGGATTAAGTATAATTAGTAGTGCTTGGCCTTGTATATTTCCCTACATAACATGGATTTAGAACCTCTAGAGGATAGTCAGTAAAATTTGTGGTTTGCAAACTTGTTGAAATCTATGTTTGCTAGATTTGTGGATGAGCTGATTTCTCATGAGACACAATTACTTTCTTTCATGTATCTTCAAGGAGATTTGAAAATCCTAGATGAGGACATGAACATTTATGTGGGTGATGCGATCTTACTAGTTATCATGTATTTACATTTAGTTGAGATGACTTTGGCAATGGCTTGAGAAATTATCATCAACGAACATCTTTGTACAGAGGACATGCTTGGCATCCTCCTTTGGAGGATGGTGTCATGGATCTACCCATTTGATGGAATGTTTTTCATAAATCTAATATCCAACCTTTATACTCTCACAAGTAGTAACACATATTGCACATAACTTCTTACTCACAGATAAATTCTTCCAAACTTTTAAATTTTGTTGTTCTATTTATCCTTATGATCCCAATGATCTCCTTTCCTATTCCCTCATTTCCTGTCAACTATATTTGTATATTTCCATTATCAATTTTAATCTAGATACCATTCCTATCTTATCCTTTACACCTACCAACTCCCCTCAATTTCTTGTTTGTAAGTTGTCCATTCATTGCAGATCCTACATCTTCTCCTGCCCCTTGTGAACCTCTTTTTGTTGTTCCACCTATTCCCTCTATCTTTTCAGTAGAGTCCCTTCAAGTATTTTTATTATCTTTTCCTCCTTTGCCATCCTCATTGTCCCTTCAATAATCATATTTTCATGATTTATCTTACCCACCTTTGCAATGTTCTCCTATTATTCCAATACCCCCACCTACCAAATATATAAATCTTCCTCAACAATATGTGATTGATACTCTTGGATACGATAGTGATATCCCCCACAACGACAGTGTTGCATGATTCTTTGATAGGACCAATGTTTAATTGGTATCTTATTCGTAGGTCTTGGGACAGTCCTTCAGCATGTTCAAATTCCTATCTTCAATTTTCTTGCTTAGTCTAATGATACTTCTACATGTCTTGCAACTCATTTTTATTGGTATCTTGCCTTCATGCATCAATAGTCCAATCTAAATACTCAAAAGAAAATATTGAATTTGCACATTAATCCTAATAACACCATATCGGGGAATATGGAAATTTCCCATAAGTTTGGGACACGTGGTCAAATCTTTGGATTTGTCATAACTTGAAGACTATAACTCCAAATCGAGCGCTCTATAGCTCATTAGATTCCATTTTTCAAGCGCTTTCCAATGATAGGTCATATCATATGGTTTTGAGAAACTTATGGGCATGTTATCTATGTGCCACCTTTTTAGTATTCAAAAAATAGGAACTGGGAGATTCTCAAACTCACTAATATTGTGTTTAATGAGGATGCAATAGTGGCTCAGATGGATGTGTTGTACAACTTTGCACAAGCTTTTCCTACTATTATATTGTTGGAAAGGATGTATTGTCTTCAATTTCTCTAGAATGTGCCTATATATTTTGTGGATGAGAGCAAAGATTTGGAACGTCTCAAGCTTAGCATGAAATTTAAGAAGAAATATCTTCGTCCTACATAGTAGTGGAGTAGGCCTTTGATTGTATCTTTCTTTTTAATGAAATATCTCCTTCTTTTTGCTCTCCATTTTTTGGGAACATGTGCCATTCAAACCAAATCATTGTAGTGTATATGTGAATTATGTGTTCTATGTGAGGTGTGTGTTTTATCCTTATCAGAGGAGATGAAGTTGTAGCTAAAGATGTTCAAAGCTAGATGGTGGTTGAGGTTAAATATCTTTTGGAAGAATATGTGCTAAGATGTAGAAAACTCTTATATCCTTTAATGGTTTGATTTTATTGATTTAATTGTTTAAAAATGGTTTATAATGGTTATGGTTTTTCTTTCATATATATTGCTAGATCCAGGTTTATTTAAAGAAGACATGTTTAGGTCGTAGATCTGTTTGAGCTAGAGTTGATGATTGAAGATGGTTATTGTAGAGATTTTATTCTCTTTTTCCAAGGTCGCAAGGATGCTCCTTGATTAAGTGTGGGGATATGTTGAGGGCTGAATTAACTTATTTTGAGCTAATTTTTGTTGTTTTTGTGAGCTGAATAGTTGATTTTATGGTTTATTGATTGAATTTTGATGCTTTGAAAGTGTTTTAGGATGGTTTGATTATGATTAAGAAGCTCGTGATGGTTTTTGATTGGGATATGATATGCTTTTTTTTTGTATTGTGTATGTTTAGTTCTAATAGGTCCGATTTGCTTCTGTTTTGATCTATTTTCTTTCTGATTAAGAGGTTATGATTATTGATGAATGGTTTGAGGAATGATTGAGAGTGATTTGGATGTTTTTTTATGGTTAGAATTGGTTTTAGTTTGAGCTATATGGGTTTTATGCCTTTTGTTAACCTTATGTGAATTGTTCTTTCTATAGAGCTTCTGTAAATCTTCTATTTTGTTTTTTTTTTTGGAAAGTGTTTTTTCTATAGAGCTTCTGTAAATCTTCTATTTTGTTTTGTTTGCTTCTATAAGTGCTTTATTGGATGAATGTTTAGCTTGGGAATGTCTTTCAAAATTGAAAAGAGATGAATGAAAGCTCTTTGATGCTTGAAGAAGCAGAAGAAGCAGATGATGAAGACTTGAAGTGAAGAATGCAATGATAGTGATAGTAGTGAGCTCCCAAGGGTCACTGTAGTGTCTATGGTGACCTTTCATATAAAACATACCTTTTGGGAGGGGTATCCATGACCAAGAGAGGATTATTGAGTGTTATTTTTTTGTATTCCAATGTTCTATTGAGAGACAGCATATATGAGAGAGAGATTCAATTTTTATGAAGAAACATTGTATCTATATATGAAAGATTGACAGAAAGACTGTGAAGACTATGACAATGATGAAATATGAATACTACATGATGAATTTGATTCAAATTTGGTCATTTCTTTGTGTTCTTTTGATTCTTGGATGGTTTTTATGAAGAATATGTTGAAGATTTGTTGTGATAAATCTATGGGAGATTAACTATATGATGCTACGTGAAAATTGGTAGTTCTTGGTATTCTTTTTCTTCTTATGGTTGATTAAAGTATGAAGAACATACTTGTTGGTGTGACAATATAGATTTTCTTGTAATAGTTCTCCCATTTTCGTGGTGTTCCTCTTAGGGTTCCATCAATCATCCACAAGAATACAAACTTGTTGTCCATTGATTATCCAGTAAGCACATGCACCTTATGCATTGCTTTTTCTTTTTCCTTGCCCTTATCAAGATCATTTCCCTTGAGTTGTGGACAATCCTTGTGGTCATGAGGGCCTAAATAGTTGAGCACAACTTCTTATTACATGATCTTGTAAGCTCTTTTCTTGAGAGTGGCCCTCTAGCCCCCTTGGGCTTCATAGCATTATTATCCTTTGATACAACACTAAGTTTCATGCTCTTTGACATATTAGTAATTTCATGTGTACCAAAATAAGCAAAGGCCTTGGTGCCTTGACAAAACCCTCTTAAAAGTAGCTCCAAGTGCAATACCATTAGCAAAAGGCATACCTAGGACATTGGAAGTATGATGGCATATAAGCTATTGTAAAAGATCTAAGATCTTTATCCCATTATTATTTTAAGAGAAGTAAAATGTTTCTCTAGTGTTGTCATTTGAGTCATTAGAGAACCAGATTCTCTCCTATCAACTAGTGCAAGTGGATCTAAATTATCTATGTCATTTATGACTTCATCCTCATGCAGGTGTGTAGGCTATGCATGTGATAGTGAGGACATGATGTGATGCTTGAAAGTAAGAGAGAGAAGTTGCCACTTACCCTCAATGTCTTCATTGTGTAACAATTCATAAAACTGCAAAAGTGATGTGGTAGAACTAAAAAGCATTGCATACCAATTCATAGGTGGGAGGTGTTTGAAAAGCTCTTTGTCTCCTCCAAATCAAGCTTTTGAAAATAGTCTTTGTGATATGGATCAACAAAAGGCTTAACTTGACGATTAGTTACCTTGTAGTTGAGCGTGCTTGGGTGATGACAATACCAAGATGGATGGCCTCTTGGGAGGTTATCATTGAAGCAAACCATCAATACTCACATGTACCCTTTGTATCCTTGTTGCCAAGTGTGCCAAGGACTATGCCTTGGTTGCCACCTTGATTGCAAGTTGTAGTAGGGCACATGTCCACAATCTAGTAGTTGTCAATGGTTATGGGGGCCATTGCAACTTTAGTATTGATTGGTTATTGGGAATCTCCCACACATCTTGATCTTTTTTTGTAGACTCACTCCTATACTAGTGTCATGTCCATATGGAAGCCATAGCCTCTCACGAGAATGGAAGTTTAGAAAAGCGTAGTTAACCTCCCAACCATTTAAATACATAGCTTGTTTTAGCACCACACTAGTATTTTTAGGAAGAGCCATGGACTCTATATTTAGACTAACCTTTACTCAGTCCATTCACATTGATCACCCATCCTTTGACCCTTTGGCCCATATACATTTGTGCTCATATCTTGGCATCCTATGCTCTAATGTAGGGTGCCCATTAACCTTGTCATCAATGCCTCAACATGCCAGCCTGCTACATACTATCGATATTACAATCAAGATTTAGCTTTCTTTTATAAAGTATGTTCCTCCAATGAAGCATAAAATGATCAAATATTCATACAATAGTTGGACACAATTGATTTTGGAAGTTGGCAACCTCTCCAACATCCTTGTTAGGATCCCTAACTAAGAGTCAACTCTGCACAATTCGCTAATTGTTTTGATACCTACATCAAGTGGTTGTCCATGGGGGGAAGGCTCGCTCTTATGGTAGGATTGAAAGTAGAGCCCAAGTGTAAGCACACAAGCAAAAGCAAGAGCTATGGCAGATGGAGCAAGAGAGCAAGAGAGAGACACACCATATGTGGAAGCTCCAATAGTCACAATGTGTGAGTGTGTAAAGTAAATACAAGGTAGTATATACACATACACGTTTACCCCAAACAACCTCCCACTTAAAGGCAAATATGCCTCTAGTAAGGAGAGAACAATAAAAAGTGACAAAGTATAAATGTACGTAAATTACAATAGGATGAAGAATAGACATCATCTCATCCTACACCTATCATCTTCTTAAGGAAGGAAAAATATTTTACTGAGAGACTTTTAATAAGCATGATTCTCCTCAATTGAGATCTTGACAAGTTCAATAGACTTGTCCTCTACAACATCCCACATAAAGTGATAGTGTATCTCAATGTGCTTTGTCTTTGCATGAAAGGCCAGATTCTTGGCTAATTGAATAGCACTCATAGAATCAAAATGCAATATAGGAGTAATAGTAATACCAAGGTCTACCACAAGACAACCTAATCATAGGGCCTCCTTGAAAGCCTCAATGACTATAACATACTCTATCTCAGTAGTAGATAAGGACATACATTTCTATACCGTGGACATCCAAGAAACATTACCTCGAGCAATAGTGAAGACGTACCTAGAGGTGGACTTTCTACTATTTGCATGTCATATATAGTAGGAGTTAGTGTAACCCACAATTGTATTATCATGGCCACCATAGCAAATGCTCATATCTATAATGTCTTTAAGGTATCTCATGATACCCTTCACGGTGTCCCAATGTTACCGACCAGGTGTAGCTATATAGTGTGCCACAACTCCCACTATAAATGCTATCTCAAGGTGAGTGACGATCATGGCATACATTAAACTGCCCACTACGGATGCATAAGGGATCTTGGCCACTTGGCCTTCCACTCATTTGACTGGAAACAATCTACTTGACTGATATTCAAATGAAAAGGTAAAGGATAGCCAATAGGCTTAACATTCTGCATATGGAAACACTCAAGGACCCTCTATATGTACTCCTGCTATGATAGGTAAAGGAACCCATTAGAGTGATCACATGTGATACATATACCAAGAATATGTGAGGCTCGCCCCATGTCCTTCATCTCAAATCTCTTCTTTAGTTGAGTTTTCAAAGCATTCAACTCATCATGAGCTCTTCCAACTATCACCATATCATCCGCATAAAGTACCAAGATAATAAGGCTGCCATAACAAGTTTTCTCCATGTGGAGATAAGGATCCATGTAAGTGCGAGAGTAAGACTATGACCACATAAATTCATCAAACTCTTAATTAAGTCCATAAAGGCTCTTTCTCAACTTGCAGACTATGTGTTTCTTGCCCTTTTAGTGAAATCCATTAAGTTCTTGCATATAAATCTCATCATACAAGTCCCCATGTAAGGAAGCCGTCTTAACATCCATATGATAGATATCCAAATCCAACTTAGTAACCAAGGCCAACACCAAGCTTAGAGTAGTCATCTTGTTTAAAGGATAAAAGACCTCATCAAAGTTAACACTATACTCCTACTTAAAACCCTTAGAAACCAATTTGACCTTATATGTTGGCTTGGGGCGCCTAGGGGTACTCTTCAACTTGTACACCCACTTGCATGGCAATGCATGTTTTCTACTGGTCAAAGAAACCAAATCCCATGTATAGTTTTTCTACAATAAGCCATACTCTAAATGCATGGCCCTCTTCTAAGATTGACTATCACCTCTACACATGGCCTCCTCATAAGTAAGGGGCTCACCAGAATTTGTCACCATAACATAGTCCATGGAGGGCTCAAATCAATCAGGCTAATGTTTGTCTCTATTATATTGTCTCAAAACAAGCTATGGGACCTATACACCTTGTCCTATATCATGATCATAGGACAATGGAACATCAGCATTGTTGGAGACTATCTAGCTAGTTTTATAGTAATAAGAAGCTCCTCCTAAAATATCACCGTGTGTATCTCAACTACCTGCTCAAGCTACTTATGCAACTTTTTCTCATGGAAAACATCATAGTTGTGGATAACCTTTTGAACCTGCGAATCCTATACGTGACAACCCATCTCACCTCCATCCCCGTAACCAGGAGAAATGCATTTCATTGACTTAGGATCTAGCTTATTGTTTTTTTCCTTGGGGACATGGCAAAAAGCCTCACATCCAAAGACTCTAAGATGCATATATGAGGGAGGTTTTCTATACCATACCCCCTCTATAACCTAGCAACCAAAAGCAGTGCATGGGAATCATATGGTTTTAGTAATTGCCTTAGCTCGAAAATGTTGCCGTAAACTTGCTTGACTAAGCATACTTTGGACTCTTTTCTGAATGGTCCTATTCATGCACTTGGCAACACTATTCTAGGGTGGGTTGTATGGGGTGGTCAACCAATGCTTAATAGCTCTCTCATCATAAAACTACATAAAAGCCTTTGAGACATATTCTCCCCATTGTCAGGCCTTAGGCATTTTACTCTATACCTAGAGTGGTTCTCAACAAGAGTAAACCAACACTAAAAGTTAGATAAGACTTCTGATTTTTGATTAATAAGATATGCCTAGACATTATACAAGTATTCATCAATAAATGTAACAAAGTACTTCGTACCACCCAATGATTGGGACCACATACATTAGAATGCATAAGAGCCAAAGACTCACCCATGTGCATAATGTAAGGCTTCTTATGAGAACATGTTTGCAAGCCATAAAGATAATGGTCACAAGAATCAAAACATTTGTAATCAAGAGGCAGAAGATATTGCAAATGAGTAAGCATTTCCATTGCCTTTAAGGACATATCCCCAAGGCGATGATGCCATAAAGATACATGTGGTATGTCAGCCACACCATCCCACATCCAAAACATGGTTAAGGAAACCAAATGCAAATAAAGGATATAGGTTGCCATCCTTGCCACTATGAGCAAAAACAAGATTCCCACATGTAATCTTTCATGTGGAATCACCAAAAGATACATAATAGCCTACATCATCCAATTATTTGGCATATGAAAGGTTTTTGGTCAAAGCCTATACATGGCGCACATTATGTAGAGTAAAAGAGCTACTTAAAGGAAATCGTGCCGTACATCCCCAATGCCACTAATATCCAATGCCAAGTCATTTCTCAAACTAGCAGAACCTATCATGATGTGATAAAACTAAACCAACCTTTATGTGGGGTAACATGAAAAGAAGCCCTTGAATCAAGCAACCAATACTAAGAATATGTAGATGAAGCATTGAACGATTGAGAAGCATCAAGAGAGGAAGCTACCAAGATGTACACATCATCTGGACTCAACCTACACTACATTTATCTCGTCAATCTTTACATTGGACTTACTAGAGGGTCAATGCTATAATCATTAGACTTCTTCTGCACTTTTCCCTTGCCCTCGCATTTCTCTTTGTGCTTATCGTTATACATATTATGATATTGCGATCAAACATGACCCTGTTTTCCACAATAATGATATATCATAGAGGACTTATAACCCTGGGACTTACTACGAGACTCCTTGTGAGATTGAGACCTTTGTGAGTCTCTACCATGGTGTTCATTTACTGCTCTTACCGTCATGTCTGCCCTTAACAGTTAATGCATGAGAAGTGCGGGTTGCATCCACATTCTTTCCATTTATCTCATCTATGAGTAAGGCATCCTCAATATCCTAAAGTTTCAAAACATCCTTAGGCATATGAGCACACATGGCAGTACGAAAAGTATCCCATAACTCAGAAAGTAGCACAAGCAAGAATAAGGAAGGCAGGTTATCCTTAAACTCAATGTCTTGCAAAGTCAACATGCTAAAAATAGAATGAAATTCATTCAAATGCTTGGAAACACTAGTATCTTCCTTCATGCGAAGGTCCATGAGTTGTTTCAACCAATACATCTATAAAGCATGACTTTGCTTATCATAAAGATTGCATATGTTTTTTCATAACTACCAAGCATTATCCTCAGGTGCCACAACATTGAAATAAACTTGTTTTGACCATTGCAGATAAGAATGGATTTACATAGCTCATCCAACTCATCCCAAGTATCATGATCAATCGGATTTTATATTGTTGGTTTTCAAAGGCCTAGAATGCTTCTTTTGAAATAGTATATGTTGTATCTGCAACTTCCAATAGGTGTAAGAGAATGAGTCTAACTATAGGGTGAAATGCTTACCGTTTGACAATGGGGTGAATATGTCATTAAGGTTGTTGAGTAGTTGTGTGATGAGAGGGGTATTAAGCATTGATTGATGGCCCCATATACCCCACCCTAGAATGGTCTTACAGAGCGCATGAATAGGACTATTTAGGAAAGACTCTATAATATGCTTAGTCAAGTAGGCTTACCGCAACACTTTTGGGTTGAGGAAATTACTATTGCCATGCATCTCACTAATAGATCCCTATTCATTGCTCTTGGTCATAGAGTTGCTAAGGAGGTATGGTATGGTAAACCTCCCTTGTATGTAAACTTGTGAGCCTTTAGATGTGAGGCTTTCTACCATATTCCCAAAGACAAACACAATAAGTTGGATTTGAAGTTTGTCAAATGCATATTTCTTGGATATGGGGATGTAGGTGAGATGGGCTATCATATTTGGGATCCATAGGCTCAAAAGGTTGTCCATAGCCATGATGTTATTTTCCATGAGAAAATATGTAGGTACTTCTCATGCATATACCAAAATCATGCTATTTTCAACATTGAGAAGCTTGATGGTAATAGCTTACAATATTGGAAGACATAAATATGGCAAGTATTGGTGCATATGAAGTAGGGTAGGGCTTTTAAAACCGAGGGTATAAATCCAAAAAGTTGGGATAGAGATGATTGGGATGGGCTTGATGAGTTGTGCAAGTCCACTATCATGCTATCTTTGTCTAAGCATATGTATTTCAATGTTATCTCTACTAAGAGTGGTGCATATGAGTTATGGAAGAAGATCCTTGATCTTTATGATAAGCAAAGTTTTTCATCTTAGTTGTATTTGGTTGAAGAAGCTTGTGGACCTTCACATGAAGGAGAGCACTCCTATTTCTACTCAATTGAATGAGGTCCACTCTATTTTCAACTAGCTTGTCTAGCAAGACATCAACTTTGAGGATGACATAAAGTCTTTGTTCTTGCTTGACACTACTAGAGTCATGGGATATATTTTGTAATTGTATGACTGCTAATTCTCGAGGGTGGTTTTACATATAGTGATATAGAGAGTGCACTTCTCGTTACTTACTACTAGAGGAAGAAATAGTGAAAATGGTAAATGGTAATAATAACCATGCTAGAGACTCACAACCCAATAGTGGCAAGTCTCTGTCTCATGGGAAATCTCGTAGTAAATCTCACGGTTGTAAGTTCTCTTTGATATATTATTGTGGGTAGTAGGGTCACATTAGGCTGCACCATTGAGATTGTGCCTAAGTCCTAATCAAGGAACTCATTCGTAAATGTCAACAAAATGTGTGATAGCTTAATTAGAAAACTAAATCATATCTTGGGTGTGTGTGTGTGTTGGAAATCGAGAGAATATTAACCTCCCACTAGTGCATTCTATGGTAGTGTGGACCTAATTAGTCGAATGGCTTTTGATAAAACAATAGAAAATATCCAAGTATGTTAATTACATAGGAAGGAATATTAAAACCTTGACCGACACCATTTTAGGTGGGTTAGTGCATGAGTAGGCTTTGGCAAAGGGGTACTCAACTCCCCCTCATTTCACACATTGTTTGAACCAATTGAAATGTTAATCCACTCTCATCATGGGCAAAGCACAAGATTGATGTTAGGAGACCAAGAGATTTAGGAACCTTGTGACAATGCTTTAGGAGCCTTGTGACAATGCTATATCAGTCATGGCTTTGCACATTGTTGTGATGTGCACTTGAGATCGTTGACTAACTAAGTTTGCATGTTCCATAGGATCCAAATAATGCTACTGATGGAGAGGAGAGAGACTACTAAACATTGCCTTCTCTAATGCTAAAGAAAGTACACCTATCCTAGCTCAAGATAACATTCTACTGAAAGTGAGGAAGATAAGAATATCATCAAGTTGTGTGCTTTCCAAAAGATGTCAAGCTTAGCATCTATCATTATATCATGAAGTTATGTACTTTCCAAAGGATATCAAGCTTAGTATCATGCCAATTTGAGGTATTTATCAACCCAGTGCCTCTATATTGCATATTTGAGGTACTTTATGGTTTGAAAAAACTCAATCCTTCCATAAGAATACACTTTAATGTATACTACAATAAACTTGTAGTGCTCCAACCATAAACAACAAGAAAACATAATTGAAATCATACCCTCAAGGATATAAAATTAGGTCCATAAGGTCTATAATGTGGAACACATGCTCTTAGACCTTGACAATAATGATAAATTATACTATAAAGCTTCAAAAGTGCATAGATTGAGCCCAAAAGCCTTATACATAACAATGAAAGGTGGAAGCATGAGTGGAAGCAAGAAGAGAGCAAGAGCTATGGAGGTTTAAGCAAGAAGAGAGAGATTGTTGTGTAGCAACTCCAACAATCACAATGTATAGCTTGCCTTCCCTTGTTCTATTACCACTAAAAGAATAAAGAATAAAGAATAAGATCTTTAAATGGCTTAAAAATGATGAACCCATTTTAGAAAATCATCATAGTTTTGGGTTAGGGTGTGTGCTTCTTTTTAGAAAGCAATAAAGAACCTATTGGGCCCTTCAGCCCTGTGACCTTCAATGGGTCACATGATTTGTTTGTAGAAGCATAAGCAAAATTTTGATGTGATAATGCAAATTGAGGCTTTGCATGACTTGAGACATGACTTGAGACCAACTTTGACTTTAATGATCCAAGTGGTAGTTGACTTGTATATGAACCTCTCCCCCATGAATAGATTATGCGCTCAAACTCTTGAGGCTTATCTTTTGGTGAAAAAACCTTTCACATGTATTGGCTACTTCAAGAATGGGACATGGGACAATAAATCTTGTTATTCTCATATGTTAGCTCAATAATGGGATTATATGTTGTGTTATTCTCATATCGTAGCTTTAGAGAGGCATAAATGGGCTTCTTGATGAGTGAGCTTGATGCAATGGATTAGGTATGTGTCCTTTACATAATGCTTGCACTGTTTAACAAGCCCAATATTGTAGTTGATATTTGCAAAATGTAAAGTGACATGACACCTTTTCAAATATGTTATGGCTTGATTATGGAACTCTCTTCCTGCAAAACTTTTTGGCTTGAATTTAGCATATAATTCAAAATTAGATTGCTAAACTTCATTGGTGAATGTTCAATAATCTTGATGATAATTGTCTAGTGTAATCGCTCTACTTCATTGGTGAATGTTCAATAATCTTGAAGCAAAGTTAGTTTTGAAAGAGTTGCATAGCAATATCTATGAAAATGTAAGCAAGGGTCAGAGAAGCAAAATTAATTTTCAAAAAAGTGCATAAGATTGGCAAACAATGAGATCTTCATGCATTAGAATTGGTTGCATTGCCCAAGTTAGAAAAGTATATTGCTTGATAATCACAATAGAACCCTTTCAAATAAGAAACTAGGGTGATATCTCTTGAATTGTGAAAAAAAGGGTTTGCACCCCTCTGCACTACAATTTTTGGCCAAGACACTTGAAAAGTTACATTCAAGACTAAATTGGTAACAAGGTGATGTAATCACAAATGGCTACCTAAGAACATGGGTGTAGTAGAGAGAGAGAGAGAGAGAGAGAGAGAGAGAGAGAGAGAGAGAGAGAGAGAGAGAGAGAGAGAGAGAGAGAGAGAGAGATGCAAATTTGATATTTAAATATGGGATGATGAGATCAATTCGTTGCCATGTAATCATGCCCTAACTTTTTCCCTCACAAAAATTTATTTCCATCTTTTCTCATTCTCCCTAAACAAACCACAACTACCACAAAGGACTACCTTTAGTAAGCACAATACTTTGTTTGCAATGCTCTAATGATGCATTTGCATCTCCTTTTGACCTCACACTTGAGGCTTTGAATGCTAGGGGAAACACCACAGTCATGGTCATCCTAGTTTAGAGGTTTCTAAGTCTTTCTTGAGGAATCTTTTAGAAAGATTGAGTTGGATATAATTGTGATCCCTTCCTCTATAACTATATCTACTTGATTAAAAAAGTCAAAAAGCTCCAAGGTCCTTCCTTTATTTGAGAAGAAAACCAAGTATGTATTTCAATTCAATCATACTATAAGAAGTATATACTTGGCTCACATAATACAAGAAGGCCCTCTCTCTATTGCTTCCCCCTCTCTTGTTAACCCACCACACTCATACATAAAAATGTTTAGCAACGTCGATGAGCACCCCTCAAAATCAGAAAAGCATCAGCACTTCGCTTGGGAATACATAAGTTGTCCAGGGCTCTGCAGGAGAACGCAAACATGCCGTGGGGCTGCTCTTCTGGCCGCGAGTTTCGTTAAACACAAGGATGATGCGATGCGAAGTGGACGGCAAAAGAGTTTGTGGCTGCTGGGATTCGAGCCCAGGTCTCCACGGCCACAACGTGGAATTCTAACCACTAAACTACAGCCACTTGTTCCTGATAGATTTGTCTTTCTGATCTAACTTTAATTGAGAATACATATTCATATTATATTAAATGATTTGGCGATTAACTTCTACTAAAACTACATTCATATATACATATATTGTAGAAGTCTTATGGCCAATCACCTCATCCCTTCCAAAAGGTCCAAATTCCAATGGTCTAAAAGACCACCCACATCCTATCAAAAGCCCTCCAAGGATTATGCCATCCCTAAGAATTCTTATCTTGACTCCTTCCCTTTAAGAGTACTTGGATTAAATGGTTTTGATACATTTTGCTTGTACTTTCATGCATGTGAGTAAGACTAGACAGTTAAGGTGATTGGCAGGCAGCTTGCTCAACTTAATCTCATGCTAAACAATTCACTAGGTGGTGTAAGGATCCAAAGTAACAAATGTCCAAATTTGAATTTTGTTTCACATTGATGTCCTTGTTTGTTTGATATCTATGTCCTTGTTGTGGTGGTCTATTGTGCACATGGGGAATGATTGCACCAAGCACCTACAAATATACGATATTTAAACTCCTAATACCTTTACCAATCCCCTTGCTCAATGGCCTCTTCTTCCCTTCTCTTTCCATATTTAAAGCACTGAGGTACTAAGCTCTTATCTTAGCCATGCTCGGTTGTTGTTTGGATGCTTGGAGTTCATGGGCTAAGTGTGCATGGGTTGGGTGTGATATTTACCTTTGGTCTGATTATCTTGGATGTTTCCCTCTTACAATAGAAGAGAGTTTGAAACTCTACATGTTGAGATTAAAGAGTTTCAAATTAGTATGATCATGAGTGATAGAAGTTTTTGGATGGCTCATTATTAATTGCATTTTTCTCAAATCTTGTTGTGAAGAGAAAAGCATATTGTCCCTTGTTATGTGTCAAGATCTTATTGTGTCACCTGCAAGCTACGACCTTTTGTATACTACTAAGCTATTTAGCATTCCTATATCGTAGGAAATCTAGGGTAAGATGGCCAATATAGTGGCACCTAACTTGGCCACTTGAGATCTCAAAGAAGAAATTGGCTATTGCATGTCACCTCAAGCTACATCTTGTCACTTCATTGTGAGGCATCTCTGCGAAAAAGGGCACAATTTTGATGCTCTTTCCATGCACAACGGCTGTCAATACAATTTGTGTTGTGAAAATTTCTACTAAAGCAGCACACATGGGAGCCTTCCAAAAACTTCGCGTGCACACCAATAAGCAAGAGGGTTTTGAGTCAACTTCAACCAATCATAAACCTACTTTACTTCTCCATAATCTGTGTAAACAACCTTTAAGTGCTTTGCTAGTAGCCCCCACTTGTAATAGTAAATTGCACTATTACTACGTTCTACAACTTTATTAGTCCCCCTTACACTAGCATTTCTTCTGTCCTCATTTGTTAAACCTTGATATGTGCTCCAATTATGGATCATCAGACAAATTTGGTTCATGACTACTAGCTCCCGCGATTTTCGATGGTGCCATGACTTTTCAAACGAACATTTATTGATTTTAGATGGTTGTCATAAGAGAGGGAAGTTGAGATGCACACTTTTGCTTTGAGATGGTTGGGATTGGCAAGGGCCATTCCTATTTCTTCCAGCGATTGGAAGGAACTAGATTTAGGAATAAAAAGACTACCAGGGGGCCTGGGCACATTCACCCTGTGGGCAGGTTTAAAGATGTATTTTAGAAAGGATCTGTATGGTTTCTCCAACAAAGCCGCAGAAGGCATTCTCTGATTGAAAATCTATCCAACTTTTCTTGGCAAGGAAGGGACAAATAAAAGGAAGAACAAGAAATTATCAAGCACTCTTACAGATTGAGCATGAATTATTGTGCTTTAGGAACTAGCATCATTGTTTGCAATGATCCGTACTCAAATAGTGGTGCATTGAGGTGTAACTAAATCCAATCTGATATACTTGCAAGAAGCTGCCTTTCTATGCATGACTTGTCTCTACGCACTGTGCTACAACCCATAAGTCAGCTTATTTCGTGTTTCAATCTTAACATACACCATAAAGGTCTGCAAAAAGGATATCAAACACCCTTTCCTTCAAAGTGTGGCAACACGAGTGCAAGCTAAGTTGCTCAATCCAACCATCAAGCTTGGTTCCTGAGAAGCATTTGTGTAGTCATAGAATGCTCTCTAAAGAAGTTTGAAACTCCCAGCCAGTCCTCCCTCCTTTTTCTTCTCTCCCCCCAAAAAAAAAAGTTTTTGGGGAAAAGAACTCGAGCATTAACTTTGTATATGGATCAAGTGCAGATGTACATTTCATGAGATTGACTTCAGGATGGACATGTCATCAAAATACATGTGATCGAACAGATGGGAAACTGAAGGAAAGAGGGCAGTGGACATTATCGCTTGTGATAGTTTCATGGTGATTTTTTCCATCATGTCTTCTACAAGTTCTCCTTTTCAACATAAACCTTAGTTCCTAGTAAAGCTCCAGCCGATGCTACAACCCAAGGCACAATCACATCATATTGAAATCTCCCACAGAGGTTATACAACACAGCACAATCACATCAGTTTGAAAGCTTGAAAGCAGAACGTTAGGATCTGGGGATTCAAAGTGTGCACAAGCTCTATGAGCTTCAGGGGAGTATCCAATTTACCCTGGACTGCAAGTACCTGCCCTTTACCGTTTGAGACAACATTAATCACACCTTCACCCTCCCTTTCTCCTCCAGCTGACATGTACTAGGAACAAATAACATGAGAACATGAATTTAATGAATTTCTGAACAATGTTTGATCCTCGGGGAAAGGTTTGTGAGAGACTATGATTATATTCCTCAGGCACAACTCCTCCACAGGTTGATAGGGTTGACACTAAATATACAGTCAAGGGAAACAACCAGCCTCGGTTATTTTGCTTTACATAATCAGGTGACAATTCATGTAGAGTACTCTAAAGGCACTAAGGATGTAACACTGAGGGGCGAAATCTCCAAAAATCATAGCTATGAGAGACTTCTAAGCTCAGCTATGTGATACTCTAGGCTGAACCCGCCTTCGGCATCTGTCAATTGGAAAGATATGCACAGACTCATGATTTCAGACAAGACAGCAATCTGAAGGTCCTTTCACCTTCTTGACCTTCGAAGTGACCTCATACTGTAGGATCTTTCATCTTTGCAAAGAACCATTCTGGAATGAGTTATAGCCCGTTCAACTCATAGGCTTAACTGTTGCCTGCAAGCATATACAGATCAATATCAGAAAAACATCAATATAGCAGCACAATCAGCCTGCTTTCATAAGAGGTAAAGGCCATTTGTGCCAAGTTAGTTTAAACTAGCAGCTATGAAAACATGTACCGGGCTTCCTCTCAGCTACAATTTCTCCAAAAAAAATCAAAGGACCTGTATCACTCAAAAGGATATCAAATATTTTAGTAAACCAAAGGAGGGATTCCTTCAAAATGCAAAATGCAGAAAAAGTTTTTCTCAAACCTGAGGTAGCTTGATGAGGAAAAATGAAACTGCATAAAGGAGGAAAAATGCAGCCGCACCACCTACTGCATTCTGTAGGAGTTTCTTGTTGTCTTTGCTTGGCACAAAGACTGTTTTTAGCTGTCCTGTCAACTCAAACAGACGATATGATATCTGCAAAAGTATAAGCAACGCAAAGAAAATGGGGTTTAGCATGCCATACACTGCATCATCTGACAAGCCATGCACCAGTCAAAAAGAGAGCACAGCCAAATGGAAATCCATCTTTTAGACTTGTAGTGATGCTCCATGTTATATTCAGGACCATATTACAGCTAGTGCCTAATCTCCCCCCAACAATTCTTGTATGTTACACTCACTAATCAAGAAACTGAAGGATGTGCAAACACACTGACCAGCAAGCCATATAGTGCATTTTTCAGGATACAAAATCTGACTAATCTCTGTAAGTCCACAAGCTCACGTTCTGATGGCTAATGTCTATACCACTAGAAGCAAAGAATCAGCTCAAAACTCTCACACAGCATTGTGCAAGAATGCACAGAAGTCACTCAGCAGAGCCACACCCTCCTACGTAACGAAGTATGATGGGACTAATGACTTAATCAATTAATGCACCATGGATACTCAGCCTCAACAATTGCAACATCAAGTGAAGCCGCCTAATGCCACTATAACAAGAGGATTGGCATGCAAGGCCCAAACAGCAACCATGATATGCATATGAAAACCATTAAAAAAACACAAGCTCAGAAGGAAAATAGAAATGAGTTTAACCATCTGGCACCACCCATAGGACCCTTGCTCACAAATGGAAAAGGTCAACATCCACCTGTTATATGCCAACAAGCACAGAGATACTCGCCATGCAAAAAGAAGCACCATGAAATCATGCAACGATGTGACTTACGTGGGAGGTGCCCAATCTACAGATTACAATTCAGCAATGTACCTTGCTAGCAAGCAGCAAAACCAACCAAATTATTTATTTACTTTTTTTAAAAAAACAGAAACAAAGTACGATCAACAAGCAGGCAAATGTAAGATCAGGACCAAAGATCAGACATCCAAGCATGCACATACCCCCTTTCACATGGCATCTGACACCATGTTTGAAGTGCAACATAGAACTGAAGGATGAAAGAGACAATACATAAACAGTAAACACAAGACATAGGTACGGGAACAGGATTCCACTCTATAATAGAAAGCACCATCTATCCACACGAAGAACATGAAGTAACTTGCCATACACCCTTTTATAGGTAAAGAATGGGGCAACTTTCAAGTTGCAGTGACCCAAATTATGTCGTCATAAGGCATCTAAAACCTGTGAATTGGCTGTTGAGCCACTAACATTAGGGCTTGCACTAATCCTAAATTAACATTAGGGCTTGCACTAATCTAAATTATTGTGCATCTATCCCTAATTGTGTCTCCTTTAAACAGCCCCAATAGGCAATTAATGCTGATTACAAAAAATAAACCGCTTTATTTTCAAACAGTATGACAAATGCAGCAAAATCCTATATAAATAGAGTCAGTTGGGTTTCATCCTCAATCCCATTCTGATCAGCCATCATTACCCTCAGCCATCTCTCCTCACACTGCTGCCCAAACCCAATCCTAGAGCTCCTGCCACCACATCAGCTGCTGCCACCCAACTAAAGGTCATCGCCATCAGCAAAGGGAGCTGCTCCTGCTGTCGCCCAGAGCCATGTCATTAGAAAGGCCCTGTAGCTTGCATTTTCAGGTTGAAACAGGCCACCTGGCAGCGATCATTGGTGATCTGTTTTGAAACTGTCTCAAGCTGATCTGTTTTGCTACATTTTGCTGTCAACCTGGCCATATCATCGATCTAATCTATATCTGCATTTTGCTGCCACCTGTCAACTAGACGTCTGTCAGATTCCAGAGCACTACTGCTATTTTGTTTCAGGATCCCTCGTGAGTACAACACACTCTGACATCATTCTCAGTCGCCTCTGTCTTGGACCTCAAAACACGAAGGTTCAAGGCAGGCTGATTGTATCATTGATATTCTCATTCAGCATTCTACAGATCATGTTCTACATGTTGTCATACACTTCACATTTCTCTCAATTCGCCATACCGTTCTTTACATGGTACCAATTATTGTGCTCATATAGGAGTATCCTGCAGCTATTTTACAAGCTTGGCAATCTAGAGAGCATGAGAACACCTTCTAAAATGTCTTCCACATCTTCACCAAAGCCATCTCCCTCAAAGCCTATGCCATCAACTCCAAGGGATTGATATCCTCAATCCATGCCCTGGATGGAAAGGGTAGAGTTTCCCAAAAGGAAAGTCTTCTACCCAGTAAAATGCATCTTCTCATCAAAGAGGAATATGTGTTTGTCCTGAGGCAAAGATTAGAGAGCATGTGGGCTGAGTCCCTATGCTTGTGATCCACCTCATACATCACCAGCACATCATTCCATTGACCAAGTCTACAACCTTGGGGGGCCTGCACATCAGTCGGAGATCTGTCAGTGCAGATCTGGAACCCACCCTCAACTGAAAGAAGACATATCAATTTGGGAACTATGAGCTATCCAATGTCATCCTTTCCGACGAATTTGCTGCAAGGCCATGTATGATACAAATTTTGCTAATCCTTCTTTCATTTCTCCTTCTGAAGCACACGCAATGGGTGTAAGTGAACGTGAAGACTCAAACCCATACTGGTATATGAACACAGAAGAGGTAAGTAAAGATCAGGTCATACCTCTATGTCACATGCTCATTCTAATAATATTGCTTTCAGTGCTTCATCGTCTCTTAATCAAAATCAGTCTTCATAATTTCAATTCCCACCCATCTCATCCAGTTCACAAGTTGCATATTCCTCTACTGCATACAACACGCATCTATTCAACATTTCACCAACACCAGGGAGTACTATTCCTCTAGGCGCATACCCCAGGGTCAAATCCTATCCCTCAGCCAGGTCGTGGAGTTGCAAAAGTCGTGGAAGTTCGCCCTTAAACCAAAATAAGCACAATTCATCTGCAAACACATCATCTAATCTTATGGACATCTTATCATACATCTTGATAACTCCAAACAACCTAATACATATCAGCTGACGCCAGCACTACAAGACTATATGACATCCCTTACTCCACGGATAAAATAACCAAACCTGCTTTGAAGTTAAGAAACATACACTATATGTATAAAGTCTTAGAGTTCCATTTTATCCCAGCATACCAGACAAACACGATACAAGGAAAAACCACTTCGATGCTTCTAAAAGAAACCAAAATCATTCACCAAGAAATTTTGTTACATTGATTAAAAGAATTTCTTAAACCTCTCGAAAAAGAGTAAAAATTTTGATAGGTCTTACCAGCAAGTAGATAGCTGATGTCAGCATAAAATTCAGTAAAGGATATCCTGGAATGAGTGAGAGTAGCAATCGGGGCTGGCCATTAGGTACACCAGTCCTGGACAAGAAAGTGGCTTATCAAAAATACTGGTAGCAACCTGCCCTTACTGCGCAGAGTCACGATTAAGAAACAGCAGTCATCACCACAGGGAGTTGCCACTCTTGCATGTACAAATCCAAAACCAATCAGGTCTGGATACTCCTGCCCACCCTTTACCTAGGCCACTTACTCATACCAGCATTATACATTCGTACCTTAACCATATGTGAAGTTGTCCAATATAAGTTTCCAGAGTTATTTTTCCAAGCCATCTGTTATATATTCAAGTAAAGAATTACAAGTCACAAATAAACGTCCATGGTTGCTCAGAGCTGCAAAATGTCAAAAATAAGTATTAAATAATTTATATTCTTTAAAGAAGTACTCACGCAAATAAGGTTAGGGATCGTATCCGGAATGATGGTGTAAAATTTCTAAGGGCAATGTAGACACTGCATCATGATCATCATGTCAGTCAGAGCATACCAGCTACTTCAAATCATATTTGCAATAACAGAATAGAATGTTGAAGGTACCTTATTGGTATCCAGGACGTATATGGATGAACCATGTTGTATGCATACTTGTCCAGCTTGTAAATATGCTCATACCAAAGATAGCCCACCTATGTGTGACAAGATCCGGGAAAGAGTCAAATAGTGATTATGACTAATGTATAGTATTGATACTTTGACAGAAGACAAAACTTCTGAAGGCCTAATAAGAAGATCAGCAACGCATTACAGGGACTGTTGAGCTTACAGTTGAAGAAATCGTAACAATAAGAGATTTTATGGCAACCCTGCGTCGGGCTTCAGTCTCCTCTAGTTTTTCCATCCACCTCTCAACCTGGGTGGTCTTACAGTACATTAGCAAAAAGTGATTTCTTTTTAAACAATAAGGAAGTATCAGAGAAATCTTTGAGACTACCCTGTACTAAGAATCGTACTAATTATTGAATATTGCTAGTCACATGCCACTAGAGGCATGTCAATTGCAGAATATTATCTTTCCTCTTTATAGTTTCTTGACAAGTATCCAAGGACCATTTCAACTAGTCCCTTGAGGCCCAGTGTATTTTGCTTCTCCTGCTAGAAAACGGAAGAAGATATTAGAGCGCACCGTGGGATGAAAGTAAGCGTACAGCATGCCTATAATCCATATGTAGCGATCGAGACCAGATCTAAAGTGCCACTCGTGCAATTTTGGAAGGTCTGGTTTTCTTGGATCAGTATATCCTACAAGACCATTGTGGGCTTTTATCAGTTCTCAAATACTGTGCTATGAACTCAAGTTAATGTAAACAAAATTTGTCACCCTTAATCAGTAATTCTCAAAGAGTGTTCTGAACTTAAGGGAATGTAAACAAAATTCATCACAACATACCAAGTAACCAGGTGAAAGGGCTCCACAAAATCTCAAACACACCAGGAACCTCCCAGATGGCAATAACCACAGCAAAGCACGAGGCAATTTTGATGGCCATCACAGATCCAACCTCATTGTACTTGTTGAAAATTCCAAGAGCAGTGTATACCATTAGAGTGAAAAGTGTATGCATGGGACATATATAATAAAGCATGTAATCATTGTTGAGTAAGATGCAGCAAAACAGGACAAGGAAGTTCAATCGCCACATCATCTGCAGTTTCAGAATAATAGCTAGGTTATACTGAAAATGATCT
Organism: Lygodium microphyllum; assembly: GCF_053477565.2. Taxonomy (NCBI): domain Eukaryota; kingdom Viridiplantae; phylum Streptophyta; class Polypodiopsida; order Schizaeales; family Lygodiaceae; genus Lygodium; species Lygodium microphyllum. The sequence continues at coordinate 65,842,295 of NC_141151.1, read as the reverse complement.
GCTTTGGATGACTGCATCAAGTATGGACAATGTCATGTTCACTGTTCAGCCCTTAAAACTAAAATTCAAATTTTTACTTGCCTGAGCAAACCGTCCAAGGCTAAAATCCTTGCGTACATAGTAGTATGAGAAGTTCCCAAACCCAGTCATCCAGACATATGCTGCAATAAAAACTCTAATGGCATTGTATATCTCAGCAGCCGCAAAATAATGGTATAGTAAAAACAACACCTGTATGTACACAGAATATCAATCGGATACATATAAATAGCAAAGTAGAATAAAACATGGAAGCCATTGCATGAACAAGCTATTTAAAAAACAAAAAGAAAAGGACACATCAAAGTTTTGTCCACTCAATGATGTTACATTTCCATTTTTAACTGCTAACACAGCCTCTCCAAAAAACAGGAGGCTGTCATCCTCCAAAGTTTCAGGTCCAAAATTCTGGTGTTTGATTTCCCTGCTTAGGCAATACAACCGGTAAAAACTTGGACACTAAACTAACAACTTGCTAGAATTAGACCCAACAAACAATTCCATTAATCATACTGTAATGCACCTATCATGCATCAACAAAATGCCTAAAACAGATTAAGCCATCTTGCTAACCCTTGTAATGCTCTCATGATCCAAAAAAGCTGAGAGAGAATTCAAATAGCTGCATTTAGCATACTTGTCTAACACAAGCCTAGAGCCATATAACTCAAGCCATCTTTATTTTCTAAGGAAAAGAGGGGAACCACAAAATCAACAAAAGTTGAATCCAAAAGAGAACCATAGTGAACTTTGACTGATTCCCACTCAAGTCACCAAAAACAAATCTCAAAGACAAATGGAAAGAAGTCTGAAATGAGGCAATGCATTCAGTGAAGTGCCAACTAAATAATACTCTGAGAGAGCACATACCTGCATCCAACCCTTCCACTCCTCTGTCTGATGCCGGTTAAGATATAGCATAGATTTCCCAGATCCCACATGTTTCTTAAGTGAAGTAATTGCAGAGACAATGATAAGCAGTAAATACAAAAAGAGGAAAAGGTCCCGATTGTAGCTCTGCAACACGAGTGCCTTGTCAGTAAAGGACCTAGAACTAAAGTCAAGTTTCATTTACTATACACACACTGCAGAACTTATGTTTATTTATTTTTAACCTGCTTGTAGTCTCCTCAGGGCCTGCTTATGTTTTCTTGTTTTCTTGTCCTTATCCTATGCCATTAAGAAGTAGGCACATGCCAACTCTCAACTTGTCATATAGTGATTGCATCCAAATTGAAATTTGTATGGTTCCCTTTTTAATGACTGTAAAGCATTTATTATTTTCCAAATGCCTGTTGGTCTGCTGTAGCCATGCACACCAGTGTCCATGGATAGATGACATGCAAAGGTGAGACCGAGGGTGTGCAAAGCAATGACGTAGCAGATTCAATGCTACCATGCGGCTTGGAATCAGCTCCGTTTACACATTTGTAACTAGAACTAGTTCGTCCCCTCACAGATTTCGCTGGTGCACACTCCATTCCCTTTTGTCTTGCATGGCATAGTCACTAGAATGGCTACTCACAGCCACGTTTGCATTGTGCACTGTGCACTTGTGCATCCCCTCAAGGACATGTTCTCTACTTCTGCATGGATGGACTTAGAAGACAGTTTAGCCCATATCAGCTCGCCCCAGGTGAAAGAGGTAAGGTGAGTTCCAAACTGGTAACTGTCAAGCAGACACTATTTAAACAAATAGTAAAGGGAAAACGTTCTCATTTTTCTATTTCTATCTGAAAGTTGCATTTTTTCTCCCTTCCATAAGGAACATAGGTCAGTCAACTAAGTGGGATCGGCTGAAAATTGTCCTGTGCCATATGGCTTCTTCAATTTACAGTCAACTCTGACTACAATTTGACAGTTCTGATGATGATTTTGATGTCCCATTTGATATTTGCTTTATGATACTGTCATGTAGTTGTCAGTTAAAAGGGATCACATGAAAGTAGTCCCATGCCACATGCCACCTACCATATGGCACTGCCACAATTTTACAGGAAATCAACTCTATGATTCAACTGCTTTGATAATCCACGTCCACCACACTAAAGAGCACTTCTGGAGGTACAGAAGATTCTCTGAGTATGGACAGTCCCTTCCTTCAGGCTAAGGTTGGGAAGAAACAATCCTCTATGACAGTAATATTGGAACCCCACCAGAATTAGCTTCTCCAAACTTTCCAAATCCCCAGCAACTAAGAAAGACAAGACTGTTGCAATCCAAACCCCATCCTAAGGCAAATCAAGGTATTATGTTGGTTGCCCGTATCAGCTGAGGATCTCAGACTCTCTATAAGGCAAGCATGTAGGAAGCTAAATACCATATTTAAAAAGGTGAATAGAACAGAGGGTCCACTTAATGGCCTATTACGGCACATGAAAAGGAAAAGAATGGACATTCAGGGATCTAGGAGGTGCCAGGTGGTAAGACTGTGGGGGGTATGATTTGCTTCTTCAAGACAAGATGCCCATAGGTGATGGTGAGCCAGTTTATCTCACAGCCACATAAACTTCAGTAGATATATCATGTAAAACTTCCACAGGGGCTCACAGGAGTATGCCGGTACCTGTATAGCACAAAGGTAAGGAAGGCCACATTTCAACAAGGTTAATGTGGGGGAACCTCGACCTGGGTAAACATACTACCAGATGGCTGTTCACAAGCACACTAATAATGGATATCTGATGGATACTGTTCTTCTGAACAAGGGTCAAACATAAGATTTACCAAAGTAAAATCACAGTTTCCGATCGTGGTCACCCAGTAAATTCGCATCCCCAAGTCCCCCAATGGCACCAGCAGCTCAAGCACACTATATCTCAATGCTGCTCTAAACCCATTGGTTTCTTTAATGCTGCATTTTGTACAATGATGCTGGATCCTTTGCATACGATCTGATTTATTTCCCTTCCTTCTAAGAAGTGTCAAGAATAATAACCTACTCAAAGACACAGGTTTGCCTGTAGGAAAAGCTTACCTTAGAAGTCTCGGCAAAGAAATCTGTCCTATCACATATGTAAAAGTATGATAGCAGTGCGATGAACTCAGCTCTGCATCAAAACATTCAAAAGATGAGGGGTAATCCAAGAAGAGAAGCATGACATGTCTTAAACAAGATAGATGCTTACATTGCTCTTAGCGTTGTGCGATTTTCAAGAAGGAAGGCCTCATTCATTGTCAGGAACCTGTAAAATGTGATACTAGAGCTCTTAACAAGTTACAATGTTTCTTGATAACAAAGTGGACTTCAAAAATGTTGCATGAACCAAATAATAAGTATTTCTATACAAATAGATACCTGTACAACTGATCTTTGACGGATGGAACAACCACCTTTCCAGGATGTTGTCCAGACTCAAGCAGCCCTGCATTCTCCTCCTGAGCCGCAGCACCATTGCTTATCTCCACAAGGTTGACATCAGAATGTCTGAAGAGCCATTTGCCATTTAATTTGAATTGATGCTAGAAGGATTTTGATCCAGATAATGCAATAAACACAAGAGTAACTTACACTTTGGTTGTATGCTTTCTGCAGCCTAAATACTCTGCATAAATCCATGCAGTGAGAAATGGGATGCTTCCAAGAAACAATGAGACCTGTTTGGTTGGACTGAGTTGTTAGTTAATAGTAATCATTGCTTTGCAAAGTCTAAATAAAAAGTTTATTCCCACACTTATGGACCAGAAAATAAACTTGCCTCAAATCTCACAAACTTGAAATCAAAAGACATGTAAGCAGTTACACAGCACCAGCAATAGAAATGTCACTAACACGAGTTCAACAAAACCAGACCAAGAAATCCAATATATGCACATACACACTCTCATACCCTACCTCCCTTCTCTTCCGTCCTTTCACTACCATGTACTAGTGCCAAAAATGGAAAGTCTCAATCCCAAGTTATAGCAATCAGAATATAAACATGTAGAAAGGATAATCTAGCTCTTTTATAGTAAGGCAGTCTTGTAACAACCCCAAATGACACCTCCGTGCACACCTTTAGAAAAATGACTACATCAAATACATGGAAAGATATGGCACTCCAACTTGCTGTAGGTGCCAACACCCTAATGCACAAGTCAAAAATGAATAAAAGAGAACAATGTTAGAAATATCTCCAAACTTCTGTGAGGTTCCAATCTTGGCACAAGCTAGATAGTGAAGTCCACTAGTTGGGTCAAGGTAGCTTCCAAGGCAACTTGTCCAAGAAGAGAGGGTCAACCTCTTGCACTAGCAAACTACTCTTGATCTACTTAAAATTAGGTACTATAGAACAACTAGATTGTTGCAATTGAGACTAGGATAAAGGGGCCAATGAGGTGATACCCCCAAAAGCAAGACTCGCCTTACCTCAATTTAGTGACAATTTTACACAAAAGAATAAATCATTTTAGCCGTTTGAAGCTAGCTATTTATCTCGGGGTAGGATTCACTAACAATATGGTAGAGTATAAAGCCTTGATTCTGGGACTGAATATTGCCAAGAATGCATGTGTAATGTAAGTCGAATAATTTAAGTCATGTAAACTTTTTTAAACTTTGGATTTTGTAAAGCCCCAAAACAATGCATCCTTTGGTGTCGCTCTACTAGCCCCTCATCATTGCTCTTTTGTGAATTGTTCATTTGTAACTAAGCCTACTTGATAAAAAGATCAAAATGCCCTAAATTTTTTGATTTGAGTGTAATGTGATCTATATAGTTAAACTATTTTTAAAAATTCTCCCCCTCTCTCTCTCTCTCTCTCTCTCTCTCTTCGTAATGGATGTTATATTTATAAAGTACTAAACGACAAAAGAGTTACAAAAGTCATGGCAAAGACGCAGAGGCAATTGCCATATGCCAGGGAAGTAAGTCCTCCCGAGGGAGTAAGTCATAGTGCTGAATGAGATCTATCTGCCAATGCAAGAGACCTTTAAGCCTAGCAATATGTCCCTAAACACTAGAGGCTGAATCAAAAAGAAAAGCATTCCGAATGGTCCAATTGTGCCAACAGCCCAGTATCTAAGGAAGTGAAACAAGATCTTCATATGCAACTGTGCCAGTATGGGGTATTTGGGCCGCACAAAAACCCAATCAAAAGGGCTTAGCAAGAAACCAACCACTGCTCACCAAACCACTGACAAGAGTGACTAGATTTTCTTAGCGAGAGGGCAAGAAATTCTCTCTCTCTCTCTCTCTCTCTCTCTCTCTCTCTCTCTCTCTCTCTCTCTCTCTCTCTCTCTCTCTCACCTAAATAAATAATATCTAACAAGGCAAAGTTAAAATGGCACCCTATTGGCCCCTCTACCCTACTATAAGGGGTTCTAAATCTCCAAGAAAAACTTGCAGTTTAAAGTCTTGCGAGGCTGAAGTCATGAAAAGCTGAAACTTCAAATCTTTCCCGTTGAGCTAAAGGCTAGGAGGTGGAGGTTGTTGAACAAATGGTATTGGAGAGCTCTGCCAATACCTAAAAAGCTCGGTAGAAAGCTAAATCCAATGGGAATAATGAGGGCTGAATCTACTACTAATTTGGACTTGTTGACAAAAGAAAAGTAATATAAAAGGGATATTAGCCAATACAATTAAACTAACAGCTTCCATATCCACTAGATAATCCACCTAGGTGTGGAGGAAGATTGAAAATTGGCTCAAGCCCTGATTGACCTAAGTGTACATGAACTAGACTAACCAGAACTTTTGAAAATGTCATCATGACCCACAATCAAAGAGTCTTCTCCACAATATAGAAAGCACAGAAATCGCCACAACTTGGATAGTAGCATGGGACAGGTTTTGGGGATGGGAACAAGAACGGGAACAAGGATGGGGACGAGTGGCCATCCCCTGTCACCATGAGAAGGGGCTCTAGCATAGGGATGGGGATGGGATGGGACCAGGTTGGAAAGCTAGAAAATGGCCGTCCCAAGTTAAAACGCATACAAGGCTTGAACACTAGAGAAGTGATTGTGGATAGGTTGAGCTGAATTGGAAGTGGAGGGCCTCAACCTTATTGAGGGATAAGATAAATTACTGAGCTGCTGTTCTAAGGGGAAAATGCAATAGCACAGGTCTGATTTGGAGACAGAAAATGAGAGAGAACTGCCTGGCTGCTATCCTACTAGTTGACTATCATAGATGTAGCCTAAAGTTATATCTCAAGAGGCTCTTATATAAACCCTAAGGATTCGATAGATTAGTTTTATTCAAGTTACAGAACTCTAGAGCTTTTGGTAAGAAAACTAGATCAAAAATCTCTATATAAGGGGATCATAGGCAGGCAACTTCTTTATCCCAACCATCCCAGACCCTTGTTCACCGATTGCCATCATCATCATCATTTGCGCCATCATCTCCATCGGCCGAGTGTCTAAAAGCTACCACCCTACCTTCTCTCACCTACATTTGGCACCAAGAGCTGCCATCCTGCACCCTACTGCTGTATTTTTGCATCAATTTGCCACCAAACCACCTGAGTGTCCAACCTGCTCCATTTTGCTACCACGCCTTGCTACATAGCCTAGAAGTTGCCTTCCATTACTTTTGGCTTCAGCACTCATTGGCTCCGGACCTGTTGTGTGTCATAGCTTCCTTCAACATTGTTGCTACCTGGGTTGGCTACATCAAATTCAACATTGAGCTTTTGCTGCATTCAGAATCTGTTCTAGAGGATGACACTCTCCTCTAGCTTCCCTCAACCTGCTCCCATAAGAGAGTGACTGCTGGACAGCCCCTGCACTTCCACTATATCAAACTTGGCATAAATGATTCATTCATTGAGTTCATTTCAGCATTCATTCTCATTTCTCCTATTGCATTTTTCTAAGTCGTACACATTGTGTTTTCTCTGCAAACCTTAACTTATCCTCTGGGACCATAGTTATGGAAAACAAATGGAGAGAAGAACAAAAACTAGAACTGAAACATAAACGAAAACAACCAAAATTTGGACTTTCATGGAGCTTCTAGTAAATCGCATCCCCCATTTTTTCTTTTTTTTCTTTGCCAAGGGAGGGGGGGGGGGGGTGTTCGCGGGGGTGTGGTTTTTCAAATAACTATGCCTAGGATAGAAAAGCAACGACAGAAGTCTAATCTAAGGTTGCAACTGACTAATCTGATCCAAATGATAGGATTGGAAGTGGGTCCTAGTTGCATGACTGGAGGATAATTCATGGTCTGTCAAATAAACTTACATGTCCATTTCTACTACGCATCTCTCTACCTTGAGTCTCTTTTATTTTTGTGAAGGGTAATTGTATTGATTACCAAAAACACAAAATTTAGAAGCACAACAAGACAAGAAGCATAAATGGTCTATACAATTGACAAGGAGACCAAGGAAACTGCAGTCTGCCAAGAAAGTAAAACCTATCAAGGAAGAATATTTGCTAGCTTAATGATGTCAAGCTACCAATAGAGAAGGCCTCTCAAACATGCAATAAAACACTGTGCTCCAAAAGCGCAATCTCCCTACTTTCAAGTCTCTTATCTCCATGGTTGAGCATGAGGCTTCAAAGAATTCCTCATCTTCCAACACAAAAGGGACCCTTGTTCTCAAGGGTCAAGGCAACAATTGTGGCAGATGTAATCAAAAACAAGATAACAAGCCTAGTCAATCACAATTGCACGAGGTACATCATCATCATCTTATTTATATTCGTCTTCACCTTGTCATTATTGTGTTCAATTGGGATTGGATGAAAATTGCATTAAAAAGATTAAGGATGAGGAGGTCTACTAAGTGATAGGGGGGCGTACATAGACCGAGGTACACATAGATACAAAGACCATTGATATGAGGGAAAACATGGCAACAAAGTGCATGCATATCAAGCATCTGATTCTACCCCAAGTAAGAAGAGCACTTTCATTGGCATTCATAAGACTCAAAGACTCTTTTGGTCATCTTTCTTATTCATTTTATCCAAATTCAATCCCATCTCATCATGTCCTGTCGATCAAGTCATTGGTTGAAAGATGCACTCAAGGAACAATGGTGAGGAGGTTGAGTCACAAGCCCAGAGAGGGCCTTACAAGCTAAGGCTGAGGCCATGGAAGCAAAGGGTTTATGGTGGCAACAAACACTATGCATATTATGTGCTTGATTCTACCATTAAGGAGAGAGCTTCCAATGATATTCATGAGATTAAGTGTAATTAACACTTTTCATCTATCATCTAATTGAATTGTTAGTAATGATGCTACCTATCATGTGTAAGCACAATAAGGAAGTATTAGGGCAAACAAAGAAAGCATGGAATGTAAAAGACACACAAAAGTACCATTCAATGAATGCTCAAGGGAAGAAGGGCATATAAGAAATGAGAAGATGTATGCAAAATCACCAGCCTCTTATGTCTCAAGGACTAGAGCTGGTGGTGAGCTGAAGGTGTCGAAGACATCAGGGACAGCTCCAAGAGTGGGTTGTACTTGAGACATCCCAAAATACAGCAATCCACCACTTGATGCCAGAGAACGGTGATGATGTCAAGCAGCTGAGGAAGGTGTCAATGCAGACCCAAATGCAGCTGTATCTGGCATGGCAGCAGCAGTAACAACAATAGGAAAGACCTCCAGGATGGCAGCATGATGGCAGCCCAGCCTGATATTGATGACATGGCAGGCTCCAGAGGCTGGTCTCTGATCACACAGCAGCAATATACCCAAATGCAGCAGTATGCTAATGTGAAGGCCTGAAAATGGTAGCAATCGGGGTAGCACTTCTCAAGACAGCAGCATCTCTGTCCTATCAGCAGTGGAGAAGGTGAAGAGGCTAGATATGCAGGTGATGGCAGGGGCTCATGGCGAGGATATTAGCTGATGGCAAAGGTAGCAAGAAGCTCATGGTGATACTGTAAAGAGTGTAGTTAAATTAAGCCAAAAATTTATCATTAATGTAGGCCTTAGTTTTCTTGCTCAGTAGGGACAAGCCATGGAACGGAGTTCACTCACCCTTGGCAAGACTGTGTGTGGTGAGAATAGTATGTTGATTACTAGGGCTGCAGTATTCTACTTGAGTATATTAACTGGTTCCACCAAATACCATTGCAGATGTTTTGCATGTAACCAAAGTGGCCATCAATGGAATTTCAATCTCTCAAATTACTTAATAAGGCAAGCCGTTCTATTTTGATGGGCATTGTATGGAGTTACCTTGCTATAGAGGAGACTGGCAAGAGACGTCCAGCAAAGGGAGGTATACAAACAAACCTCTTTTCTTACTGCAATTGAAATGTTGTCCTTACATAGGCCATAAATATGTCGCACAAAAAAGTCAAGCACGTTTCAGGGTACCCATCACCTAACCGGACATGTCTCATGCCCACAAATCCAAATCAACATATTAGTATACTTATCACACACTCGCAAACTTGTGCTTTATAATGACCATGCAAAATAACACACCTAATAAACTAACGGGTACAAAATCGATCTTGAGATGGTACCACAATCTTATAATCTCCGTACATGTACTACCAAATGTTAAGCAAGTCTACTTAAACACTCACCTTGAGCAATGCTTCCCTAGCACCCGGAGCAATGCTGGCCTAGGGCCTAGGGCCTAGAGCAATGCTCCCTTGGAGCAATGCTAGAATAAATTATGCACACTCTTGCAAAGTTGCAGGCATCTCAATCGTCCTTGCCACCATCACATGAGCATCTCCAATCACCTACTAGAGTGTATACCTAAAGAGCAGACGAAAGAGTTGGTGATAAGGAGTCTTTGATGCACAAATTGACCCGAAAGTTGAGACTCAAGTAGAAGTTGCAATAGAATCGCGCAATTGATTATCATATGCAAAGGAACCTCAAGTCTTAAAAGCGATGCGCTAGCACTACATTCCATACCATCAAGCTATTACAAGCTTAGGACCAATTTTGGAGCTCCCCACCAGCAAAAGATTGGACACATGAACTTCAAAAGATCAAAAGAAAGTAGAATTGTGATTAGAATCATCGATAAAAATACTAGTAGCATCATTTGCAACAATATTTGCTCTGCCATAACAATTAGAATCTAACTATAGGCATTGTGGCTTGAATTCAAGACATTATCACACTTGTTTCTCCCAAGGGGATGCCATTGCCAATGCCCTATTGTCCCACAGCTTGCAAATGTAACATCAATATCAGCTTTGGCCAAGGGCTTTATGTCTAGTAGCAACATTGTTCAATGAGTGATCAAGCTCCTCTCCAAAAACTCTCCCATCATCCATACATCTCCAAATGAAGCTTCTTGTTCTTCAAGCATCAAATTGGTCATAGTCCCTTCTACCACACCACAAAGACTAGAAGTTTTTATCATCTATGGGACTTGATCAACATGAATAGCAAACCACAAGGAAGAAATGAGCAATATTATAGAGATAACTAAATGTGATCCCACAAACCCTTGGGACTTATAAATGTCTTTGAAAACCCCATCATGAAATATAAGACATGTTTCAAGAGTGAAAGAGAATAACAATTTGCCATCGCATTTGAACCAACAAATGCACCTACATCGCAACACCTTCATGCTATGAGAGGTGTGAGTAAACCAACATCCATAATCACTAGTTGAATGCCCTTAGTAGATACTAAAGCTGAGATTCAACATTGCTTGCAAACTTTATGCTTCGCTATGTACAACCTAGAGGTGTGCCTTAGAAGGCCTTCTCTATCACATTTTCTTCATTGCATGGTCTTTTTGAAGAGGTTGAAAGTCAACCTCTTACACCGATATGCATATTGATTACCCATCGCGCCACAAAAGTCTCATACGCATTGTGCTTGAGGCCCCATTGCCTCAAGACTTGCTTCAAGCATGAGCACAAGGTCTCGATTTTCCTAATTGCCTCGTCCAATCCTCTTTGCTATTCTTCCTAGTCTCCATGCCATCCAAAGGTGCTCACAAATCTTCAAATGGCCATAGCATCTAGGCTTGCAACTCAATTTTCTTTGTCACACATGTTCTCCTTTGGAGGTCTTTCTAAAAGCCTAGGTGTATTTTCCCAATCCATGATTTTTACTCTTCATCTCAATGGTTTTCTTGTCGCCTTTAGAGGATGTACATTGTGGCTCTCTATCATTCTAAATTCTGATACCATCTCATAAATAGCTTGAGCATCGGCCAATACAGAATTCAGAGGGGGAACCCAAATAATGGCATAAGCAGGTCCTTCGCATCTTGTTCATCCTAGAGTTTCTCCCTTCCAGACTCTAGTACACCACACTAGTAAATTGTCCAATTCTCTCTTTGGTTCATTTGATGCCACTTATACCATGACCTGAGCCTCTGATCAGCATTTCAGAGGCTTCCAACACCACTTATGGAACAGCTATTATGTCCCTCTATCCTTTGGCTGTTGGCACATTGCATCTTCAGAATGCCACCTAGCTAGCTCGCACAAGCCATCTTGAACCAGCAGGTGACTACCATCCTGCAAGAAGCCATCTACTCCCATTCCATTTCTCATTGCGTTCCATGAACTCCATTTAATCACCAACTTTTGGAAGGATAGCTGCTGACTAAGGAAGAAAGCAAAGGCTGTCAAGTTACAACCTTATGCCACAGAACATTGGTGACCCCTCTGGTTGCTGCTGCAATAAAACATGACAGGTCCCATGGCAAACCATGCACAAAACACAAGAGAGTGCTATACTAGACAGCACAAACGGCCGTCAACTTTCAAGTACAATGCTAGAGCAAAAAAAGATGTCAACTGCAGAACCTTGAATACAACAATTTTCATACTTGCGAGCATTCTCAAATGACCAACTCTTTTAGCTCGATTTTAGCTCTCCTATCTAGAAATCTTCCTATAACCAGCACATCTACCTCGCTGGTTTGGACATGTCACCTGATCGATTTGTCATGCTCCTTCTACAACATTTTTCAAGTCAGCTGTCACGTTTGAACAATACTGATTGACATTGACTCATGATTATTCATCCTCCAGTATCAACAATTTATTGCAGTAGTATACCTTTGCCAATCAAAATTACTCCCATGTCAGTTCCCTGCATCTAATCCCTGATCAAAAATCTACAGAATTGAATTTTGCTCATCCATCAAAAGCCATCCCAGAAGGTGGGAGTCTGATAGCGATCTGCCTGAGGCATCCATGTTAATCTCAGCCAATCTGCTAATTGGACGATGTCAATTGGGGGGGGGGGGGGGGGGGGTAATATACTACTGACAATTACAGGCACAATCTGCCATACTAAAAATCCAGCAGATTTACTCAAAAAGAGACATAGCTTGAATGACCTACAAGAATTTGTGATGGAAGTGTTGCCATGTATGGAATCAAGCATGCGAACGAACTCCGGCTCCCTATTTTACCTTAAACTGAGCACTACTCGTTCATCTAGTTCTGGAGCTCTCTCTCTCTGTGCTTATAACCTGCGATTGACCTGACCATAAGTGTCGACATTGGATCCAATAAAAGCCTGGGATTAAGAAGAGTGTGGACTTGTGTGATTGTCGCAACTACTATGGTTCACCACAAAATCTTGAGAAAATGTGGTTTAAAATGCTACTCTTTGGTAACATGTTTAGGAAAAGAAATTGGAAACAGCCTGTTCCTTGCTTAAGATGTGCACAGAAGAAATAATAGAATGGAATTTTTCACTTCAAATGACGGATTCCACGATTTAAATACTTGATATATTGGCAGGCAAATCATCAAATAGACATTGCATGCCTAGCTATTACATACATACTGCCGGCGAGCTACTGAGATGAGATCTCCTCGCCATGAATGCGGCATTAGATCGAATGCACTGAACATGTGGTGGAAACACACAAAAATGCAGAAGCGGATATAACAAAATTGCCACGTGGCGGGGCATACCTGGCCAGGAGTCAAGGGCCCACGTTCCACCATTGCTGGATACTGGACAGAGGGTCAGCAGCACATGAGGCAATGCTGGGGCGGAAGGAAAAATGGCTGAGCGGGTTGGAGATCCTCCTCCCTGCCGGCCCTGCCTGAAGAAGAATCTGTGTACAGGAAACCTCTTCTTGGGTAGAAAGAAAAGGAAGATGCTCTAGTTGAGGGGGGAAGACCAACTCTTGCAGGAGAGTATGGTCAATGCGGGGGCATCAATGGGGATGCGGGAATGGGGTTTGAAGGGGCAGCTCGGGATTATCAATTGATGAAGAAGAAGCGAGTCAATCTCCCCTCTGTCTCTCTGCCTCTTTGTGTCTCTGAGGTGCCTTGGGGATGGGGTGTGTGTGTGTATGTGTGAAAGAGACACACGCCAATCCACAGAGAAAGGGAATGAAGGAGAGAAGTCAGCGAGAGATCTAGATCTGCCCATAGGTCGTCATCCTGTCTTGCCGTCTAAAGATCGTTGTCAAATGCAACCACCCAGTAGTGCAGAAAATGCCACTCCACCTTCTCCTCCTCCCCCTTCTTCTTCTTCTTCCTTCTTCTTTGCTCGCCTTACGGTAGACTCTCTCTCTCACCACAGCTAGGCTAGCTTATGACCATGACATTGCCACCCCCCGCCCTTTTCTTTCATTAATTTTTTTCTACTTAACCTTTTTTCAAACACATTTCCTCCTCACCAATAGCTTGTGTTTGAGGCTCTATAAAGCCCCTCATGCAACTCATGTATCCCTTTCAACTTTAATGGGTTTCACTCCCCTATTGGTGCAATCCCATGGGTGGGAAGAGCATGGTGAGAGTGACACTAGTGTAGAAAAAAGGAAGGAAAAGTGTGGGGAGAACATGCAACACTCATCCAGAACAAACCAAGGACTAGGAGGAGGTTATACCACAAAGTCAACATCTCACAAAGCCAGATCAGCAAGTATTCAAGACAAAGGAAGGGCAAGGCTAAAGGATCAACCATTTGAAGAGCCGGATCAACAGGAGTGCAAGTGCAAGGAAGGGCCAATGTGAAAAGGATAAACTACTTTAAGAGTAAGGAATAAGCCAAGGCTAAAAGAGCAACAACTTTAAGAGCCAAAATGAAACTATATGAAAGAGTAAGGGATGACAAGTAAGAGGTTCTATTAAAGGATTAGCATGTTACGAGCGAGGAAGGACAAGCTAACAACTTTCTTAGGATCAACCCGTTAGGAGCCACAGCAAGCATATAAATTGTGCTTAAGTATTGGCCAATCATATGATTATAGACAAGATTAGACAGGTCTTCATAAAGTGAGAAAGGAACCACTAGCTAAGTTCTTTAACACATGCAACTTAAATAAGCCTCTTCCTTTTTACATTATGTGCATGATCTTTCTGCTTCTACATTGTTAAACCTTTAATATTTGGATTCTTGTGATGAGATTGTGCAATTTCCAAGTTCACTATGTAGCCCAAAAGCACTCCTAATATCATGAGTATACAGATGCAAGCACTCGATCACTTACTAGTATGTAAGTTATAGCCTATTTTTCTTAAATTTCATACTTCGTGAGTCATTCTTCTTGAATTTTCCCTCGTGATTGCCTTCTCTTCCTCCTCCTTGTCTATGTGCTTTGAGAAAGTGCCTTCTTCAACTTGATGTCACATACACATATAATCAAGAGACACAAAATGTGCTGGGGAGACAAAGTCATCAATAGTATCTAGCGTAAAAACTCAATCCTCTCTATGGTGTCATCTTACCTTCTTATAAGTAAGACTAATGCGTATGCTTGTATGGCATCTCATCTAGCTTCTTCACATGCCGAGTACAAACCTAGTTGTCATTTAAAGCTCTACATGAGCTTCACAAGGTCAACAAAACTACATAATGGCTTTGATATCCAATATCACTTTTATCTCATTGGCACCTTGTGTGTTGTTTGCATACCTTTGAATCCAAGTTGATAAGTTCATTGTCTCATTTGCAATTGTAGCCTCTATGCAAAGCTCCTCAAAGTGGTTGTCTACACTCATGAGGGCCAAAGGCATTCAATAATCACAATCAATCAAATGAAACAAATCTCATCTTATTACCAAACACTTCTATCCTCAACTGAAAGTGCATATCTTGAAGAAAAGGCTTGTGTAAGTGATAGCTATGTGTCAACCTGCAACATGCAATCTAAAGCCTTGTTGTTGGGATTTCCTTGTTCTCATGGTATTAGTAATGATGTCTTTCTCCCATGGCAATGCTCCAAGTTAATAACTTAGTGTAATTTTGATGTTTTTTGCTAATGTTGTCCACCACTATCAAACAATTATAATAGTTTGCAACTACAAAGCACACAAGGAATGTTAGGCCGTTTTGTGACAATTTCATGTGAAGCTACCACAAAGCAACATTGCAAAGGAAGCAAACCTTAGCAACTTTGCTTCACTTGCTTCTTTGTCTCCCATGTCTCTCTCTCTCTCTCTCTCTCTCTCTCTCTCTCTCTCTCTCTCTCTCTCTCTCTCTCTCTCTCTCCACTCCAATCTTTTATGTATCTATAAAAAAATATTTAGCCAACTTGACTCACCTATAAGAGGATCTTTTCTTCTCCAAATTGTTTAATCTTCCGGTTCATTCTCACTAGATCCTTGTTGTGCTAATATTCACTATTTTGAGTATGCACGAGTATGCGTGATCCATTCATGTTTTGTAGATTAAGGTTTGCTAAATGTTTTTTAGTAGCATCCCCCACATGCCTATTGCACTCACCTACTATTGTCCCCCCTCCCCCACTTGGCCTATTATGTGTATGTGTATGTGAGGTAAGGTGACGGAGGTGCACGAAGCATGGAGAATGCAGAAAGAGAGAGAGAGAGAGAGAGAGAGAGAGAGAGAGAGAGAGAGAGAGAGATATATATATATATATATAGAGAGAGAGAGAGAGAGAGTGTGTGTGTGTGTGTGTGTGTGTGTGAAGACATTGCATATGTGGTGCCTCAATAGCTCTCTTGTGAGTAGCACGTTATCGCCTTATCACTCAACACATAAAGAATGAGTGTGTACATGGATAGTCAGGGTTAGTGAGTGGCATGGGTGGCTAGACACATTAGTGTATAGCTCAACGACCTCCCATTTAAAGGCTAATGTGTCTTTAAGTATATATATCAATAAAAGAATATGTGATGTGCCCTCACCTACTTCTCATTAAGTCCTAGTAGTGTGCAAACTTCTCGAAGGGCAAACTTTTAGTGAGAAAGTTTATATGCTTTTCATTTTTATGCACTTTGACTAGCCCAACGTGCTTATTCTCAAGCACTTGACGAATGAAGCGATACTTCACTTCTATATGCTTGGTAAACATAGAATTCTTTGCCAACATAATGGCCTTCTGGCTATTCCTATGCAACAATGGCATGTCTTCTCTAAGGCCCAAATCTCCCACTAGATGAGTAAACCATAAAGCTTATTTGCATACCTCTGTGGTGGCTGTTATATACTTAGCCTTAGTAATAGACACAATGCCACAAGTCTATGCAAAAAGACATCCATGAGCTTGCACTACTATACAAGATAAATACATGTCATGTGGTAGACTTTCTGTTGTCAACATTGCCTACATAGTCTGCATTTGTGTACCCAAGTACACCATGACTACTCTTTCCAAAGCATATGCATATATCCATTGTACCACTCAAGTACCTCAAGGTGCCTTTCACTACTTCCCAATATTTCTTACCAAGATTTGACATGTATCTACTCGCAACTACCACTACAAATGCAATGTCTAAGCAAGTAGCAACCATTGCGTATACGAGATTGCCCATGCATGTTGCCTAAGGGACCTTGGCATTTTAGTATTTTCCACGTTAGATTTGGAACTATCGTCACCAATACTAAGTTTCACATATGGAGGCAATGAAGTAATCCCTTATTCTATCCTTCATTATGTACATACAAGATTATGATTAGTGTGTCCCAAATCCTTCGTTGCAAATGTTTCCATTAACCTTTTATTTTGGGCATCAATCTCATACTTGTTTGTCCCAACAATCAACATGTCATCCACACATATAAGATCCACACTTACAAGCTACCATCCTTAGCTTTTTGAGTATACAAAGAGCAATATGTCTTACTTCTTTTGTATCCTTGTGACAATGTAAAAGCATCAAGATTATTATACCATCCTTGTGGGGCCTGCTCTAAACCAAAAAGACTCTTCTTTAGGTTATCTCAACATGAAGGTCACCATGTAAGAATGTTGTCTTTACATTCAACTGCATAAGGTCCATGTCTTCCCTTTAGCCATTAAGGTAAGCATAGCACGAAGAGCAATCATTTTCAACACATGGGAAAATATCTCATCAAAATCCACACCTTTCTCTTGCTTGAAGCCATTGTCTACCAAACATATATGGCCTCTTTGTAGCAAGATGGCTCCCCGCTATTTGTTAACATCACATAGTTAACCCCAAGTTGAAGTCTCTTAAGGAGACGAGAGACATGATTAAATCTCTATAATGTAATGGATTGATTTTAAGTGGGAACTTCAACCTCTATTCTTTCTTCATGATACATCGCAGGGCTCTCAACTTGCTACTCAACAAATGTCTACTCCTTACTCACTAGTAGAAGCACCACCTAAGCCCTCTCTCTACACACTCAATACACCGAGATTTTCCCTTTTATGACAATACAATAGATGGCAATGCACCTTGGAAATTAACTCTTATTTCGTCCACCTCCTTGAGGGGCTATTCATGCATTTTTCTCATCGAAAATCTCATGAGCGCTACATGTGATATTCCTAGCTTCTA
Source organism: Lygodium microphyllum (assembly GCF_053477565.2). NCBI lineage: Eukaryota > Viridiplantae > Streptophyta > Polypodiopsida > Schizaeales > Lygodiaceae > Lygodium > Lygodium microphyllum. The sequence continues at coordinate 65,824,627 of NC_141151.1, read as the reverse complement.
AATCCCAAAAGGTAGTAATTCATTTTACAAATCTATCCATAGCCTATAAAAATGCATTTTCTTGATTGTAACTCAAACTTACTACACTTCTCTTTTAGGACATGCACATAAGCTTTGCATCCAAACACTCTTAAATGATTGTATGAAGGCTTCTTACTTGTCCAAGCCTCCTTAGGAATGCCACAATCTAATGTAGTATTTGGTGACCTATTTATCAAACATATAGCCATCGCCATAATTTTAGTCCAAAAACCTTGAGTAAGACTAGTATTTGATAGCATTCTTAGTACCCTTCGTTAATAGTCCTGGTCATACATTCTCCCACACCATTTTGTGCAATATCACTAGGTGCAATGAGCTCCCTCTTGATGTTAACACACTTCATGGAAATTTTTGAATTTGTGAGAGACATACTCTCCACCATGATCAATCCCAAAACACATTAAGCTCTTTCTAGACCAATATTGTACAAGTACCAAAATTTTATGGAAGCAAGACAATGCATAATCTTTTCTAGCCATAAGGAAAAGCTACCCTTTCCTACTCACATCATTAATAAACACAATCAAATAGAATCCCCACTGTCCCCCCCTCGAGTGGCCTTGTAGACACAGGCTCACATATATCACTATATACTAAGTCAAGTGGATTACTCTTTTCTCTATTTAAGTTCCTCTCATGGGTTGGATGAGCATGTTTACCATACATGTAATGCTAACATATAGAAAATTTTAAAAAGTGAAATTTGACAAGTAATCTAAACAAGGAAGCATTTCCATTCCTTTCATAGAAATATGACATACTTGGTGATGCCACAAAGATAACTTCGTTGCTTGATCACTACAATTACGGGATCTTTTACAATGAATACATTAGGAGGATATAAGGTTCCACAATTTGCTCCTTTGGCTACAACAAATAAGGCCTTTTGGACTTTCCATGACTAATTATCAAAGGTAGTGGAATATCCAAGTCATCAAGTTGACCAATAGAGATCAAGCTCTTTCTAAGCTTAGGCACATGTTGTGCATTCTTAAGTGTGAAGGTAGAGCCATTTTGAAATGAAAGTCGCATGACATCTCCTATGTCGACTATGTCATACATATAGTCACTCTCAAGGTTGACTAATCCACATCTACTATTGTCATGTAAACAGAACCACTTTGCATGAGGAGTTACATGAAAAGAAATGCCAAACAAGTATCCAACCTTGCTTCAAGTGTTAATCTAATATAGCCAACACATCTACAAGAATACTAAAAAGATCATCTTAACCTTAACTTTTGTTAACCCTAGTACAAAGAAATTTTAAAAGATGCACTGCAAAGCGGAAAAACATGGCCCTACCGACTGAAGAAATAGGAGGAAAAAATGCCAAAATCACAAGGTCAACCTTAAAAGTTCAGGACAGGCGTAAAAGAGGAAAGGCGCATTTTAAATGCAATGGCGCACCCTAAATTTTTGTAAGAGAGCACCGGGCTCCCTCCTGTGCAATTTGTAAATGTGGACATGCATGGGTGAAGGCACAATGTAAATAGGATGGGAATAAGGAAAGAAGACCTAGGCTAAAATGGCCGGTCATGTAAAAAAGGATAGGTGCCCAAAGGGGATTAGGACTTGTATAAAAGGCAAAAAGTGAATGAAGAAGCTCATTCTTGTGTGTGGCCAAAACTAGCTCTCTTCTTCTCTTCTTCTTCTTCTTCTTACTTGTGCTTGTGCTTGTGCTTGAGTGAGGGAGAGGGATCGTGTGGTAGAGAAGCTTTCCAGCTTCTCCTCTCTTCTTCTTGTTCTCTTTTCTTCTCTTGTCTCATGCACGGTAATGGAGCTTGGCTTGCACCCTGGATCGTGGAGCTACCAAAGTGCTTGAGGGAGGAGGCAACTCAATCAAGCATGCAGGTAAGCTCAGTACACTTGTGGGTGAGTGTGCATAGTTATGTGAGAGGTAACCATTGTACTTGGCTTGAAATGCTTAAAGCAATATGCAATCCATGGGTCTTGATGGTTGAGTGAGAGCTCCTGCACTTTGATTCCATTTTGTCGGGACCAACGAATTCGAGCTTTGAGTTCTTGCGCGGTTTTAATCGAGCATTGAAGTAGGGTTTTCCCCGAACCAGTGCTTGAGATAGGTAGAAAGTGAGGGAGTTGAAGAGATATTTGACCTCCTTCGCAAGTAATTTTTTTATTTTTTTGAATTTATTAAGTAGATTGGATTGGTATAAGTGGTTGCTTGTGATTTGGATACATTTAGGTAAGGAAAAATCAAGGAAAACAAAGAAACACACATTAGGTTTTTTGTTATAATAGTAGGTCCAGAACATGAAAAAAAGGGGGAAAAGAGAGCTTCAAGGCATTAAGATGGCAAAGAGAGAGGGGGGGGAGATAAAAGACTAAGCAAAGATGGGTTTAAGAAGCCAAGAGGGCAATGGGAGGGCTCATTTGTCTTTTGTAAGTTGAGGGAGAGAGCTTGAGAGAGAGAGAGAGAGAGAGAGAGAGAGAGAGAGAGAGAGAGAGAGAGAGAGAGAGAGAGAGAGAGAGAGAGAGAGAGAGAGAGAGAGAGAGAGAGAGAGAGAGAGAGTTGGGAACCATTTTGTGCTTTTCAATCCTTACCACCATGCGTTCGATCCCCACAGATAAGCTATGAGTGTGCCTTTGCATTGGATGATTGCTTCTAGGATTATGGTTGAGAGATTGATTAAGGCGCGTGTGAGATTCGGCACGATTTTGACTATTTTGGAACTTTTGGCACTGGGCTCGAATGGAATCACAGTCGTCCGAGTCCCGCTACCACTCAGACAATCTGAGTCCTCAATCTGATCATACAAACCATACTAGTCCAAGTTATAGACTCATCCTCGGATAGCCAGATTCAGACTCCCTAAAGAGTCCACTTGGATGTGCAAACATTTGGCCTTGGACAGTCGAGTGCCCATTCACTTGGCCTACTCAAACTTGGATGGTTTGAGTCAAACACTTGGATATTATCACTTGGACAAATTATGCAGAATTCAGATTCTGGCAAATTGGATCCAAGACAAGCAGAGTCTAAGCCCAAGCTAGATGACACCCCCGTAGTCCTCCAGACACATAGAACAGCTCATAAGGCCACCAAACTCATGAATCGTGACCTTACGGTCCCAAAAATGACTGCGGTCACTAACCCATAGCTATGTGTCCTGATGGAGACCCGATATGACTTGCAAACCAAAATTATAACCAGATATGACCTGCAAACCAAAATGGAGCTTCATGATAAACTAGCCGAGCACATCATAGCCAATCTCAAGCGAGAGCGGAAGTTAGCAAGGAAAGCGTTGCAAGGCATAATTGCTTACAACCAAGAGCAGTGAGCTCAAAAGTTGAGGCAAGACATAGAAATGTGCAAATTCTAATGCATCTTAGTGCTCGCCAATAGAAATAGGACAGGACTAAACGCTAAGAGGGAGAGAGCACTAGAGGTTGATGCTCAGTGAGCTACTTATGAAGCAACTCTTGGACAACATGGCTATAGAGCAAAGTAGAGCAACCTTGGTAACTTCATTACAGGACTAGGAATCACCCCAAATTCTAAGAGCCAGACCAAGATACATGCGATTGCTAAGCAACTCAATAAGTATCCGCTTGATAACAATCGACATAGCTTTGTGAAGCAGTTTGAGAAAGTATGCAAGGCAAATGGCCTCATGGACCTTGCTCAATGCTCACAAGCTTTTGGACTTTGCCTAGGAGACAAAGGACGGCAGACGTGATACACTAGTCTAGTCAATGCCAAACGCAATAACTTCAATAACCTCAAGCATCTCTTCATCAAGAGATTCTTTGAGGTAGGATACTCTAACAACCTCATCGTTAGGTTGATAAATATTAGTCAAAAGGACAAGGAGGATGTTCGAGACTACGTTACCCATATGTAGAGTCTCTTTAAGAGAATCCCAACTGCAGAGTGACCTAGCAAATGAGTCATCTCCACCATGTTCATAAGTGGAATCTGAAGCAGAGAGCTTTACAAGGCTTTGGTTATCAACTCAAGCCTGCAAAGGGACATGCTAGCTAGGGTTGAAGAAGCCATATGAGTGGATGACCTACTCAAGGAGAGGAGCCCAAGACCCACAAACCAAGATAGCACTCCTTCTAGAATCTCAAAAAGAGCTACCAGCACTAGTGAAAGATCTAGCCAAAGCACCCAAGACAAGGGAAAGGGTGTCAAAGAGTTGGCGGACGTGAAGCTAGAGTTGTCTAGGCTTCAAAAGATGACGAGAAGGCCCACATGACCTCATGTGGAATGCATGCATTGAGGAGGAAACCACTTTCTAGCCGAGAGCATGGATCCTAGATCCAGACCCTGTGCCAAATTGCAATAGGTTTGGCCATGATGCAATGCATTGCTAATTACTGAGGCAATTGCCATACTCACAGGCACACACTCAGCCTTATTAGCTAGGGAATAAACCACCACATTTCAAAAGGGGAGCTCCACTAGCTCTCCTAACACCCAATGATTCAAAGCTAGCTGTCCCTAGGATGGATATCAATCCCATAGGGATACCTAGACCACTTGGACCCATCGTGACCCACCCACTGAGAGATGATCCGATACATTACGTAGAGGAGTCAAATGAGGACGAAGCATACATAAACCGTTACGTCTCATATGATGAAGAGGGTAATCCCATCTTGATGGATTTCGAACTAGTGCGGGTGATGGCATTAGGCAAGGGAAGAGGTAGAGGTCTGGGAGGACATAACCAAGAATCCATCGTATGCTGGACTTGTGGTCACCTAGGGCACATCTCATCTCAATGCCTTGAAAAAGGGAGCAAGCCAATCGAGACAAGGCTGACCTGAGATGCCTTGAGTGTGGGATTACGCACTTGTACGCCAAGTGCCCTAGGTGGAAACCATCTGCTAGTTTGGCTATCATGCCATCTGTACCATTAGGATTGTTCGGAGTTGGAACACTTGATGGTGAAGCCACACTAATTCCACTGAATGTCATGACCCAAACATAGGCAAAGCAGGCTAATATTTCATTACCAAGACCTAGTAACCTCAATGGAGCCTCAATAGGGAAGAGAAGTCGTAGAAGAAGAAAAAAGCGGGATGAGACAAAGATTATGCTTAAGACAGATAGCGCCACCACATTATCAAAGGGGAAGCAAGTTACAAATGTAGAAGCAAAGACATCTACTCCTAAGATAGTAGAAAAGGGAAGTGCCATGATTGGAGAATACCTTGATTCGAGGCACCAATTAGAAGTGATTGATAAGGTTAAGGAGTGAGTGAGAGAAGCCCAAGTGCACCTAAAGGATGCAAAACCCATTATCAAAGACGAGATCAATGAGCTCTCTAGCATGAGCACACCAATCTTGCCTACTCGATTAAGATTAAGAGATGCATCCACACCCCACGTAGCACCGCATAGGCAAAGCCTAGACACCATAGTAGGTAGACTGCCCAAGATTGTTGGCAAAAGAGTATATAGCCTAATGAAAAGTAAGCGGTTGGCAAAAGAGTATATAGCCTAATGAAAAGTAAGCGGTTGGCAACTTGCTCATGACATTAATATCAATCCATGTGACTCTACCTTTGGGAGGACTACTTAAGCAGAATCTAACCTTATGGCAAGTGTTGAAGCAATGGATAGAAAGACCAAACGAGCTTGGAGGGACCAACTTGCCTAACCATGATGTAGTCATGTAGATACCTAACTTGACCCTAAACTCAATGCCTAAGTATTTACACATGAAGCAATGGATAGAAAGACCAAACGAGCTTGGAGGGACCAACTTGCCTAACCATGATGTAGTCATGTAGATACCTAACTTGACCCTAAACTCAATGCCTAAGTATTTACACATGAATGCTTTCTAGGAAAGCATACAAATGCACGCAATCCTACCTGTCATAGCATTAGAGGAAACCACGAGAAAGGGGATCGCAGACACTGGAGTAGGAGTCAATGTACTTAGCCATGCAGTCTTGCAGCTTGGGGTAACCCAATTGTGAAGACTGCAAGGTATGTCATGTTAGCCAACGAAATGAAAGTTAGGCCATTTGGGGTATTGAAAGACTGCCCCTTGAATATAGTGGGAGTCTAGTTCTCAGTGAACTTCATAGTCATGAAGGGAGTGGACTATGACATCTTGCTAGGCCGACCCTAGATGCGAAACACACGTGATAGAAGATTGAGGTAATGGTCTCATATTCTTAGGCAACACATCGAAGCTGTAAGAGTTGAGATGGATACCTAGAAGAGCGCACCGGTCAACCTAGATGCCATCTTTGCTATCTTGAAAGGAGACTCATAGGTTAGGAATTCTTATGGGCCACTAACGAAGTATATCCCTTGCCTTGAGGACGAGCGTGATTGGATGCATGTACTAGCCACCATTGACTTTCCATTATCAGATGATGAAGAGGATTATAAGTAGGTTGCAAGGACAATCGATGAGTCTCATAATGCTGCAACATCTTAGATGTCGAAGGGTAAGACCTTGCCATAAGTACCACTTTGCATGATGGCCAAGAGCTCTAGTAGACAACCAACACTTGCTCCTTTCCACACGCAGTCTAACAAACTTGAGCAACACTAGGGGATCCTTGAACACTTGAAAAAAGAGCTAGCAAGTAACCTAGCTACCAATCTCAAACCCCTCAAGGATCTCATGGATGAGCCAAAGTGATGGTGGACCAAAGTGCATGACTTGAACCTAATGTACAATTGGGCATTGATCATGGATGAGAAGAGGGCCGAGAACATTGATCCACCACTCCCGTTCTGATACCAACTGACAAGAATTGATATGGATGTGCAACATAAGAGAGATGGCATAAGATATGGAGGCTCAAGCAATCTTCTTCTTCTTCTTCTTCTCTTTTTTTCATTCAATAATCTACACACCAAGTATCTCACTAAAGTGATAGATACCTTTTGACTCTAAAGTTTCATTACACACAACCTCTCTTTTAGTTAGTGCATACATAGGATATGAACTTACTGTATGTTATATTGTACCAATATTGAAATGGAATAAACATAAATGAGATTTTGCTAGCTAATAGTTTGGAAAAGTTATTGCATTGACATAAACAAATAGAACACCTCCATTTGCTAAAAGCACCAAGATTGAGACGTGTGAACTACGATTAATTTTCCCTTGAAAATCTTGTATTGTGGTTAAACCAAAACAAGAATCGACTATAGGCAATACCCATCTTCAGTTATTTGATGTTGATTATAAGTAGTGTGGGTTCTCTTGATTGAGTATAAAGCGTTGTTAAAATAGTGTAAATTGCAAGGATAGCTTATTGGTTTGTGGTCCAATCAAAGCTACACGGGACACCTTTTGTACTACAACAAGTGGGAGGCATTGTATGTCCCTTCTTTTGCCAACTCATTGAGGGTAACACATATTAGTCTTTGAAGACTAGTTCTCACTATAAATTACACTAGTAATTTCATTGTTTGCTTTCTCTCAATCCAAAGCATACGAGGGGGCAACTTTTTCTTTTCATATAAGCTAGACATAAACATGTATGCCCTTTATTTAGCCAAAGTTATAAAGACTAATAAAGATTACTCTTTAAATGCATCCATGGCAATAATTGGTAGACAAATACATGTTTGAAGATCTGGTGTCCTCAATTTGTGTGTTTTGTATTGTTGTTATATTATACCCTTGATGTCATTGTCTCGATCATCAATTTTACATGTAAAGGTCTTACCATTAAATGCACTTAATGAAGATGTTGTACTTTGGGTTCTTATTTACCACCTCAAGTTTCAATGATGTTTAGTGATTTTGATTCTTGTGCTTATCATTGCATGTTATTTATCATATGATAATCTTATATCTTATTTCCATCTCTCTAATTGGGAAGGCCATAAGAAATCATTGGCTCTCATGTGATGAGCTAAGGATAAATCATTTGGAAAAATATAAAGCTTCAATAGATAATAGTCTTTAAGCCTTTATTGTAAAGCACATGAAGTTAAAAAGAACTTGGCACATAAAAATACGTGATATTTTACATTAAATATGAAATTCCAAATAATGTTCGAGAAACATTTCATCTTTAGGGTCCCAATGGAGAAATTAAAAGGCGTGCCTTTTTCATTGAGCTATAAGAAAAACACAGTAGAATTTTACATGAAAGCGACATAAAAAATGAAACCTTACAAGTATTAATAATTTTCAAACAATATGATTTTATCACAAAGGCTTTGTCTAATGACAACATGGTGATTTACTACTTAATTGAAATAAAATACCTTGAAACTTAAGCATAGATGATTATGAATGAGAGAGAGAGAGAGAGAGAGAGAGAGAGAGAGAGAGAGAGAGAGAGAGAGAGAGAGAGAGAGAGAGAGAGAGAGAGAGAGAGAGAGAGAGAGAGAGAGAGAGAGAGAGATTTTACAAGTAGAGAGTGAAAAAGAAGAGAAAAATTTGGACGTCATTTTTTCAAATATGTTTATGCATCAACAAGTAGAATGGCTCTCCTTGAAATAAAGAATGATGATGTTTAGATGTACTTCTTTAGTTAAATCAAACACAAAAACATTTTGGAGATCATTACATTGTAGTCAATATTAATGTTTAACAAGAGGAAATAAGATAAGTTTTGTAATTTTCTTGCACATGCTCCATCATGTACATTTAGGAGACTTCTTTCATCAAGCAAACATAGAAATTTCCATAATTTACATGTGTAGATGAGACCATCAAATTTGAAGGTTGCAAAACCTTCAAAGGGGCTATTACCCTTCCCTCTAAATTTAAAGGGAATTATTGTGCATGAGCGTATGTATGCATGCATGTAGTACATGCAACGTGTGCATGCATATGTGTTGTGAATGCATATGAAAGTATATGTTATGGGCTAATAAAATCCAAAAGATTCCAAAGGTTGTTAGATGTCTACGTTTATGAAAGAGATTGATTCATATTCTAAGGTATATTTTGAAACTAAACATTATAGCAGACAACCTTTGTTAATCTCTATGTGTAGGGGTGTGCATCCTTGAAAGTCATATGAGAGAGATGCCTTAAAGACTCATTCCTCGAATCCAAGACTTGGACATGATGAACTTAGCTTGGAAATTTGGAAACTCTTCCATTAAACATTCTACCCCAATAAAGGTGATAGTAATGGTTGATTGAAAATCTCCCATTATGTGGATAACTTGTATATTTCCTTTATTGTTTACTCACTAGCATGGCTAGCAAGTTCCATAGTGGTGCATTGCACAATTTGCAAGTTATGAAGCTTGTGAGATGCTTCACATTTTTTAGAGTGTAATTGCTTCACTTTGCACAAAAAAAAGGACAAATGGTATGCTTTGCCCATAGTGTTGTTTTCACACACACACACACACACAGCAGCAGCACTGTGTGTGTGTGTAGATTACATGCATAAGCATTAATGCATTCTTTGATATACATATATGGTTGATTGGGTACATAGTTAAGTGGTCATGGGCAAGTGTAATAATGTTGTGTCATGGGAATGACAACATTAAGTGAAACCAATGAATACCATAATGGGAAAAATATAATGTTGTGTCATGGGAATGACAAACACTATAATGTTGTGTCATGGGAATGACAACATTAACTGAAATCAATGTATAACATAATGGAACAAATGAGAGAGAGAGAGAGAGAGAGAGAGAGAGAGAGAGAGAGAGAGAGAGAGAGAGAGAGAGAGAGAGAGAGAGAGAGAGAGAGAGAGAGAGAGAGAGAGAGAGAGAGAGAGAGAGAGAGAGAGAGAGAGAGAGTGTGTGTGTGTGTGTGTGTGAAGCCCTCAACATAGTGCACTGCTAAATAAAATGACAATGTCTTAACTCAAAATAGAATAGATGTATGTGCGTGGGGGGGGGGGGGGGTCTATGTAAATGTAATGGATTACACAAGTCTATAAGCATGTGTTGGGTGCGAGTGTTTCAAGGTTTAATGTGCATATGTGAAAATGCAGTGGTTTCTGTTTTTAGAAAATGTGATCAAAAGTTGAGATTAAGAATGATCAGGTGAATGTGCAAGGCCTTCAGTGGGCTTTGATGTAACTACTCTTTGTTTTGCTTTGTTGGGTTAAGGGCTCTATGCATTGGTCTTTTTTGATACCTCTATTTTCTATTATACACACAAAACACTTTAGCATACTTGTGCAATTTTGATAGCAGGGAGCGGTTACTAAGGTTAAGGCCATAGTTATATATTAGATAGGGACTTTGAATTGTGTATATTTAAGTGACACACATGCACATGCCCACATACACCTAGCCACACACACACCCACACGAAAAACAAAAACCTAAATGTATGTTTAGTTATCAAACAGTATGCCTAGGTGAGTAATGTCAAACACCATATGTGAGGTTGAAAAAGCATGAGAACATAAATGATCATTACCTAGTTTGATTATGTTTTCTCCTAAAGTCATCCAAAATCACATTTTTATGGGATAAGTTCATGAAACACCTAAATGTCACAATATTCTCAAGTTTTTAAATAATGCCTCAAATATATGGGGCCCTTAGTACCTTACCCAAAAATTACATAATAAATTTTTACTCAACTTAACTACCACTCAAGTTTTTGTGGGCAAACCAAAATATTTGACCATTGCCCAACCTAATGTTTGGAACCTATGTCCAACCACCACCACTTCAATGGGATTATATGCCCTCAGCTTCTACTTCAAGTCACAATGCTTTAAACTTACAATTGCACAAGTGTTTACCTATTCATGGGCTTCCACTCCACAAAGAGAGAGAGAGAGAGAGAGAGAGAGAGAGAGAGAGAGAGAGAGAGAGAGAGAGAGAGAGAGAGAGAGAGAGAGAGAGAGAGAGAGAGAGAGAGAGAGAGAGAGAGAGAGAGAGAGAGAGAGAGAGAGAGAGAGAGAGAGAGAGAGAGAGAGAGAGAGAGAGAGAGAGAGAGAGCATTTGTCTTAAGCATGTGTAACACCTAAAAAATGATAGGTGATTAGTTATCTTGTTTGTTTCAAACATGGATAAATTGTAACTAATTGCGAATATAAGGACAATGCTCATGGAATTGAATAAGATAAATTATAACTTGTGTTAATGAGAATAATGCTTATGGATCTTGACTCAAACATCCCTATTTATAATCTTTCATAGGCACAAGACTCTTGACTCAAACCTTTGTCTTAAGCATGTGTAACACCTAAAAAATGATAGATGATTAGGTATTTTGTTTGTTTCAAACATGGATAAATTGTAAGTAATTGTGAATATAAGGATAATGCTCATGGAATTGAACAAGATAAATTATAACTTGTGTTAGTGAGAATAATGCTTGTGGATCTTGACTTAGACATCCCTATTTATAATCTTTCATAGGCATAAGACAATCAATATTAATGCCATGCAACAAACACATAAATATCTTATTATCATGGTAAATATAGTCACTTGGAGCAGCAAGAAACAGCCTACAGTTGCCTTGTCGAGCACAGAGGCTGAGTACAGGGGTGCAGCAATGGCTGCATGTGAGGTAGCTTGGTTGCATAAGCTACTTTATGATATGCATCAGTCTACAGATGGGCCAGTTGTCATTTATTGTGACAACATGAGTAGTATACACTTGGCAAATAACCCAGTCTATCATGCTAGAACAAAGCACATTGAGGTGCATTATCACTATGTGCGAGAGAGGGTTTTACTAGGTCTTATTGATCTAGTTTATGTCAGCACAGAGGATCAGGTAGCTGACATATTCACGAAGGCATTGGGCGCAGAGAAGCTGCGCAAGTTCAGAGACCTGCTTGGTGTGCAGGAATTGGGATTGAGCTCGAGGGGGAGTGTTGAGATATCGAGCTCCACTCGTGATACGCCAGGGTGACCGTTGTGTATTTATGTCACCGACTTGTCAGTTGCAGATGCGGTTGGTACACCGCCCCTGAATAATAGCTACATGATAGCTATCCTTATCTACTCTAGTTCGTGGCTCAGTTAGTATGCCACCTTAGTTAGTTGAGTTTGGTTTGAGACCCATATAGAGGGTTCTTCTATTTCTTTGTATGAGAGTTCTTTTGGCTTACACAACTAAGAAGAGGAAAATTGTTTTCAGCCTCCACCCTTGTGTGTCTTCCCCATCTTTTGGAGACTTTACACATGGCACTATACTAGTTGTCTAAATTCCTATCATAAACTAGCATCCAATCCCCATTTTGTATGGTCCTTAGCCTCAATCTATATCTTTTGTCAAACTGTCTCTTGTTCTGTATCCTTGTTGTCCTTAACTTTGTAATTGTTGCCTCTATGTCTTCTAACTTTCTTTCCAACTATCTAATATGTAAGGTCAACAACTCCTCTCGATTCAACTCCTCTTCCCAAGGTAGCACACTCCATATGACTATAATCTCTTCTATCGGTATGATATGTTTTTGACCATACATCAATTTAGTAGGCATATATCCTGTAAGAACACTATGAGTTGTTCTATCAGCCCACAAAGCATAAGGGAGCAATCGTGGCCGCTCTTTTACCTTATCTCCACATGCTTTTGCCAATGCCTTCACAATAGGTAGGTGACCTCTTTCACTTTTTCCATTTCCTTCACAAACTTTGAGTAGTAGGCTTCCAAGGTTAATTCCAATTGCTTGAGCTTGAAGAATTCATTCATCCTCAAAGTCTGGTACATTGGTAGAAGTTATCATCCACGTACAGCTTCTTTTAGCTGAGCCCAAGTTATAACGGTTTCAAAAATACCTTGATCTTTGCACCATTGCTTCCACCATATTTGAGCGTGGCCAACTAACTTAAGTTTGGTTATCATTGCTTGATTGGTAGAGGTAGTTCGCATGGCAAAGCAATAATCATTCATAAACTCAATCCATATCTTTGCCTCCACTGCGATGTCTATCCCTTCTTCATCAAACTCAGGTGCCTTAATTTATTTGAGAAGGAATCTCTTCTCTTGCATGTCAGTATTTGTGGGTGCAAAAGGGGCCTGATAATCAAGCCATACCACTTAGGTTATTCTGTTTAGTGTATTTCTACGAACCATACATTAATCAATCACATATCATTACGAAGTTTCACTCTAATACCAACTGTAATGTGCCCGCTTATTGATTGTCCAAGCATGTTTTTAGCGGTCCATCAAGAGAAAAATCTAAGCAATGCCGCACGACACTCCCATGGAATGTTACGGGGATTGTTACCTAGGGTTTCTAGATTCTGCCTCACAATAGAACAATCACGACCGTACCCACTAGGACCAACCTGAAATTTGGGTCCCTAGTTTGTCAAGATTGTGGGAGAGAAGGAAGGAGTCTCGCTTGAAGCTTTCTTGCTTGCACGCACAAAGAAAAATATAAGTATATGTATGTATGTATGTATGTATGTATGTATGTATGTATGTATGCAAGATCGTGTAAGACGATGGCATCCTATAAACCATTAGAGAGATGTGGCTTGCATTTACATTAGGTATGACAAATTCATGTGCCTTGCACAAAGAAAAATATAAGTCAGAATTTATGATTTGCAGCAGTTCCTTGAAATGAATTTCCAAGAATAGAAGCTCCACATTGCATCACCCCAGGAAAGACTTGCATCTGGACTTGCCTGGCATCGTGGATAGTTCTGATTCCACTACATGATAGGGGTTCATCCTAAAAGATAGACTCAAGATGCGCATGTAAATTGTTAAACTTAACTACAAGAGACGGTTCGGAGAATAAAATCCTGTATGATAAGTAGGGCTAGGGTTTAGTTTGGGTTAATTATAAATAAGCTAAGTTATTATTACAATCATAGATTGACCTAGAATCAAGTAAATACGCTCACAGGATCTCTATCCTAGCAACTAGCCACGATAAGTCCAATAACACCTTTAGAGGTATCATTGTAAACCATGATACAACTTGATGTCAATATAAGAAAACTCCAATGTCGTATCCGTAAGAAAGAACAACCATTCGCCACATGATGTTTGATGCTCGTGACTGCTCAAGTATTGGAAATTAAAATCCTAGATTGAATTATTTAAGACTTGTGATCCCAAGACAAGAACTCTAGACTAAAGGCTAGCAAATTAGGGCAACTACCATCGAAAAACTATTAGATATAAATCCAATAGCGAAACTACTCGCTCCTATTACATAAGAATGAGGTCGAAATGAGGGTATTCTCTATCCCTCACAAGGTCATGGCAATTGACATCAAGGCAAGAAAGACCGAAGAAGGGTGAACGCTAAGTGTTCAAAAAGAGGAACTCCACCTTAGCAGATGTCCTGAGCACTCACCTTCATTGTTGCTTGTGCTTGTAAATTTAGGAACACCGTCTTGAAAGGATTGTATAACCCAAAGTTACAAAAGAATTTGGAATAATGAATCAGGTTAAAATCATGGAGGGCCCGCCAAGCCACTCTCAGTTGGCTGCCAACCCTAGCCAAGGGGGTTCTAAATAACCGTGATGGGAACATGGACTGAATGCGCCATGAGATGTCTCTCGGTGGATTAGTTTGAATGTTGGAGGATTCTTGGATGCTAGGGGGGGCTTTGACTGTAAATTCCCTACCTTCGAGTCTTGCTCAAATGATCTATGTGACTCGAGACGGATTCTCAAGGCTCTGTTACTAGTGTAAGGGCAAAAACTTGGAGGAAATAAGAAGTATCCTTACGGATTGTGGGAATTGTCCTTTTGGACAAGACTTGTATCTCAATTACAATACTGATATAGAGTTTACTTCCAAGGAACCTATCTGAACCGTTTTTGTGTTAGTGCCATAAGTTACGCAAATGAACCATGTTCCCTGACTTAATTAAGGAAGCTAATTTTAAATTTCACACATAAATCTGATAGGATCTAATTAAATAACTAAGGAATGCCTATTGAGGGAAGCGGGTGGGTGAGACCGCGAAGAGCCCATCCTATGGAAGGGTGGTCCTAGAGAAATGGGAGGCTTCTCACAAGGTTCTATAGTTGTACGACCTTTACGTATTGTAGGTTAGAACTCGATTCATGTTGTTTTAGGGGACTGGAATGGGACTATACCCTATGGGTAGAGAGGTTGAGCAACGCATCCCTCTCATTTTCGATTTTCTTTGAACTAAGTGCGGCATGGGTCAGCTTCGGCTTGGGTATCTTTGCATAAAGTAGGATGTCTAGGACCTGACGCTAGAATGCTATCAGGAGACCTTGACCACTAGGGACCCAAGTTTGAGGTTGATCCTAGTGGGTTTGGCTACGAACGTTTTGTTGCAAGGTAGACTGGAGAAGCCTCAGGCGACAAACCTTGTAACATTGCATGGGAGTGCCGGGCAGTGTTGCTTAGATTAGTCTCTTGATGGACCAGTAAAAACATGCCTAGACAACCGCTAGGCGGGCATGTTACAGTTGGTATTAGAGCCAACCAATGAATAAAATAATTAGGATGGGAATAAATCGGGAAGATGGAAGTGATGTTTTCACTAGAAAACATTTTTTCTTTCACTCACTTGTGGATTGTTACTGCTTCTAGACCTATGAGGCATGGAGCAAATTCCTCTTATTTCATATAATGTTTAGGACGACTATGAACTCTTCAAGTTATTCGCTAACAATCGGACATGATGGGGATCCTGGATTGACTCTACATCCCCTCACCATTGTATGCTGAAAGGCGTTGGACTTGGAGCGCGAGTTACTGCTACATAGATACCAATCAACTCACCTATCTTCATAACTATTTGAAGAGGCTAAAATGGTTGGAGAACTTGAAGATCATCAAGTTATTCATCTTCCATGAGGCACTTGTAAACTCGATCCTACACATCAGATGCCGACAAGTAGAATAGACTCGCTACATCTATGAGGAGGTGGTCAAAGTCTTGGCATTAGACAGAATTAAAGTAATGGGGCAAAATGAATGTTATGGCTATAAAAAATGGGGATTTCCTAAACTTCCCATGACTTATCACTTCTTGAGAATCCATTCCCTAAATCCATATTATTATTCTATCCTTGTAGCTGAATCTAATTGGGAATTATTAACCTGGCATTGATGCATCTCTTGAAAAGACAATCATCCCAGTCAATCTCTATATATCCTCGAATAATTGTACTTGAGGCTTATTCTTCTTTATGGATAAATAAGGATTTTATGTTTATTTGATTTGTTGCATAGTATTGATGAAAAATAATCAGTGCGTTGAGATAAGTTGTGATGAGATGTGTAAATGCAATCTTAATGCGGTAGTTTAAATTGAAAACCAGATATAACCCCAAAAGCAGAATCAGAATCTTGTCCCCATGGTGGAGGCGCAAGAGAAGAAGTTTCTTTCCAAGCAAATCAAACCACCAGAATTTGACAGGAAAGAAAAGACTATTGAAGCCGATGCCGAAGTATGGATTGGATGCCACCTGCATACAAAACTTAGAAGATAAATGAGTTCTTCAAGTTGAAACAGTTGGGCCATGTCTCTGGAGGCATATTACTCGAAATTTGTGTCCTTGCTAAAATACAGCTCGACAATGAGTATTCCCTAGGAAGTTCGAAGTTCTGTGATGGGATGAATCCACCAAATGTTGGAATCAATGAGTCCTTCGAATTTACAAGATGCATTGACAAGAGCGGGACCTATTGCCCAAGAAGTTAGCCGAAATCCAAGAATAATAGACCCTGGTCTCACAAAGACCAGAATCCAGGGATGTTGAAAGCTCAATTTAAAAGGGTGCAAGGACAGAGTCAAGACCAACGGAAGAAGCTGAGGGAAAATGCAATCAATGACTTTGTCCCCATGCAAAGAAGTGACCAAAGGCTACAATGTTTTCACTACAATGAACTTGGGCACTTCAAAAGAGAATGCCCCAAGCTTGGTGAAGATTGTTGTCAAGGAAAATTTAGTGCCAAGCCAGGACTACTTGTGGCTGCGGTTGTGTAGCAATGGGAAGGGTAAAAACTTCCAATATCACCACTAAAGGAATCAATGGAGAAGAGGACCCACAAAAAGGGCTCGAATTGCCAATTTTTGGTGATCCAAACACCATCGGATTACCAAGGTAAGAAATTCAAAACCTTGATTGACTGTGGCAGTACTCATTCTTTCATTTCACCAGCTTATGCAATAAGGTTAGGGATAGCCACTGTAGATGTACCTACTTTGCTTGTCGAACTGGCGAATGGGTGAGAAATCGCTTGCATTAGACAAATTGCTAAGGTGGAATTTCTACTTGGAAATGAGTCCACATATGTTAAGTTTAGGATAATGAGTTTAGGAGTCCATGAGTGCCTACTCGGGATGGATTGGCTAATCCCCAATGATGCTCACATCCATTGTGGAAAGGGTCAAGTCTCCTTTCAGAATCCTAAGGGTGAGTAGGTTACAACAAAAGGAGAAGCAGGTAAACCAAAGATTCAACTAGCTAAGGCAATGCGAATAATGAAAGGATTACTCATCTATCTGATCAAGCTAAACAAGCCAGAACATGTAGCGGACTCCAATGAAGAACCATCATGGTTAAAAGAGTATGCAGATGTGTTTCCGGAAAAATTGATAGGATTACCACCACCTAGGGAAGTGGATCATGAGATTAAGCTAATACCAAGTGCTCCACTCATTGCAAAAAGGCCCTACAAGATGTCTATTCTTGAAATTATTGAGTTAAAAGAATAACTCAAATAACTATTGGACCAAGGGTACATATGCCCCAACAATTCTCCTCGAGAGGGGCTCTACTCTTGTTCCAAAAGAAGAAGGATGGTACACTTCACCTTTGCATCGATTATAGAGGCCTGAACCAAGTAACCATCAAGAATAAATATCCTATCCCAAGGATAGACGAGTTACTTGATCGATTAAAAGGAGCAAAAATCTTCTCCAAGATTGATTTGAGGTCAGGATACTATCAGATCCGCATCATGGAAGAGGATATTCCTAAGACGGAATTCAACACTAGATATGGCCATTTTGAATTCACAGTAATGTCTTTTGGAGTGCCACCTTTAACATGCTAATGCATGACATTTTTAGACCATATCTCGATGATTTTGTGCTTGTCTTCTTTGATGATACCTTGGTTTATTCCAAGGAAGAGGAGGATCATGAATCCCAAGTTCGCATCATCCTTGAGACCATGAGGACTCATAAGCTCTATGCTAAGAAGAAAAAGTGTGCCTTCCTCAAGACGCAGATCAAATATCTTGGATTAATTGTGTCAAATGAAGGAATGTCTGTAGATCCTACAAAGGTTAAGGATGTCCAAGAGTGGCCTCCACCAACTACTGTTAAAGAAGTGCATAGCTTTCTTAAATTAATAGGTTGGTACAGGATCTTCATTAAGGACTATGTCTTAATCGCAACACCCCTCACAAATTTGCTGAAAAAGCAGGTTGCCATAGTGTGGATGCCCACTAAACAATCGAGTTTTGATCAACTCAAGCATAGCCTAGTGATAACACCAATTTTGAAACTTAATGACTTGAGCAAGGAATTTGAAGTTGTCACGGATGCTAGCTCACTTGCACTAGGCTATGTACTATTGCAAGAAGGTCATCCTATAGCCTATTCCTTGAGGAAGCTAAAAACCCATGAAAGGAGTTATGCTACCCATAACCTAGAGCTATTATCAGTTATTCATGCCCTCAAACTTTGGCAACATTATTTGCTTGGTAACAAGTTCTTTTTGGTCATGAACCATAAGAGCCCTAAATGGATCTTCACCCAAACCAACTTCAATATGAGGCAACGTTGTTGGATTGAAGTTCTGCAGGAATATGACTTTGAGATCCAGTATTGACCTAGCAAAGAGAATGTACTTGTTGATGCCTTAAGTCGCAAATCATTTCTCAACTCTCTTATTATGGAGGAGCCCTCAATGGCGGAATCATTAGCAACTATGGTGTCAATGCCTAGTAACCCTATCCTTGAACTAGCTAAGGAGGAAGCTAGCCATGACCCAGAATATCTAAAGATGATAAAGGAGATTTCGAAAAAGGGCCAAAACCCCAGAATTAAGGGAAAATATCAAGAATTTTCTGTCAATGGGGGACTTGCCCATTTCAGGACAAGATTATGCATACCCTCAAGCAAGAAACTCAAACAGAGAATACTTTGGGAAGCACATGACTCGCCCTTTTTAGGCCATCCAAGACCCTCAACACGGTTAGAAAGAGCTACCATAGGCAAAGGTTTAAGGGAGACATACACAAATATATCACTGAATGTTTATCTTGCTAGTGCATTAAGGCAGAACATGTCAAGATGCCTGGGAAGCTGCAACCTCTTGACATTCCCTAAATGAAGTGGGAATTTATCAGCATGGACTTTGTTGTTGTGTTACCTTCAGCTCAAGGAGGATACAATTAAACTATGGTTATAGTAGACATGCTCACCAAGGTTGCACACCTCATTCTAGTTAAGACAAACTATAAAGCTTCAGATATTGCCAGATTATTCATCAAGGAGATATTCAGACTCCATGGGTTGTCTAGAAGGATCATTAGTGACCGTGACTCCCTCTTCACATCTCACTTCTGGAGAGGCATATTCGAGGCCATTGGGACTCAACTCTGTTTCAGTACATCTTATCACCCTCAAACTGATGGCCAAACGGAGCGGGTCAACCAAGTCATTGAAGATATTCTTAAAGCATATTGCTATCGTGAATCCAGGAGTTGGATCCAATATCTACCATTGGTAGAGTTCGCATATGATGCCTCCTACCAACAAAGCATTCAAATGACACTTTTCAAGCATTGTATGAGCATGATTGCTGGACACCATTGAACTTTTCAGATCCTACCTTAAGGGTAGAAGCTTCCAAGAAAATGCTTGAGGAAATGGATGAGCAGGTCAAGCCATTAGACAAGACATCAGAGCCACCAAGAATAGGCAAAAAGCCTATGCAGATCTAAATAAACGAGCGATTCTTTAAAGAGGGAGATATGGTTTTTATTCATGTATGACTCAAGAAGAGTTCTTATCATTGGGAGAATTTAAGAAGCTGAGTCCAAGGTATTGCAGGCCCTACACAATCCTCAAGTGCCTAGGGCTCAGTGCCTACAAACTTCAACTCCCTGAGAACGTAAAGGTTCACAATGTATTTCATGTTAGCCTACTAAAGAAATATGTATCCAATCCTAGTCATGTACTCAATGATCAACAAGTTGTAATGCCAAGACAAGGAGTCCTTGAGCTCTGGCTAGATAAAATCTTAGACATTTGGGAAAAGAGGCTCATCCAGTGGAAGGACTATCCAAAAGAAGATGCCACATGGATTGACAAGATTACTCTCAACCAACAATACCCCCAATTCCTTTTGAGATGAGGACATCTCGACTCCTTAAGAGGGGAAGGATGTAATACCTCCCTGTGGGCCGTGACACCCCCCCTTTGTCAAATTAAATGATTTTTTTTTCCACCCCCTGTCCATGCCTCCAGCGGACGAAGGGGGAGTTTGCAGTGGAAAGGCGACCGTGACAGCGTATCAAGGTGACAAGGGGGAGATGACATGGTAGCACTGGAGCTGCCAAGGATCATGAGGGTGCCTATGAAGATGACGATGATGATGATTTTGATGGGGGGAGGGGCACACATGTGCCACCTCCAACCCCCCCACTATTCCTTCCTTCCCCTTAATAAGCCATAGGGCGATGGGTAATCTGGGGGTCCTGTTAAGCTAAGGACCCCTTATCACAATGTTTCCGTGCCCCCCCCCCCCCCCCCCCCACACACACACACACAATTAATACCTATCTCCCCCTTATAAAATCCCCCTCCATTAAGCAAAGAATACACGTTAATTTCTTCCTCCCCCTACTACTAATTTGCAAAAGAGAGAGAGAGAGAGAGAGAGAGAGAGAGAGAGAGAGAGAGAGAGAGAGAGAGAGAGAGAGAGAGAGAGAGAGAGAGAGAGAGAGAGAGAGAGAGAGAGAGAGAGAGAGAGAGAGAGAGAGAGAGAGAGAGAGAGAGAGAGAGAGAGAGAGAGCCTCAAGGGAAATTCCTCTCTTGGAAGGAGTTTCGAGTACCCTCTCTCCCCATTGCGATTCCCATGATCTCTCTATCAAATACCCCTCTACATGGCAAAAGGTTGCAGAAGTCAAGGCAAAGCGTAGAAAACTCTGACACAAAGGAGTGCACTGAGAGAAGAGAAGGGCCGCATTCCAAGCTGCGAAATGGCCCCGAAGTGCAAAATGTCCCAAGTAACCGAAAAGGCTGCAACCACAGAAGGAGGATTGGGTAAAGATGTCACTACTAACACGAATGGGTTGTTGGGTATGAATGCTAATTCAACACTCCAAAACTAGGTACCGTTAAGGTGTCTAGCCCTATGAATGGATTAGCAAAGCATAATCATCATAGAAAGAAATCATACTTATGCATCACGTAATTTGCATAGCTAGAAAGGTAGTTGTAAAGGCTCGAATCAAGTTCAAGATGATCATGATTTGCCATGAATTGATTAAGCATCTATGGGTTGTTGCAATACTAAGTTGATTATTAGGCATGAATTTTTGCGAGTGCATCTTAGGTTACCAATATATATATATAGATATGCAAGACTGTGTAAGACGATGGCATCCTATAAACCATTAGAGAGATGTGGCTTGCATTTACATTAGTCATGACAAATTCATGTACCTTGCACAAAGAAAAATATAAGTCACAATTTATGATTTGCATGAGTTCATTGAAATGAATTTCCAAGAATAGAAGCTTTGCATTGTATCACCAACTTAAGAAAGACTTGCATCTGGACTTCCGTGGCATCATGGATAGTTTCGATTGCACCACATGATTGTAACATGCCCGCCTATTGGCTATCCAAGCACATTTAAGCGGTCCATTGAGAAACGAAACTAAGCGTCGCCGCCCACACTCCGATGGAATATTTTGGGGTTTGTTGCCTATGGTTTCTTGAGTCCACCTCGCAACGGAACCTTCACGATGATCAAACCCATTAGGATCGACTTGAAACTTGAGTCCCTAGTGGCCAAGATCTCCTAACAGCATTTTAGCATCGGGGGTCCTAGAAATCCTACTTTATGCAGAGATACCCAAGCCAAAGTAGACCCATGCCGCACTTGGTTCAAAGAGAATGGAAAACGAGAGGGATGCGCCACTCAACCTCTCTGCCCGTAGGGCATAGTCCCATTCCGGTCCCCTAAAATGGCATGAATCGAAATTCTAACCTAACAAAACCTAAAGGTAAAATGATGGTAAAACCTTGTGAGGAGCCTCCCAGTTCTCTGGGATGTGCCTGCCTATCGTAGGACAGACCCGTTGGGGGTTCTGCCCACATACTTCCCTTGATAGCTTTATTTTTATAATTAGGTCCTATCACATTTATGTGTGACATTCAAAATCAGCTTCCTTAATTAAGCCTTTTAGGGAACATGGTTTATTTGCCTAATTTACAGCACAAACATGAATACAGAGCACGTAAACCTTTTGAAAATAAGTTCCTTAACTTATTTTCTAGTTAATCTTTGTCTCCTGCCCATACAGGAGAAATTATGTATCCCTTCTGTCCAACAGAAGTACCTAGTCCAAATCACATGGCACCATAATTTCCATCCTTTATCTAGAATAGGATCTTCCAATGCCACAAACGTTGGGCTCATGGTAGTCTCCAACTGCGTCCTAGACTCAACAAGGGGTGTCCAGAGCTCCACTGACCCCAAGTGATCTAGGAGTGAGACGCAATTTCTGTGGATGGCCTTTTCACCTTCAACGTGTGAATCAAGCAGTGCCCTCCTCTCGGGTTGAAACGCGGCATGACCTTGGAGATGATCCACCCACGCAAAATATCCTTCCTTAATTAATCCAATTAAGAACCAAGCACAATCAAGGCAATCCGCCTAATATCATCTTCCAAGAAAAACATTCATTTATTCCCATGGCAACTTATCATCAAAGATCCTTGCCATGCATTTACCATCAAACACAAGCACTTGGAATAATCATCCAACTCACATCTCACAATCAGTTTAATGCAAAAGCATTTAGGACATTATTCAATAAATCAACAAAAACAATGGTATCCTTTTCCAAACATTGCAGGAATAGTCATGATAACCTTTCCATCGCGTATTTGCTCTCCCCCTTGGGATCTAAGCGATTCCATGCAAAATTTACTTAACACTTTCTCCATTCGGCTAGGACATATGTCGAAGTTTCAACATTGCTCACGACATAAGTTCTAATAATCCCTTACTTTGATTGATAACCGAACCTTATTCCTAGCGAGTACAAAAGCATCCTAACCCTTGAGCTCTTCAATTGCCTTTGAGGTCGAGAGTTGTTTGTATCTATTCTAGTCCCTGAATAGGATTGATAACATTGTAGCTATCGCACGGATCTCAAGGCATCTTAGTTTTAGCCCTTATGGTCGCCGTTTGTGTTAACTACGCACAACATCAAGACTCCCAATTTATCAAACATAAGCTATTAACGAGAGCTTGGACAAAGGACTAGAGCTTCGATAACGATTCTTTTCTAGACTAAGCTGCTTGCCAAGCAATTCTTCAAGCATGCAAGTTGTAACATATACCTTCAAAGCGAGGAAAACACACCTAGTATTGCAAGGACATGCTTGAAGCCCTAAATGTTGTTTATGAATGCATAGTGTCTAAATACAATTAACTCCTCTTGATACATGTATTTTGGGAATTCAATCCTTTGAATACTTGTGATGGAGTTTATCCTTTTCAATGTCCCATTCTCATGTGGCATAATACGAGTCTAATGCTCCTCATGCGGGAAATCAAAGTAAGCATCTATTAATTTGGAAATACATTACTTACGACGCGTATTGCATGCGGATTGGCAGTGATGCCCTTGCTTGAGGCTTCGTTACTTGTTAAGGGATTGCCATATGGGTGCGACAATTTTTGCCTGGGTGCCACCCGGATCTCTTTCCTTTTAGACTTGCTTCGCATAGGACTTAGTGTCTTGTACTCGGTTAGCGAGGGCCAGTTGGGGAGCGAGATGAGTTTGTGGTCGAAGGATAATCATGTGTAAACGGGGTATGGGTTTGCGACCAATGGGAGAGAAGGAATGCGTGTGGACACCCTCTATGGAGGGGAAGAGAAGGGAACCCCTTGGATTATTCTTCCTTCACTCTCTCACCCTCTGTGTCACCCTCTTTCTCTCTCTCTTCCTCCCTCTCTTTCACCTTCTCTATTCCTCTCTCTCTCTTTTTCCCTCTCTATCTCCCCCTCTCTCTCTCTCTCTCTCTCTCTCTCACACACACACACACACACACACACACACACACACACACACACACACACACACACACACACACACACACACACACACACACAGAGCGATAGCAAGGGGCAAGGAGGTGGTATCCTCCCTTTATGATGGGGGGGGGGGGGGGGTGTTTTATAGGGTCGAAGAGGTTACTATCGAGGGGAAAACAATAGAGGGGGAGGGAGATAGCACACGTGTGTTCCTCTCCCCATCGACTTGATCGAGCCAGCCTCTCCTCCATCATTGCGATCTTCATCAACTCCTCGTCCATGTCATCTTTCCCCACATCGATGACACATCATCCTCCCCTTCTTTCCTCATCATCGCCTCCTTCCTCCTCATACTCGTTGCCACCCTCCTTCTCCTTGCCGTCATCTTCTCTCCCACCATGTCCACTTCTTCCCCTTCGCCACCTGTCGTCGATGGCAGGGGGAAAAGATTTAAAAAAATTTAAACTAATTTTATTTAAATTTGGGGGGGGGGGGGGCAGAACGGAATGCTACATCCTCTTCCCCTTAGAGAATTTGAGATGTCCTCATCTCGAAAGAACTGGGGATTTCATTCTGGAGCCTGTGGGGTAGGACACATCACACTTTCGTTGCTCATTCATAAGCATACGGTCTTTTAAATGACCACTTATTGTATTAGATATATCCAAGTTTGGATTATAGTGAAAAGTTTATTGTAGTTATATCTCATGAATATCTTCTAGGTTTTTCCTAAGTATCTGTTATATTCTAGATCACTAGAGATTGTACAATTTCACTCCTTGTAAGTTTAGGTTCTCTTTGATTTCTGTGGGACAATTGACGTGGATATGTCCAAAGTTTTGGCACTCAGAGCATCGGTGTTTAGGGTGCTTTGGATATTCCCTTTTGAAACGACCTAGCTCCTTGCAATAGAAACAATGCGAAGCTTTACCACTTGGAGTCACAAGATTTTTGGTCGTCCTTGGCAGGATCTTCTTCTTTAGGCCAAATTGTCCTAGGATCCTTTTAGTAGACTGAAGTGGTCCTTTATCACAGAAACTTTGTTTCTGAATTGTCCTCTTTTTAGACCTGGACTAAGGTCCATGGTCAATCGGCTTTGCTTGTAATATTAGAGAATACTCCCAAACTTTGACATTCTGGCAAGACCCTATCTATATTAGTTGAGAAGAACACAAAAAAAAAAAATGTTGCAAGTTATAACTACCATTCCTTGGTAGAGTATCTCTAATCATTTGCAACTTTTAGGCTAAAAATTTGATGCAACTCATATTACTCGGGTTAATTGTAATTACAAGAGTAGAGTTTATTCCAATACAAGTTGGGTTACATGTCAATATAACTTCTAGGATTTCTAATCATCCTAAAGAGGTGTAGTGGGTTCTAGGTCTTCTTCTTCATCCGATTCCCCTATATATCCAAAGACTACACTTGAGTAGCTTCATTTTCTTGGAGGCTCAATATCTTCTGGGCTTAAGTCAGGGCAGTCTGCTTGGATGTGTCCTAGCTCATTGCAATGGAAGCATTGACGATAGGAACATCTCCTACAGATGTGCCCTATCTTTCTTCATGTGTGGCATCTCTTGTCCTGATCTCGAAAATCGTCTTCACCATAGTTGCCTGAATCAAGTTCTTCGACTATTGGCTTTTCTTGAAGTAATGCACCTTGCAAGTCCGTTGGATGCATTGCTTCAAGTCAGTGGTTTAGAGGAGTGTTTAGGCCATGGCAAAACTTGGATACTTGCTGCTCAATATCCATAGGAAGCACATATTTTAGTAGGGTTAAAAACTTTGAGTAGTAAGCTTCCAAGGTTAATTCTAGCTACTCGAGCTTGAAGAATTCATTCATTCTTAAATGTTTGGTAGGTTGGCGGAAGGTATCGTCTGCGTACAACATCTTTTAGCTGAGCCCAAGTGACAGCGGCTTCGGAAATACCTTGATCTTTGCACTGTTGCTTCCACCATATTTGAGCTTGGCCAACTAACTTAAGTTTGCCTATCATTGCTTGATTGGAGAAAGTGGTTCCTGAAGTAGAGAAATAATCATTCATCGACTCAATGCATATCTCCACCTCTGTTGCGACGTCTATCCCTTCTCCATCAAATTCGGGTGCCTTTATTTGCTTGAGAAGGAATTCCTTCTCTTGCATGTCAACATTTGTGGGTGCAAAAGGTGCCTAACAATCAAGCCATACCACTTAGATTATTTTGTTTAGGATATGCCTATGAACCATACATTAATCAATCACGCATCATTATGAAGTTTTGCTCTGATACCAACTATAACGTGCCTGTCCATCGATTGTCCAAGCACGTTTTAGCGGTCCATCGAGAAACAAATCTAAGCGTCACTGCCCAGCACTCCCATGGAATGTTCTGGGGTTTGTCGCCTAGGGTGTCTCGAGTCCGCCTCGCAACGGAACGTTCGTAGCTGAACCCACTATGATCGATGTGAAACTTGAGTCCCTAGTGGTCAACGTCTCCTGACACCATTCTAGTGTTGGGTCCTGGAAATCCTAATTTATGCAAAGATACCCAAGCTGAAGCAGACCCATGCCACACTTGGTTCAAAGAGAATGGGAAATTAGAGGGATGTGCTGCTCAACCTCTCTGCCCACAGGGCATAGTCCCATTCTGGTCCTAGTCTGGTAAAACCTTGTGAGAAGCCTTCCAGTTCTCTGGGACCTTCCTACCATAGGATAGACCTATTGGGGGTTTTGTCCACCCACTTCCCTTGATAGCTTTAGTTTTCTAATTAGGTCCTATCACATTTATGTGTGACATTCAAAATCAGCTTCCTTAATTAAGCCTTTTAGGGAACATGGTTCGTTTGCCTAATTTACAGCACAAACATGAATATAGAGCACGTAATCCTTTTGAAAAACAAGTTCCTTAACTTATTTTCCAATTAATCTTTGTCTCTCGTACAGGAGAAATTATGTATCCCTTCTGTCCAACAGAAGTACCCGATCCAAATCACATGGCACCATAATTTCCATCCTTTATCTAGAATAGGATCTTCCAATGCCACAAACGTTGGGCTCATGGTAGTCTCCAACTGCGTCCTGGACTCAACAAGGGGTGTACAGAGCTCCACTGACCCCAAGTGATCTAGGAGTAAGACACAATTTCCATGGATGGCCTTTTCACCACTCGACCTTCAACCTGTGAATCGAGCAGTGCCCTCCTCTCGGGTTGAAACGCGACATGACCTTGGAGATGATCCACTCACGCAAAATATCCTTTGACCCTTGCCATGCATTTACCATCAAACATAAGCACTTGGAATAATCATCCAATTCACATCTCACAATCAATTTAGTGCAAAAGCATTTAGGACATTATTCGATCAATCAACAAAAACAATGGTATCCTTTTCCAAACATTGCAGGAATAGTCGTGATAACCTTTCCATCGCGTATTTGCTCCCCCTTGGGATCTAAGCGATTCCATGCAAAATTTACTTAACACTTTCTCCATTTGGCTAGGACATATGTCAAAGTTTCAACATTGCTCAAGACATAAGTTCTAATAATCCCTTACTTTGATTGATAACCGAACCTTCTTCCTAGCGAGTACAAAAGCATCAGTCTTTCCTTTGACTTAGGGTTTCCTAACCCTTGAGCTCTTCAATTTCCTTTGAGGCCTAGAAGCATCGGTCCTTTGACTTAGGGTTTCCTAACCCTTGAGCTCTTTAATTGCCTTTGAGGCCTAGAGTTGTTTGTATCTATTCTAGTCCCTGGATAGGATTGATAACATCGTAGCTATCGCACGGATCTCCAGGCATCTCAGTTTTAGCCCTTATGATCACCGTTTGTGTTAACTATGCACAACATCAAGACTCCCAATCTATCAAACATAAGCTATTAACGAGAGCTTGGACAAAGGACTAAAGCTTCAATAACGATTCTTTTCTAGACTAAGCTACTTGCCAAGCAATCCTTCAGGCATGCAAATTGCAACATATACCTTCAAAGTGAGGAAAACACATCTACTATTGCGAGGATATGCTTGAAGCCTTAAATGTTGTTTATGAATGCATAGCATCTAAATAGAATTAACTCCTCTTGATACATGTATTTGGGGAATTCAATCCTTCGAATACTTGCAATGGAGTTTATCCTTTTCAATGTCCCATTCTCGCGCGACATAATACAGATCTAATGCTCCTCATGCAGGAAATCAAAGTAAGCATCTATTAATTTGGAAATACATTACTTATGATCAGTATCGCATGCGGATTGGCACTAATGTCCTCGCTCGAGACTTGGTTGCTTGTTGAGGAATTGCCATCTGGGTGTGACAACTTTCGCTTGGGTGCCATCCTGGATCTCTTCCTTTTTAGACATGCTTCGTACAAGACTTCCGCGTCTTGTACTTGATTAGCGAGGGCCAATTGGGGAGCGAGATGAGCTTGCGATCGAAGGATAATCATGCGAAAATGGGGTATGGGTCCATGACCAACGGGAGAGAAGGAATGCGTGTGGACACCCTCCATGGAGGGGAAGAGAGGGGAACCCCTTGGATTATTCTTCCTTCACTCTCTCACCCTATGTGTCACCCTCTTTCTCTCTCCCTCTCTCTCTTCCTTCCTCTCTCTCACCTTCTCTATTCCTCTCTCTCTCTCTCTCAGTGGTAGCAGGGGGCAAGGAGGTGGTATCCTCCCTTTACGATGCGGGGGAGGGGTGTTTTATAGGGGGAAGAGGTTATTATTGGGGGGGAAATGATGGGGGGGGGGAGGGAGTGAGGTAGCACATGTGTGCTCATCCCCCTATCAACTTGATCGACACCATCCTCTCCTCCATCATTGCGATCTTCATTGACTCCTCATCCACATTGTCTTCCCCCACATTGATGACACATTATCCTCCCCTTCTTTCCCTATCATCGCCTCCTTCCTCCCTGTACTCGTTGCCATCGTCCTTCCCCTCGTTGTCATCTTCTCTCATGCCACGTCCACTTCTTCCCCTTCGCCACCTATCATTGATGACAGGGGGGAATATTTAAAACAACTTATACTAATTTTAAGTCAAATTTGGGGGCGGAGGGTAGAACGGAATGTTACAATGATAGGTGTTCATCCTAAAAGATAAACTCAAGATTCGCATGTAAATTGTTCAACTTAACTGCAAGAGATGGTCCAGATAATAAAATCCTATATGATAAGTAGGTGTGGGGTTAAGTTTGAATTATTTAGGGTTAATTGTAAATAAGTTAAGTTATTGTTACAATCATAGATTGACCTAGAATCAAGTAAATATGCTCACAGGATCTCTATCCTAGCAAGTAGCTGCGATAAGTCCAATAACACCTTTAGGGGTATCATTGTAAACCATGATACAACTCGATGTCAATACAAGAAAACTCCAATGTTGTATCTGCAAGTAAGAACGACCATTCTCCATGTGACGTTTTTTAACATCAAGACTTGGCATTGATCTTGGGTGTTCTGCTCTTAGTTATTGGCCAGAATACATAGGTGCCAATTTGAAATTTATAGGCAGTCCTTGTCTTGAGTTGTTATTACTCAATGACTATGAGTATTGGATATCTACACATATTTACATGATGTAGACACATTGGAAGATGATATGCCTTGGATCTAAGGTGCTTCTCACATGATTTTAGAAAGAATTTTACTTAGTTTACACAGAGTTTTGGCTGTTGTAATAGCAGGGCTAAATGCACTTGGTAGAGGTTTATGTTGTACCTATTGCTTGTTGGGCCATCTCTCGAGTGCTAGTAATGCAATGTACACGTACACCATGAATGCCAATCATTTGGAGGTGACTTTGGGGATGCCTTGAGCTTGATTAGGAGCTTGGAAACATTGCCTTGGCTATGGAAAATTGTAGGCGGCGGTAGGTACCATACTTGTAAGAGACTTTGATTGGATTGTATGTGCTTTGCGCATCATATTCGTGGGGCTAAAACAGATCAATTTATTTAGACTTTCTTGATGCTATACACTGTGAACAACAGGTACCATTTGTAGACATTCTATGCCTAGAGAGTTGTCATATGCTATTGGTGATGTATGCTATTGATTTGAAATGCCTTGGCTAAGCTGGAATATGATTAGTAATTAGTACTAAACACAAGAATTTGGACACATCTTGCCGATTGGATTTTGCATCTCCCCTTGGTCTGCTATTTGACACTTTGGGCTTGTCTTTGGTGATATTTTTTGTCATTTTTTGTATAGCAATCATGGCTGCAAGTACTGATAGCAACAACCTATTGGATATTAAGAAGCTTGAGGGTGCACATAACTTTGCCATATGGTAGTAGTGCTACAATGTCTTAGTATAGAAGAAATAGGTGAAGCATATCAAGACAAAAGGAGTACGACTAGTAGACATTGAGAAGAGGATTGGGATGAGCTTGATGAGCTTGCATTCTTTACTATTCAACTGTCAATTATAGACTCATTGTTGTTCAACATAGAGAAGTTGGACTCTGCCTATGCTATGTAGACTAGACTTGGGGAGTTATATTCTCAAAAGAATGTTGCTAGCAAGGTCTATTGGTTGAAGAAGTTGATGGACCTTCACATGAAGGAAGGTACATCCATGTTTTACATCTTAATGAGTTCAACTCGATTTTCAGCTAGTTGGTTGACTTGAAGTTTAATATTGGTGATGAGTTTAAGGCCACTTTCTTGCTATGCACTTTGCCTAGAAGTTGGGATGCATTCATGATAGCTATGAGAAACTCAAATGCTATGCCTATGTACTATGATGTGGAAAGCTCTTTGCTTATGAAAGAGCTGAATCGACAAAATATTGTAGTAAATAAGTCATCTAGTGCATTGCATACTAGAGGCAGGTCTTAGCAAAAGGGGAAATTTGATAGTAAAGGACATAGTAAATCTCATGGGAAAGATGTTGAGTTTCATCATTGTGGCAGGAAAGGAAACTTTAAGTGGGATTGCTACAAGTGGAAGAAAGAGAAAGGCAAGGGTAAGAAAACTGATGATAACAAGGATGAGAAGAAGGACAACCAACCTACAAAGAAGAGCAATGTCAAGATAGAGAAAGTCAATGTAGTCAGTCGTGAGAGTGACAGTGGCAGCAGTTATATACTCTTTATCTCTTCTTACTTTAGTGCGCACTCATTGGTCATAAATTCTGACGATGACATGCATACTTGGATCTTGGATTCATGTGCTCCTTTTCATGTCACGCCCCATTGTGAGTGGTTCTCTAACTACAATGGTGGCAAGCATGGTGTTGTCCACTTGGGGGACAACTATGCATGTGATGTTGCATGCATTGGTAGTGTGAAGCTAAAATTTCAGCATGGTTGAGTGTTTATCCTTCATCATGTGAGGCATGTACCCTAGCTCAAGAAGAGCTTGCTAAGTAGCACATGGCAACTAGATGATGAAGGCTATCACACTACTTTTGGAGATGGCAGAGGGATGACATGTAAGGGATCTAGAATAGTTGCTCGTGGTTCTAAGAATGATACACTCTATCCATTGCATGTATCTAGTGTGCGTGACCATGTTATTGCTATTACCAAGCAGCCGAGTGTTTCCTTTTGTGGCATGGCTAGTTGGGACACATGAGTCAAACTAGATTGAAAGTGCTTTCTCATTTGAGTTATTTGCCGTGTTTGAGGTGTGTTGATTTTGACCATTGTGATCATTGTATCTATGGTAAGCATGCTCGAACATCACGTAAGAAGTCTCTTTTATTGAAATATTCTCCTTTAGAGTTGGTACATTCATATGTATGTCAAATGCTAGAGTTGTCTCTAGGGGGTTTTGTTGATGATGCTACATGCAGACTTTGGGTGTATTCTATTCGTCATAAGGACGAGGCTTTGGATAAATTCATGAAATTCCTAGCATTAGCTCAAAATATGATAGATAAGACACTCAAGTGACTTTACTCTAATAATGGTGGGGAATACGTGCTTGAGGTCTTTTAGGACTTTTGTGATAGTAAAGGGATAAATAGGGAGCTCACTACCCCTCATTGTCTGCACCAAAACGAAGTTGTAGAGCATAAGAATAGAACCATTCAAGAAAAGGTATGCACTATGCTGTCTAATGCTACATTACCCCATGGGTTTTGGGAAGAGGTTGTTACGACAACTATTCATTTGATTAATTAGTCAATGAACAAGTCTTTGGAGGGGGGGGGGGGGGGGGGAGAGTTCCTCAGGAAGTGTGGTTAGGGCAAGCCACCTTCATATGCTCATTTGATAGTGTTTGGCTATGAGGCTTTTGTGCATATCCGTAAGGAAGAACACAACACTTGAGCCAAAGTCCTACAAATGTATTTCCCTAGGATATGAAGATGAGGTTAAAATGGGGTTACCGATTATGGGATCACGAGAAAAGAAAAGTAGTACACAACAATGATGTTATCTTTCGGGAAGAACACATGCACAAATAGCCTGAAAAGACAGAGGAGGTTAGAAGGGTTGTATTTCGAGAAAATGTACCAATTGGACAGAGAGAATGCCCACTAGACAATAGCAAATACATTTTGTAAATGGCCCTTAAAATGCATGGAATATTGTTAAAAATGATCAATAAGAAGTTGCCCATGATGTCCCATAGTCTTTATAGGATAATATGCATTCAGGATAGCCTAAACTATTAGGACAACATGTTGAAATTTCAGGATAGCAAGCTGTAAATGTGGATTTGTAGGCCTAGCATACCAGCAAATGCGGGACCTTTGCTTTGTAGGTTGACTTGACCTTCAAGGCCACCTAACAGGTTTACTATTGGTGCTCAATATCTTACAAATCATGTCATGTTGACTGATTATGGTGAACCATCATGCTTTAAGGAAGTAGTGGTTAGGAAGGATAGCCAGAAATGGCATAAGGCTATGCTGTCAAGGATGGAATCTCTTGAGAAAAGAATAGCTCTTGGGACTTGGTACATTTGACTAAAGGATTGAAGATACTACCATGCAAATGGGATTATAAGATGAAAGCCACTTTTGATTCCTTGCCAAAGTACAAAGCACAACTTGTTGTAAAGGGATACAAGCAGGAACATGGAGTTGATTTTGATGAAATCTTTTCTCATGTAGTCAAATTGACTATTTTGTGGACTATCTTGGGCTTGGCTGCATCTGAGGATACGGAACTCATGCAAATGGATGTAAAGACTGTGCTCTTACATAGTGATTTGCATGAGGACATCTTTATGCAACAACCAAAGGGTTTTATGGCACATGGGAAAGAGCACATGGCATGTAAACTCAAAAGGAGTTTGTATGGGTTGAAACAAGCACCTTGGGAGTGGTATCACAAGTTTGATACATTCATATAGTCTCAAGGTTATAACACGAGTCAAGTGGATCACTACTTGTATACCAAGAAGGTAGCCCAACAACAGCATGATACTTTTGGTTTTGTGTGTGGATGACATGCTGATTGTAGGGAGGGATGTTCATGCCTTGGACATCCTAAAGCAAAGCCTACATAGTAGTTTTGACATGAAGAATCTTGGTGAGGAAAATCATATTCTTGGGATGTGAATACTCAAGGACAAGTCAAAGGTCTTCTTTAACTGTCATTGTAGGAGTATGTATCCAAGATCTTGCAACATTTCAATATGGAGAGGGGGAAAGTGATTGGGGTTCCATTGCCTCCATATGTGAAACTCAGTGCAGAGGACAACCCTACATCTGATGATGAAAATGCTAAAATGATCAAGATTCTGTATGCTTTGGTTGTTGGTAGCTTGATGTATGCTATGGTTGCTACATGTCCTGACATTGCATTTGCAGTGGCAGTGGTTATCAGCAGGTGCATGTCACACCTTGGAAATAAGAATTGGGAAGCAATGCAGGGTATCATGAGATAACTTAAGGGCACAAAGGGTTTGTGCATCTTATTTGGGAAGCACAAGGCATCTATTGTTGGCTTTATAGATGAAGGCTATAATGGTCATTCAGATTGTAGGAAGTTACTTCAGGGTATATATTCATCTTCACAGGAGGAGCAGTCTCGTGAATATCCAGGCTAGAGAAGTGTTTGCATTGTCTACTAAAAAAGGTAGAGTATGTAGCTACCACCATTGAGGCATGCAAGGAGGCTTTATGGCTCTCATGTCTGGTGGGAGAGCTTGACATTACAAAGGTTCACGTTCTCCATTGCAATAGTCAGAGTGCTATCATCTTAGCACCAGAATCCTGTCTCTCATGCAAAGACAAAAGATATACACATGAAGTATCATTTCATCAGAGAGGTACTCGTCAGCAAGAGCATTGAGCTTGTCAAGGTACATACAGAGGACATCCCTGCAGACCTCATGAGTCTTCCAGTAGAGCAGTTTGCCCATTACTGCTAGATGATGGGACTTGGATAGGTATAGGTTTTCAACTTGTACATACTCAAACTTAGCTAATTCTTTCACTACCATCAAGCATGCTCCATTTAGGTGGGAGTTTGTTGGGAATAAAGGGCCATTGTGCCCACACCCACATTGAGTTTGAATGTCCCTTGAGGGACATTGTACTATATATCTATCTGATGGAATAAGTGGTACATGTTCAAGTAACCAAAAAAGAGATAATTGTGTCTGTGTTTGTGTGTGTGTGTCTCTCAATCTTGAAGTTGAAGTGTGAGCTCAACCTCAATGCCACGTGCTAAAGCAATGCCAAGTATCAATGCTTGAGTGTTAGTGAGGCCTCCAATGTAGACCCAAGCTACCAATGAAGGAGACAAAACTGCACGATTTGTGTGCTGCATGAATAGGTAGCATAGGTTATGTGGGTTGATTCTAGGCCTGTGAGACTCCATGACAATTGAAGAAGAGTGTGGACAAGGTAGGGGCCACCAAGAAGGTGCCAATGGAGCCTTCAAGTAAATTCAATCAAGCTTGAAGGAAGCCAAGATTTCAAGGTGAAGCATAGGTGATGGTTGCTCCTGTAAATGACCTACTAAGTTGAAAATGAGCTCATTCCCAAGGCCTACTAATCCCCTTACCAAGGCCCAACAAGCCCTGATGAATGCCAAAGCAATGGATGACTAATACAAACCTCAAATGTGAAGCCATGGCTACCAATGTTGAAACCTACTGTAGGTAGCTTGAATGGAAGTTAGTGGATTGGGCTTGAGCTCTTAGAGAAGATGGCTCTAATACTAGTTGAAGGGAGTGCGCCTAAAGTGGAAGCATGGAGCGGAAGTAAGCGGTACAGTGGAAGGAGCAAGAGCAAGGGAGAGAGAGAGATGCACACAAGATGTGGGAATTCCAATAGTCACAATGTGTGACTAGTCTTTCCTTTATTCAAATGTCACTAAAAGCATAAAGAATGAAGTGATAGTGATGGGTGCATGTCGCCTACAATGTGTAGGTGTGCAGATAACTGATACACGATGCGGATATTGCCAGTGTAACTAATACATGGGCAGCTAGGCACATGCGCCTTTACCCCCAACGCGTGACTATTTGTGGTTTTTGTTTCATTGGATTGGCTTTTTGCACACAATTGGAATAGCCTTGGGTTGCTCAAATTTTTTCTTGGGCCATCACTGATACTTGCCATTTTCCTTAGCTTGTGAAGTGGGTTTCTTATGGCTATGTTGGAGGTGTTTAGTTTGGCTATCTAATCATTTTCCTTGCAAGGCATGACTTCCTTTGTTAGTCATGGGTGGTGGGATCAACTTAATTGTTCTTGAAAGCCCCTCATCAAATTCCTTTGAGCTCAAGGTGGAGATCATTTGAGCCCAAATAACTATTTAATGAATGTGTTTATCAAGATAGTCAACATTGCATTGAGCTTGATACTTAAATTGGCGCTTTAAAGGGATTCTATTTCAAGGTCTTCATGGTTCGAGAAGACATAAAAGAGCAAGGGGATGCTTCATGTTTCCACCATGATCATGAGCTTGCATCTTCCTAGCACAAAGTAGGCTTTGCTGCTATAGGGGTGGATGTGCACTAATTGTGGTCGACTTACTTGACTCTAGAAGTAATGTGGCAAGGTGTTGAACTCCAAGCCGTCATCTATGAGAGTGTCAATCTTGACTTCCTTCATTGTAGTTAATTTGACTTGAAGGTATATTGGAAGGGTGATAGGCTCCTCCTTGATGTCAAGGTTAGTGCCCTAAGATGGAAGTTTGAGGATTTAATTCTAGGTACATGACTTGAATGAGCTTGTTGAGTGAATTTAACTTATTTGCTAATCTAATTATACTAAGTTCTCTCTAATATGGTGACACCTTTGATAGGGTTGTTGTTGAAGAAATTAGATGATAAAATGAAAATCAAAATTAAGCTCGAAAAACAAAAAGAGAAAAATGCAAGAAGAGAGAGGCATGACACAAATTGGGCACAATCTCCCCCCATGCATTGAGAGGGCTCTTCTCAATACATGTATTTATTGTTTTCATTGATCTTATACCCAAAATAGGATTATATGTCCATACCTTTTTCTCCTTTCTATAAATGGCTCCTCTTCTCCTAGAATTCTAAAAAATATATTTGAGGCTTAAAGAAACCTTAAGAATACAAAATAGAAGCATATCAAATATGAAATGGCTTATGCACTAAACACACAAATATTCCATCCCAAAAATATCAAGAATATTGTCCATGCTCCATGTAGTTCTCCCTTGATAAAATATAAGAATCATAATTTCCTTCAATTCTCCAATCTAATAATCTACCCACCACTGAAAATATTAAACATGTTAAATCCATTGATATCCACCAACATGATGTGATCGGTGCTAGATGTTTACATTGGAACAAATCATGGCTATGTAATAAGTAATCAAAAATAGAAATCTACATACAATTGAATCACATACAATAGGGTTTCAACATTGGTAGCCATGGCTTCACATTCGAGGTTTTATCAATCATCCATTGCTTTGGCACTCATCAGGGCTTGTTGGACCTTGGTAAGGGGATTAGTAGGCCTAGGTTGAGCTCATCTTAGAACTCATTTTCAACTTAGTAGGTAATTTACAGGAGCAACCATTGCCTATGCTTCACCTTGAAGTCTTGGCTTCCTCCAAGCCTGATTGAGCTTACTTGAAGGCTCCATTGGCACCTTCTTGGTGGCCCCTAACCTATCCACACTTTTCTTCAATTATCGTGAAGTCTAATAGGCCTAGAATTAGCCCACACAAGTTGTGCCACCTATTCAGGTAGCACACAGGTCGTGCTTAGTTTTGCCTCCCTCATTGGTAGCTTGGCTCTACATTGGAGACCTTACCAACACTCAAGCATTGATACTTGACATTGAGGTTGAGCTCATACTTTAGCTTCATTGAAATTTTTCCAACTGAATGCAGTCGTTATTCCTTCAAGCCGTCACTCTTGAATGTTCCTCGACTTTTGCACCCCGTACTTTTTTAATCTTTGGCATCCTATGGTGTACTCCAATATCTTGATGTTTCCCACTTCTTGTGGCTTCTTTGCAAAAAGGTTAACATTATAGATTGAATGGAAGTTAGTGGATCGGGCTTGAGCTCTTAGAGAAAATGGGTTTGATACCAGTTGAAGGGAGTGAGCCTAAAGTGGAAGCAAGGAGCGGAAGTAAGAGCTACGGTGAAAGGAGCAAGAGCAAGAGAGAGTGACACACACAAGATGTGGGAACTCCAATAGTCTTAATGTGTGACTGGCCTTCCCTTTATTCAAATGTCACTGAAAGCATTAAGAATGAAGTGACACTAATAGGCACATGCCCTTACAATGTACATGTGTGTGGGTTACTAATACATGGTGCAGATACTACTAGTGTAACTAATACACGGGCAACTAGGCACATGCGCCTTTACCCCCAACGCGTGACTATTTGTGGTTTTTGTTTCATTGGATTGGCTTTTTGCACACAATTGGAATAGCCTTGGGTTGCTCAAATTTTTTCTTGGGCCATCATTGATACTTTCCATTTTCCTTAACTTGTGAAGTGGGTTTCTTATGGCTATGTTGGAGGTATTTAGTTTGGCTATCTAATCATTTTCCTTGCAAGGCATGACTTCCTTTATTAGTTGTGGATCATGGGATAACTTAATTGTTCTTGAAAGCCCCTCATCAAATTCCTTTGAGCTCAAGGTGGAGATCATTTGAGCCCAAATAACTATTAAATGAATGTGTTTATCAACATAGTCAACATTGCATTGAGCTTGATACTTAAATTGGTGGTTTAAAGGGATTTCTATTTCAAGGTCTTCATGGTTCGAGAAGACATAAAAGAGCAAGGGGATGATTCGTGTTTCCACCATGATCATGAGCTTGCATCTTCCTAGCACAAAGTAAGCTTTGTTGCTATAGGGGTGGATGTGCACTAATTGTGGTCGACTTACTTGACTCTAGAAGTAATGTGGCAAGGTGTTGAACTCCAAGCCATCAACTATGAGAGTGTCAATCTTGACTTCCTTCATTGTAGTTAATTTGACTTGAAGGTATATTGGAAGGGTGATAGGCTCCTCCTTGATGTCAAGATTATTGCCATAAGATGGAAGTTTAAGGATTTAATTCTAGGTACATGACTTGAATGATCTTGTTGAGTGAATTTAATGTATTGGCCAATCTAATTATACTAAGTTCTCTCTAATATGGTGACACCTTTGATAGGGTTGTTGTTGAAGAAATTAGATGATAAAATGAAAATCAAAATTAAGCTCCAAAAACAAAAAGAGAAAAATGCAAGAAGAGAGAGACATGAAACAAATTGGGCACAATCTCCCCCATGCAATGAGAGGGCTCTTCTCAATACATGTATTTATTGTTCTCATTGATCTTGTACCCAAAATAGGATGATATGTCCATACTTTTTGCTCCTTTCTATAAATTGCTTCTCTTCTCATAAAACTTTAAACAATATCTTTGAGGCTTAAAGAAACCTTAGGAATACAAAATAGAAGCATATCAAATATTAAATGACATATGCACTAAACACACAAATATTTCATCCCAAAAACATCAAGAATATTGTCCATGCTCCATGTAGTTCTCCCTTGATAAAATATAAGAATCATAATTTCCTCCAATTCTCCAATATAATAATCTACCCATAAAAAATATTAAACATGTTAAATCCATTGATATCCACCAACATGATGTGATCGATGCTAGATGTTTACATTGGAACAAATCATGGCTATGTAACAAATAGTCAAAAATAGAAATCCACGTACAATTAAATCACTTATTTAAATCAAATAAATCCATAATTGTAACATTGTATAGGGATAGAAAAGCACTTATCCTTAGTTTGATAAAAGAAGAAATAACGTGGGTGATCAGACATATGGGAGTGTTGCCTCATGTGATGGATATGCAATACATCAACCAAGAAGTAATAAAGAGATAAACCCCAATAAATAGAGAAAAATGGAATGAATATTTGTGATGCCTCATGCATTGCAAATCAACACAACAAGTATGAAAATTAGTGACAACTGATTCATATAGAATTTCATGTGGTTGTGAGTGGTATGCATAGGTTAGACCATCATAAGTTGGAGAAAATAATATTTTTAGAATGCATTTGGATTCTCCAGTACAGTGATTTTATATTTTACAATGTAGCAATGGTATTCATGACCAATACACGTAGCAGTCTTACCATGGTCAATAATGATCTTAGGGTTTAAAATCTTGGCGTCCTTCTCAAGAAATGGAGGATCATTAACCACTCAAGTAATATGTAGATTTCCTTTGAAGGGTCTTAGTAAACTAATGTGAAAAGAGTTATGTTTTCTCCAATGGGGTGTAAAATCTAAACTCAAAGCATTGTCATTAATCTTATGAACAATTTAGAAAGCTACATGATATCTTGGATATAGTTTGATTTTGGGATGGTCTTGAAAATAGCTTGAACCATATATCTTAATTGAGATTCAAGTGACAAGGTTAGGCAATCTCAACTTCAAGATTGAGAGAGAGACACACATAGACATAGACACA
This sequence comes from Lygodium microphyllum, assembly GCF_053477565.2. Lineage (NCBI taxonomy): Eukaryota > Viridiplantae > Streptophyta > Polypodiopsida > Schizaeales > Lygodiaceae > Lygodium > Lygodium microphyllum. The sequence continues at coordinate 65,784,534 of NC_141151.1, read as the reverse complement.
ATTATCTTCTTTGTGGGTACTTCAACAGGTACCGCTTATTCCATCATATAGTTATATAGTACATATTTCCCTTGAGGAACATTCACACCCAATGTTGGTTTGGGCATGGTAACCCTTTATTCCCAACAACCTCCCACCTAAAGGCAGCATGCCTAAAGGCAGTGAAAGAATTAGCTATGTCTAAGTATCTACAAAGTTGAAAACCTATACCTATCTAACTCCGATCATTTGGTGACAATGGGCAAATCACTCTGTTGGAAGACCCTTTGTGAGGGTCTACAAGGTTGTCATCTGTATGTACCTTGACAAGCCCAATGCTCTTGTTGTCAAGTTTCTCTCTAATGAAATGATACTTCACTTACATGTGTTTTATCTTTGCATGAAATATAGGATTCTGTGCTAACATGATAGCACTTTGACTATCACAATGGAGAACATGAACCTTTGTAATGCCAAGCTCTCCCACTAGACATGAGAGCCATAAAGCTTCCTTGCATGCTTTAGTGGTGGCAGCCACATACTCTACCTCCGTAGTAGACAATGCCACACACTTGTGTAGCCTAAATATCTACGAGACTACTCCTCTTGTGAAGCTGAATACATACCCTAAAGAAGGGTCGCAATTGTCAAAGCATATGGAATCTTGGCCATTTTAGCCTTTTCATCATCAGATATAGAGCTATCCTCTGCACTGAGTTTCACATATGGAGGCAATGGAACACTAATCACTTTCCCCCCTCCACGTTGAAACGCTGCAAGATCCTAGATACATACTCCTGCTATGATAGATAAAGAAAACCTTTGGCTTGTCCCTGAGTATTTGCATTCCAAGAATATGATTTGCCTCACCAAGGTTCTTCATGTCAAAATACTATGTAGGCTTTGCTTCAGGATGTCCAAGCCATGAACATCCCTCCCTACAATCAACATGTCATCCATATACAAAACCAAGAAAATCAGGCTATCACCGACTGCTTTCTTGGTATACAAGTAGTGATCCACTTGACTCCTATTATATCCTTGAGATTGTATAAATGTATCAAACTTGTGAAACCATGCCCGAGGTGCTTGTTTCAACCCATTCAAACTCCTTTTGAGTTTGCATGCCATGTGCTCTTTCCCCTATGCCATAAAACCCTTTGGATGTTGCATACCATGTGCTCTTTCCCTTGTGCCATAAAACCCTTTGGCTATTGCATATAGATGTCCTCATGTAGATCATGATGTAAGAACACAGTCTTTACATCCATTTGCATGTGTTCCATCTCTTCAGATGCAACCAAGCCCAAGAAAGTCCACAAAATAGTCATTTTGACTACAGGAGAAAAGATTTCATCAAAATCAACTCAATGTTCATGCTTGTAGCCCTTTGCAACAAGCCGTGCTTTGTACTTATGTGAGGAACCAAAAGCAACTTTCATCTTATAAACCCGTTTGCATGGTAGTATCTTTTGTCCTTTAGTCAAATGTACCATGTCCCAAGTGCTATTCTTTTCTCAAGGGATTCCATCCCTAACAACATAGCTTTATGCCATTTCTAGCTATCCTTCCTAACCATTGCTTCCTTGAAGCATGATGGTTCACCACAATCAATCAACATGACATAATTTGCAATATACTGAGCATCGGGAATAAACCCTGTCAAGCGGCCTTGAAGGTCAGATTGACCTATGAAGCAAAGGTTCCCCATTTACTGGCTGCTAGGTGCCTGCAAGTCTACATTCATAACTTACTATCCTGAAATTTTAGCATGTTATCCTGACAGTAGGCTATCATGGGCAACTACTTGTTGATCATAGCATTATTCCATGTATTTTAAGGGCCATTTATAGTAGGTATTTGCTACTTTCTAGTGACCATTCTCTGCTATCCAATCTGTACATCTTCTCAAAATATAACCCTTTTGACCTCCTCTATCTTTTCGAGCTATTTGTGTATGCGATGTTCTTGGAAGATAACATCATTGTTGCATATTACTTTCCTTTTCTTGAGATCCCATAATCGATACCTCATTTCACCCTCATCACCATATCCTAGGAAAATACATTTATAGGACTTTGGCTCAAGTTTGTTGCATTCTTCCTTATGGATATGCATAAAAGCCTTGCAAGCAAACACTCTCAGATGAGCATACAAGGGTGGCTTGCCCGACCACACTTCTTGAGGAACTCCCCCCCCCCCCCCAAAAGACCTATTTGGCGATCAACTAATCAAATGAAGAGTTGTCATAATAGCCTCTATCCAAAAACCATGGGGTAATGCAGCATTGAGATAGCATAGTGCAAACCTTTTCTTGAATGGTCCTATTCATACGCTCTACAACCCCATTTTGGTGTGGATTATGAGGGGCAGTGAGCTCCTTCTTTATCCCTTTATTGCCACAAAAGTCTTAAAAGACCTTAGACACATATTCTGTTGTGGGAGCTTCTTGCTTGATTGCCAAGTCCCATGGACAGCTTATTGTTTCAAGCATTTCAAGCCAAATGCAATGGCTACCTCTCACATAGCCATACATGCTCTCACACCTACGAGTGCAATAAGCTTACCTCCATGCTCAATCAAGTTGCCTCCTCCCTCAAGCACTTCGGTAGCTCCACGATCCAAGGTGCAAGCTCAAGCAAGCTTGATCCTCAAGCTCCAAGCTCCATGCTCCATTGTTGCGCACAAGAGAAGAGAAGAGAAGAGAAGAAGAAGAAGAAGAGAGGAGAAGATGGAGAGCTTCTCCACCACAGTCCCTCATCCTCACATACTCGCTCCCTCTCTCAAGCACAAGCTCAAGTAAGCAAGAAGAAGAAGAAGAAGAGAGAAAAGCTAGTTTTGTCCACACACAAGAATGAGCTTCTTCATTCACTACCCTAACCCTAATCCCCTTTGGGCACCCATCCATTTTACATGACTAGCCATTTTAGCCTAGATCCTCTTTTCTTATTTCCTTCCTATTTGCATTGTGCCTTCATCCATGCTCGCCTACATTTACAAATTGCACAACAGGGAGCCTAGCACTCTTTTACAAAGATTTAGATGCTTTTATATTTAAAACGCGCCTTTTCTCTTTTGCACTTGCCCTAAATTTTTAAGGTTGTCCTTGTGCTTTTGGCCTTTTTTCCTCCTATTTCTTTAGCCACCATTGAGGGTCACCTTTTTTCACTTTGCCCTATGTCTTGTTAATTTTCTTTTTGCTTGCTTTGCACTAGGGGTTAACACTACCCCCTCCTAGCCGAGTGCCAGTCCCATGGCACTTGTTGCTGTGGTTTTTGATGAGGGCTCGGGTGGTTGAAGGTTTGTCATGTGGGTCGATGATGGGGCTTCATGGAGATTGGACAGGGAGAAGAAGCATCAAATTTGGATGAGAGATTGTGAAGGTCAAGAATAGATTTGATTGGGTAGTGGGGGCCTTCAATGTTGGTGGTTGATCACCATTGTTGAGTGTACCTGAAAAAGAAAAAGTGCGCTATTAGGGGTGTGTCTACCTCAGAGTGCAGTGCATGGTGTCCATACTAGTAAAACTGGGAGTTGGGTTGGTGTTGTCCCCACACTGAGGACCCAATTTGTGTACAGCGGAGGTGTTGTGGGTGTGACTTAGGGAGACAAGCACAAACTCCCTAGGTGTGTCCTATCCTTGATGTGCCCTAAGTGTGAAGTGGGAGGATAGAAATGCTAAGGGTCAGAGCTGGCCAATTGAGGCCACTGGACACATCTAACTTGAGGACCCTTAGATGCAATGTCTGTGGCACTTTGTATACATGGGAAAGGTTGTTGTTCCTTTCCTTTTTCTTTGTGTGGGTCTTTTCTTTGTTTTCTCTATTTTTATCTTTTTCTTTTCCTTTCTTTTCCTCTTTGTTTTTTTGGAGATACATTGTCAAGGAGCATGTTAGACATCATTTTGATACTCTTCAATAGTTACGTTTCGAGGGGGTCTAACGGACTTGGTAAGGAAGGATCTACTCTACAAGTAGCCTTTTATGTTAATGTGTAAATTTAGAGGTGTCATTGATAGGAAGGGGTGGCTACACATGGTGAAGCGGCTATCATTCATACCTTCCATGATGGCCATGCAAAAGGAAGGCAGGAGCATGGCCCTCATCATTAGACTAGCCATTGTGCAACTTTCAATACTTGCATTTAGATCAAACAAGAGTAGTAGGAGTCGGACCTCTTCCATCGTCGACTTTTGTTTGATTAAAATCCTAAGTACCCTAAGGTAATTACATGTGGTAGTAAGGGCAAGATGAGAATTGATCGAGGAAGTGCATGATGGATGGGTAGATGTCCCGCTCATTGAAGATTAGGCACTCCTCTAGGCTTTTTTCATTCACATGTAGATCCTTGGGAAGTCGTACCTGCCATGAATTTTTGGGTTGTAATCTACTCCTATTCTCTGTGGATATGGCATGTAGGTAGGGTCATTTGGCTCATCTCATATGGTGCCATAGAAGGCCATCCAATAATCAAGGTTAGTGTTCCATATGTGTCGCAACCATTGTGGTTGGGCTTCATATCCGGTGTTGATCTTTGAAATCTCCCATACCTTGTCTTGGCAATAATCTGCAGACTCTCTTTGCCACCTTGTGGGGGGTCTTCTTCTCTCCTTTGTGTGCGTGTTTCCTAGCCATTGTGTGAGTTTGACCACTTGCTCCACCACCCTTAGAGATAGAACTCTATCTAAAGAATGAGGATAGTGGAAAGAGAACTCAAAGGGTCAGCGTTGATTTTCCCATTGCTCCCAAATAGCCAGTTCCTAAGCCCAGTTTATAGCATGGCATTCCTCTTGTTGTGGAACCTCAACCCTAGGAACTTGATGCAACCTTGCTTGGAGTCTCCTCCATGCTAGATCTACATGCTCTCTCTACCCGTGCTTTCTTTCCACAATCCTCTCAGGGTCAGCTTCCTCACCCTATTCTTCTGTGTGTGCTTACACCTCCTGTGTTGGGTTTGGTACTTGCAGTTGTTCTTCTTTGACTTGGCCTTGTTCAAAGTCTAGCCCTTCTTCTCTTAGTGGTTATGTAGGAGCTACCATAGGTGGTTGAGGTGGTTGTTCTAGCTCTTGAAGCCCTAACTCCTCTAGCTCCTTCTCAAGAGCCCAACCCGCCTTAGGTATTGCCATTGTTGCTCTGGACTTAGGCTGGTGCTTTCTTTTAGTACTTTTTCATGAAGGTTGTATCTCAGGGATCATCTTGTAAGTTTTCGCTTCCTACACAGCCCTTCCATGGTATCTTCACCTTTGGCTTGAGTCACATGTAAGATTGTGTTGAAGAAGGCGTGTTGTCGGACCTCAAGACTTGCCTCTGCTACTTTCACCCTTTCTTCTACCATGACTCTCCTACTTTCCACTAGGGAAAGGCACTCGGCTAGGTACCTGACCCTTCCAAGGTTCCTCTCTTCTTCCCAGACCTTGGCCTTCTCCTCCATCATGCCTTGACTCAGTTGTAACTCTTGTGATAGTGTTGTCACCACCTCTTCTTGTTATTTCCATATTGATAACATATTTTCATTGTCATGCTTGTGGTGATTCAACTCGTCTTTTAGCCATTCCTACTCTTGAGGAGTCTTGAGGATTCGATTCTCTGCCTCTAGTAGTTTTTTAGCTGACTCCTTGTCCTTCTGGGTCTTAACCTCTTAGAGCTCCTTTTGTAATTGTTCTTTTTGTCTCCTCTCTTTTTGGAATTCTGCATAGACTTGTGTTTTTACCCTCCTCAGTTCCTTGGTGAGCTCCTCTCCTAAGTTCTTTAATTGTTCAAATTGCTCATCTATATCCTTTTGACCTTGTATGAGGCTTGAGAAGTCTGTTTCTAGCTCCATTTCTCCATCTTTCTTTTCCACTTATAGCCCTTTTGGACTTCCTTCTTTCTTCTCCACCTTCATTTTCTTCCTTGCTTTCAATTCATCCTTTAGGTTGTTCACCTGCCTTTGACAGATGGTTATCTACTTTGTCTTCTCTAGCTGGTAGGCAACAAATGCATCCTTTTCCTTTTGCAATTCCACCATGACGGTCTTCCTATCTTCCTTCATATTTTCAAGTTGGCCTAGGAGCTCTTGCATTTACTTATCATAGTTGGTTGCTGCCAGCATGGCCAATGGCATAGACATTGTGGATGTTTCAACCTTGGACTTCTTTGGATCCTTTCTAGATTCGGCATCCACGGCGGCAGCAAGTTTCTTTGTTCCTATTATTGGAGCTCCTTAGTGCTAGTCCAAGGTGCTGCACTGTGTTGACTATGTATTGCACCCAAGATATCATGTTGCTTTGGTTCACTATGGCACATCTATGGTTTGTTGGGTGGTAGTAGTGGTGGCGACCATGATAGGGGGAGGCGGTTCCAATGGGGCCTTCCTTTTGCCTTCCACCACTGGCCTTCAGGCCGCTTCTACTGCTACAGAGATGGTCTCAGGCACATAATCTAGGCTCCTTCTAGCTAGCTCTTCCACATGGGAAGGTTGCTTGACCAATAGCCTAATGGCGAGGACTATTTTCTCATATTCTTCTCTTTTTAGCCTTTCCTCATTTTCCATTTGTTTCTTTCTTCATTCCTCTTCCTCCCTTCTTGACTCCTCTTCCACCTTTCTTACCCGTTCCTCATCCTTTTCCTACTTCTTTCTTCATTCATCTTTTGATTCCCTTAATTTCTTTTGTGTAGCTTCTACTTCATTGTCTCATTTTGCCATGGTTTGCTTCATCTTTCCTGGTGTAAAGGGAGTTCTCACTCAACTACCAAGACCCACGGACCACTTATTGTTTCAAGAGTTTCAAGCTGAGTACTAATGGCTGCCTCTCACATAGTCGACACGCTATCTCTCTCTATGAGTGTAGTGAGCTTACCTCCATGCCCGATCGAGTTACCTCCTCTCCCTAACACTCCGGTAGCTCCATGATCTAAGTTCAAGCTTCAAGCAGGCTCAATCCTCAATCTCCACGCTCCAAGTTCCATTGCCACGATGAGTAAGAGAAGAGAAGAGAAGAAGATGGGAGAAGATTGAGAGCTTCTCCTCCACGGTCCCTCACCCTCACACACTCACTCCCTCACACTCTCACACTCCATCTCTCAAGCACAAGCTCAAGCAAGCAAGAACAAGAAGAGGAAGAAGAAGAGGAGAACTACTTTTGACCACACACAAGAATGAGCTCCCCATTCACTTTTCAACTTTATATACAAAATCCTAAATCCCTTTTGGGTGTTCATCCCCTTATCCCCTTTTTTACATCGCTGGCCATGGCCTAGGCCCTTTTTCGCATTGTCCTCCTATCTTCTTAGCTTCCTTCCTACCGCCCATTTACCTTTACAATTTTCATAAGTAAGAGCCCAATGCTCTTAAAATAAATCACGGTGCACCTTATGCTCTTTTACAAAAGTATTGACTTGGGCTTTTTCTTGTGCGCCTCTCTCCTTGATTTAGGACTTTTTTGCACTTCTTGTGTTTCCAGATTCTTCCTGGCATGCCTTCGTCTTCCGTTTCACTTTTGCCTTGGCCTTGTCTTCTACTTTAGATTTTCCATATTTTCCACCTTGTTCATCTAAGGGTTAACATTACCCCCCCTCTTAGACGAGTCCCAATCCCATGCACTCACCATCATAGATAGTAGGCTTTGCAAAGATGTGGGTGGAAGGGATTGCTGTGGAGGAGTTTTGGTGGTGGTGCGAATGAAGGTTGTTGGGGGCACATTGTTGACCTGATTGGCTAGTGATAGGGTTGTTGGAGTTGGTGATATGGATGTTTTTTGTTGGGAGTTGCACTCATGGCTTGCACATGCGTTGATGTTCTAGGGATTCTGCGTGCGATAATTCTTTGGTGGGCTTGCATGATGATAAAGGATAAAAATTTAGAGTTGAATGTTGATGATACTTTCATTGGATTCTTCAATACCTACAAATGAAAACCTCTCATATGGTCTCTCCCTAAGGGTTAGTGCTAGTCTTCTTATCATGCACAAGATGTAGATTGATGAGTTTGGGAGACAGGTCAAAGCTGAGAGTATTGTCTTACACTTGAGAACCCAAACTGTGTATAGATTGTGCTGCAGATATTATGTGAGTGCAAGTGCATACTTAGATAGTATTTAGTTAGAAGACAGCTAGTCTGGTTCCTCATAGAAATGTGTGGATGAAGTTAGGGTTCAATGGGGTGGAAAAAATTATCGTTGTTGAGAAGAAGTACACATGAAGGCCTATGGTATTGTCTCACACTTGAGGACCTAGTTTGTGTACAGGAGAGGTACTTTTGGTGTCACTTAGGGAGACAGATCTAACCATGGGCGAGCACAAACCCCCTAGGTGTGTCTTGCCCTTGATGTGCCCTAAGTGTGAAGTGGGGGGATAGGAAGGGTGAGGGGGTTAGGCATGGAGTTGGCTCACTAAGGCCACCGGACATGCCTAACTTGAGAACCCTTAGGTATAGTGTTTGTGACACTTTGATATACATGGAAAAGCTCATTGTTCCTTTCCTTTTTCTTTGTGTGGGTCTTTTATTTGTTTTCTCTTTTTTTTTTCTTTGGAGATGCATTGGGAGGAGGCACGCTAGACATAATCTTGATGCTCTACGATAGTTACATTTCGAGGGGACCTAAGAGATTTGCCCATGAATGCATGGCTTGCCATGGAGCCCATGTCGCTCACCCTCCTTGTTAGCTCTAGTTTTCTTTTTAGTTGTTCCAATGTCTCTTCTACTTTTTGGCTGCATGACATTCAATGTGCTCAAGGAGGATGGGCGTTGTTGCTCTAGCCTTCTTCTCTTGACAACTGCGACTTTGTTTTCCACTAGGAGGTGTTCACTCTTGGAATGTGCCAGCTTGTAGGCTAAATCTTCGATTCCATTTTTGTTAGAGAAATCTCCTCCTCCTCTTCTAGCATTTTCATGCACTCTTCTTCTAGTCTCTTCGATTCCTCCTCCACCCTTTGTAGCTCTTTGTTTCCCTTGGAGGTGGATCGAGTTCTTCTCATGGGGATTTTGAGAGTGATCTTTTCATCTCCCATGGACTCAACAATTTTTGAGCCTTGCTGCTCATTGACTGTCCTCTCGCTCTTGTTGTTAAGATAGTTGGTCATTCTCCTTTTTATTAGTAACCCTCTCCATGTTGTCTTGTTGTTCCTTGTGGACTTTGTCTCCCTCTTATTCTCGGATTGGTGATGGCTCACCCCTAGCATGTTATACACATCCCTCCTTGGGCATTTCTTAGTCCTGTTGTTGGCTAAACCTAGGGCCTTCTCCACCATCGTAGGGCTCAACTCCACCTTACTTTGCGAGCTTCTTCTCCTCTTCTTACCATCACCATGCCATAGTTTCTTTCAGTATCAAAGGTCCACGAGTTGTTTTATGGCTGGCTCCTCCATGATGGCGTCTTATAGGTTTAGGGTAAGCTTGAACGTGAACTGGCTGAAACCCCTCGTTTCTACCATCAAGCTATACTTTGCTTGCTCTTCCTCTATGAACGGGAGCTTGCCACCTTAATCTTACCCTACCATTTTAGGATTCTCTTTGTAACATGTGAGACATCAGAACAATTGAGGCAGCAACTAGAGTGAGCTGTGCATGGACAAGGGACAAAGCATTTGGCAAATCAAATCCTGGTTGATGAAGAAACATTTGTCATTGTTGAGAGTGTGGCTCCGACTAGGATGTAGAGTTTGGCCAAGAAAGAGAGAGTAGCCAATGACTATGCTTTGGGCTATGCTTCAAATGCAACGTGTGCTATTTGCAGGGGTGATTTTCTCTTCCAGCCAGGCTTCCATCATGGCTCTTTATTTCTTGGTATTTCTCCATAATGGTGTGGGGTTGTTGGTCTTGTGGTGACTTGGACATTGAATGCTTTTGTATAGAGACATGTGTCATCCTGCATTCACTTGGCAACTCATGAGAGTACATGCAAGTCATGTGCTTCAACCATAATGAAAAAGTGTAGCTCAAAGAGACATCACTTATCTAAATCCCATAATGTTGACTTTGACGCATATCACCTGTGCTTGATTATCATTACTTGTGTGTGTGTTGGCTTTGCTTCTTTTGGTATTATCTATACACAATCACAAAATACATTGTTTATTTATATATATGTTTATAAATCCATATTGCTTTGTGAGGACAAAAACCAATTGTAGAACTCAAGATTGTACTGGAGTGTGGCACACGTATCTAGTAATCGTGGTAGCCTACTCAATAACAACATATATTTTGCAACATCGAGTAGCATGGTACCTTGTTTGAGTCTACTGGCAACATGTAGCTCCTTTGCAGTGTGAATTTTATCAATCAGAGAGTTCTCTTGGCTAGTTCTGGCTAAGTCCATACCTCGAATGGCAATCAATACTCGAAAGGAAGTTGGCGTCACATAGGTTGTGTCTCTTTGAGACTGCCATTGGGCCTGCCACTCCTCTGAGACTGTCATAATCTGGTGGGCTCCAAGTTTGGCCATTTAGTGCGGTTTTCAAACCAACATTTTTCAAATTGACTTCAAACCTTTGATCATCTCTTTAGTTGCTCTATCTCAAAGAGATTTGGTTGGCAAAGCACTTTGTTGAATGTCACGGTTAAGCGTAGTTCGTCGGCTTCCTCGTTAGAGATGAGTTGCATGAGTTCATGTAGGAGCTTGTTACAGTGCTCGTTAAGGTATTCTTGCTCTTCCCAGGATAGTGGATATGACAAATATTCCTCAAGCTTCTCCCTAGGGAATGTGGCCATGTCTGCAAGGATGTAGGCACGTACGAATAATTTGAGTTTAGCATCCAACTCGATCAAGCACTTTGCGACACTTCTATGCTCTATGAAGCCTTGCTCGATTGCTATCTCATGCAAGGTTCTGGGAGTTTCCTTAGGCTTTAGCATAGTTGGGGGCTCAAGCCTAGATGAGCAAGATTGGTCAATGTTAGGATTGTTCATGTCCTCGAGGTTTTCATGCTTCTCCTGAGGCTTTGCTACTATTGTGTCATGGTTTTCCTCGGATGTGACTGGTATAGTTTTGTCAACCTATTGTGATAGTGTTGTATGGTCAATGTAAGTCCTGATGTCAATGGATTGAGTGTTGCAAGCAACTGTTGATGGTAATGGTTGCTTTGATTTACCAGAACACACGGATGTGTCTAAGGTTTCACCGCGTTAGGAGAGATGGAAATGGGTTCATTTGTGGATGGACTCGATGCTTTATTCCTCAACTCTTCAGCACTCTTGGTCTCAATCTTCTTGGCATGTATAGCCACTTGCAATTACCATTGTTTTTGTTGCTTTCTCCTTATTTTCTTGGGCAATTGAGTGTATCCTTTAAAGACTTAGGATCCTAAACTAGATCAGCCGCTTGGTTGGGCCACCTCAACCTTCTCTTTCTCTTGTGTGTCCTCATGGAACATAGCCACGACCTATTGAACAGCCTTGCGAGGTTGTGAGGGTACAACTGCCTCTCTTCTTAGAGAGTCTAGCTCTTTGGCTAATTCCCCTCCATTTAGCCCCTCATTTGATTTCATTGGTAGTTGCTCCTAGTCAAGTGTTTGCTCTAGACTCTTGTCCTTACCCATTGGAACATGCCTCCATTGCTTCTTATCAGAGCGAGTGTTGTGTTTAGAGTTGTTTTTCTCTTGCTCAGGAGGCTTGGGTAAATCTAGTGTAGAATCAAGAGACGGTTTAGGGTTCGTGTCATGTAGGCTTGGACAAAACTAGTTGAAGAAGTCAAGGTTGTATTGATGGGAAGCATAGAGATCTAGGATTGCAGGGACTTGAGTGAGGCAGAAGACATATGCACTAACATCAAGTACCTAGCCTATTGGTAGATCTTCTTCTAGAACTAGTTTATTGTACAATGGATGTTTTTGGAGAGTGTGTTAGAAAGATGGACCTCATGGACCATTGCCAACATCCTTAATGAGGTCGGGGCAATGTATGTGGGATCATGTATTGATATCCAAAGGGCTTTCCTTTGCTCAATGAGTGTCATTAGTCGGTGGCCAATTTTGGATGGCAAACTTTGGTTGAAGTACCATTTATGCACAAAGTTATCTTATCCTTTCCCTTTTTGTTTGATTGCGTCAAGCTTTTCCTTGTTTGTCTCACATTGAGCACTATAGAGTGAGTGTATCAAGCACAATTCTCTAGCTACAACTATTGGGATATCCTTTATGACTTCTTCAGCGAGATGACAACTATATAGAGGGAGCAAACATGTTGTTGCTCATCCCAAGTCAAGGGTTCCGGATATGATCTTTGTGTGCTCTGATGTTGGCCTTTTGATGCCCACATGGGCGTACACACATGTGATGGCTGTTAGGTTGTGATCAAACTTCATCATGCACGTCATTCGTGGTTCATTGGTCAAATATGCTATCTCTTTGGCCAAATCTTCGAGAGATTTCTCCTCAAGCCTAGAGGTGTCAAGGATGTTGGTTGCGACATCTATGAAGGTTTAGTAGGGGGCTTTAGGTGTTGCAAAAGTCCTAGAGGTGTCAAGGATGTTGGTTGCGACATCTCTTCCACAGGTGAATTGCTAAGGACACATTCCGTAAGGGGAGTCATCATGGCCAAAGGCTGTGCCTATTGTGATTCCTGATTGGAAGTAGTAGTGGCTAGTTCAGTGGAATGGCCACTATTGGTAGACTGTGGTGTCAAATCCTCACGCAGATCAAAAGAGGTCATGTCTTTTGTTTTCCTTTGTGCATTCACTTGTGCAAATCAAGCATCAGTTGAGTTAGTCCCAATGGGTTACACAAGCATATCCTTAGGCTGAGAGCTAAGGGTGGTGTCATGTCCCACATCTTGGACATTTGGAAGCTTAGATGGAGATAGAGATTGGGATTGAGTAGCTACACTTGACAACTACTATTGTGCTTCCTGTGTCTATTTAGGGAAAGAGGGTGTAGGAGATTTGGGACTCCTAGGTGGACTTGGCACTAGCTGGAATATTTGCTTGTGGTGGTTGTTGGATGATTCTGCCATATGTTTTGTTGAGCAATCATCCTTATCATGAGCAACGTTGTGCCTATGGTGTTCATTATCCTCTTGGGAAGTCAAAGGCTCCTTGGAAACTAGTGGTCTTTGTGCACACTTGATGATTACATTTGATATCCACTTGTTAAGCACGTTGGGGCTGAGGATCTACCATTTGAATAGTCATGTTTGGTTTCTTGATTTCAATCATGAGGGGCTCAGTCACTCCAATGTTTTTGGCTCAAGACTTGGATTTTCATTTAGATTTCCTCTTGCACTTCTTTACTTTTGATACGATCTGGCCTTCAACTAACAGTGATGGTTTAGTAGGGGGCTTTGGTACCCAAATCCATTAGTTACTTGCGTAATACCCCTGAGCACGTAGCAACGCTTTGGATATCCATCGTGGCATTGTGCTAGCTCCCCATCGATACCTTCATCTATAAGGCTTGGGTTTCTTTTGTGGCCTTCTGTGATATTTGTAAGTCCAAAGCCTATCCTTGGCGTTGTCTCCTAACCTTCTTGTTTCAAGCATAGCCTCACTCACTGGTTCTCTCTATTCAACATGTGCTTGTATCAACTCTTTCGACAAGTCCTTGCTCTCGTTACTAGGCTTGCTTAGTATGCCAGAATGTTCATTGTCTTTCCCTCAAGGTTCGATGATGAGGTCACCCTTGCTAAAGGTCATGATTATCCTCACACTTTGTAGTGTCAAGTGTATCCTCTGTGCTACATAATCAGCCTCACACTTTGTCGCCCTTTTGAAGGGTCTTTTGAGGAGGGCTTCCTTTTTTAATTAGCACCATTTGGAGGAACATGGAATAGGATAGGAAAGCTTTCCCTTTCAATAGTTATAAGGAGTTTGCACTTCCCTATAAGTACTTGTGGGTGTCTCCCATAAAGATTAAGAGTTGCATTAGTTGTTGTGAGCTCTAGTTGGCCTAGTCGAGTCCATGCTTCATAGGTGAGGATATTAAAATCTATTCCTTCATCGATGAGAGCATCAACACTGTGCTCTCTTTTTGCATGGAGTTTGATCCTAAGATAAGGAAGTGGTACTATGTCTTCATTTTCCGGTCTTGGCTTATAAGTTCAAGACTTCTGATACATGCCATTGAGTCCCCAACCGCACAACCAGATGTGGATTCTCTAATGATGTCTTGGGTCATCTATGCAGTGCCATTTCAAGGTCCATCTATCACTGTCATGTCCAGTCATCCCCGCAATTGTAGCTTGATGTTGTTGCATTCCATCTCGACTAGATGCAATCCAAATGCAACATATACGTAATTTTGTGGTGTGGCCTTTTTGCTCTTGTTGGCTAGATTGGCCCATTGAGGTTCTAGAGTCTCTATTTGTCTTTGTTCGGGTATGAACTTTTGGTTGTTGTTTTGCAAGTGAGAATCTATGCTTGTGTAGAGCCATTACTACACTAGGATCTTATTTGTAGGACCTGTCATGACATGTGTTTTCTCTCCAGCCTACTTGGGGGAGGTGCGGAGGGGGTAGAGCCCCCTCTGTGGGGGTCCGCGAGGGCAGTCCCCTCTCCCTAGCCTGCAGGGCCGTTATGCTAAATACCATGCATGATTGGAAGGACCGCAAGCTTTGAACTACTTGCTCTAAATTTCAACCCAATGATATAACTATGATATGCTTTCGACTCTATACAGTCTCTAGGTCGGTTTTAGGGCTTAGATGTGTCATATTTGTAATATGTTCACCTGTCCAATTTTGACTGTTTTCTGTCTGATTATCAGAGTCGGATAGTCTGACTTTGGGAGTCAAAAGATCTGATCCTGGGTGGTCCGACTTTGGGAGTCGGACAATCCTGGTCCAATTGGGTATGTCCGATTGGATGGCAATCTGATCAAACCAAGGTGGTCCCGATTAGGGGTTTCAACTAGCACCGGTCCGATTGGATGGTCCGATCCCAACTGACTGGGCCTAGTCTGACTATTGGTCATGGTCTCACTGGTTTGGTTGGTCCACTGACTGTGGTTGGTGCGACTGGTCCGCGGTTGTCCCCGACTAGTCCGGCTGGTTGTTGGTCCACTGACTGTGGACAATCCTCTATGTTCAACCATGTGTGTCTAATGGTCTAGTCCATTGGACGATCCTGGTCTCTATCTTTGACTGTAGATGGTCCTGTGGATCATCCAACTGTGGATGATTTGACAGTCTTGATCTGTGTCTCTAACTATGGATGTCTGTGGTCTGGTTTGTGTGGTCTAGTCCGTTGGACGGTCATGGTCTATGTCTCTAATTGTGGACGGTCTCTGACCATGGACAGTCCTAGTTTGTGTCTCTAAGTGTGGACGTCTGCGGTCTGGTCTGTGTGGTCCATGTCTAGTTTGTGGGATGGTTTGTGGTCTATGTCTGACGGTTCGTCTGTTGGACAGTCCCCGACTGTGGATGGACGGTCCTCGAGTGTGGACGGGTTCATGGTCATGTCTGATGGTCTAATTGTTGAACGGTCCCTGCGAACGCTCCCAGCCGATTGTGGATGTCCAGTTCGGTGATTGAGGTTGGTCTAGTTTGACTCTGGGAGTTTGATTCTAGGAGTCGAAGCATCCGAGTTTGATTCTAGGAGTTGGGCTCTGGTAGCAGTGTTCGACTCTTGCGAATGAGTTTCCAAGAATGACAAAAATTAGCTCGGTTCTAATGATTTTGGTTATGAGGGGTCACACAAACTTCCATAATGTAAGAATAGATCCTAATGAAAGAATTATATGCTTGGAATAGCAAATAAATTCCAAAATACAAATCGACAACAAATCAAACCCTCTTGCCTTGTTATGACAGCAGAAACCCCAATGCTTGTTTTCCTTTTTTTTCTTTGTTTTTTCCTACCCTAATACATCCAAATCACAAAGCAAACACCTACACTACTCCAACCTACTTTTCCAAATCCCAAAAACCAAAAACTTACTTTCTAAGGAGATCGAATACCTCTTCAAACTCCCTCACTTCCAACCTGTCTACCACAAGCACCAGTTCGGGGAAAACCCTATTTCAATGCTCGATTTGGAGCGCACAAGCACTCGAGGCTTGAATCCATTGGTCTCGACAACAGAACCAAAATGTAAAGGGATCTCTCGCTCAACTACCAAGACCCACATGCTGCTTATTTTTTCAAGCGTTTCAAGCCGAGCAATAATGGCTACCTCTCACATAGCTGATGCACTATCTCTCTCTACGAGTGCAGTGAGCTTACCTCCATGCCCGATCGAGTTGCCTCCTCTCCACGATCCAAGTGCAAGCTTCAAGCAAGCTCGATTCTCAAGCTCCACTCTCCAAGTTCATTGATGTGACAAGCAAGAGAAGAGAAGAGAAGAGAAGAGAAGTGAAGTGAAGTGAAGAAAAGAAGAGAGGAGAAGATGGAGAGCTTCTCCTCCATGGTCCCTCATCCTCACACTCTCACACTCCCTCTCTCAACAAACATAAGCTCAAGCAAGCAAGAACAAGAAGAGGAAGAAGAAGAGGAGAGCTACTTTTGGCCACACACAAGAATGAGCTCCTAATTCACTTTTCAACTTTATATACAAAACCCTAAATCCCTTTTGGGTGGTCATCCCCTTATCCCCTTTTCTACATGGTCGACCATGGCCTAGGCCCTTTTTAGCATTGTCCTCCTATCTTCTTAGCTTTCTTCCTATTGCCCTAAATCCCTTTTGGGCAGTCATCCCCTTATCCCCTTTTTTACATAGCAGGCCCTTTTTCTCATTGTCCTCCTATCTTCTTAGCTTCCTTCCTACCACCCATCTACCTTTACAATTTACAAGATGATTTTAAAATAAATCATGGTGCACCTTATGCTCTTTTACAAAAGTATTGACTTGTGCTTTTTCTTGTGTGCCTCTCTCCTTGATTTAGGACTTTTTTACACTTCTTTTGTTTCCAGATTCTTCTTGGTGCGCCTTCGTCTTCCATTTCACTTTTGCCTTGGCCTTGTCTTCTATTTAGATTTTTTGAATTTTCCACCTTGTTCATCTGAGGGTTAACACTTGGGATGTTTAGTTTGAGTTTTCTTTTTGCCCCTTGGCTCGATGGGACCGAGCTCTCTTTCCCTTCCTCACTAATGGTTCTCACTTGAGGCCTCTTGTTGCAACTGGTGGAGCTTATCTCTTTTCAGGTGACTACATGGATGATCTATGGTGGGATAGGTTTCTTCTACCACTTCATGTCTTTTCAAGTCCCCCATGGCCTCCTGGATGCAGGCAGTGAGCATACCTCCAAAACCTATGTTGGAGGCCTTAGCTTCTGGCTTTTTTCTTGCCCTATGTTGTGGAAGCCGAATATCCCCACATGTTGCTCTGGGCTCTTGTGGCTAGTGCTTTTGCTGAGGATTCCATGATCTTGCACAGGTAGCCAATCCAATTGATTCCATCTAGTTAGCTGTGAGGCTCTTGAGCAATGGCACTTCAATCCTACTCATCAAGGCATTGTACATCTAACTAGAGAATATAGCATGGATTGTCTTTGCTTGTAGTCTAATGTTGGGGTCGGGGATGTTGGCTAGGTGAACTCTATCATTTCTGTACACTTGGGCCTTGTCCATCCCTAACATATTGTAAACATCTCTTTTGGGGTGCCTCTTGGGCTTGTTTACCAGCCCCAAAGCTCTTTCCACTAGTTGGGGGCTCAACTCCAC
Source organism: Lygodium microphyllum (assembly GCF_053477565.2). NCBI lineage: Eukaryota > Viridiplantae > Streptophyta > Polypodiopsida > Schizaeales > Lygodiaceae > Lygodium > Lygodium microphyllum. The sequence continues at coordinate 65,766,986 of NC_141151.1, read as the reverse complement.
TTCTACTCTATGAATCTCTCCTCCATGTCTCATTGTCACAATGCCATGGTTCCTGTTCGCATCAAAAGTTTGTAGGAATTCTACACACTTACTATAGTCGATGGCTTGGCTGACCTTCTCCCTATATTTGCAAAGATTACCCTCATCGACAATCTATTTTACCACTTGCTCTTTCATCACCACGCTTTGTAAGTTTTGGATGCTTTTGAACTTCAGTTGCTTAAAGGCCCTTGTTTCCATTGTTTGGCCGTATTTGGCATGTTCTTCTTCAATGAATGGGAGCTTGCTGCCTTTGTCATGCTTGGCCATCTCGGGTTCCTATCATGATGCAACAGTTCACTATTAAGGGATTATGAATATATGCCATAGAAAAATGAAGTGCTTAAGTGTAGAATGAAAATTTTTTCTTCAAGAAGTCCACATAGTTCAACCAAGAATTCTATGAAAATTTTCCTTAACTACAAATGACTTTCATGAATCTTTCTTGCTTTTTATAGTTTGGTTCAAGGTTCAAGTTTTGTCTACTTTTAGCTTGCTTTTTCACTATACCCCCTTCCTCCCTGGGAGTGATGAAAATCCTTCCTAAGATTGGAGGATGAAGGGTGAAGGGTATGAAGTGCATGCATGATGTGCTTTACTTTGTCATGATCCTATCATAGAAGTTTGAGTTATACTCCAAGTGGGCGTGATAGTCCATGTCATGAAGTCTAATGCCTACATGTGTAATGTAGGCCAGGACATCATGAGGAAGTCACCAAAGTTCACCCTGTTAACAATATGCAGTTCTTCTTTGGTCAAGATTCGATTGAGATAAGGGTCGACCATAACAAATTCCTCCAAAGGTCATTTGTGCATGATGGCCAAGATTCGACTGAAATAACAAGATTCGATTGAAATAAGGGTCAACCATAACAAATTCCTCCAAAGGTCATTTATGCATGATGGCCAAGAATCTGAACAAGGTAGGAGCCATGTTGGTAAGGTCATATTCAAAGGTTTTGATTGTGAGTCTCTACTCTGCATTGGACATGATTTGGCATCCCTCTTATTCCCATTGGAGATGTAGAGCATACCATTTTCACAAAAAGGAAGAGTCGAAGCTAGGTAGCTTGGTCAACTCTTCTAACTCCTGGCTTGTTGTAGAGACCTTGCTCTTGCGATAGGATGTGATCAGCTATTGTGTGCGAGCTTGCTCTCAAGAGATCTTGATGTCCTCAATCAATTCTTTGGCTACCTTGGGAATCTTGATGAATACAAAATCATAGTCCTCCCATGTGCATGACAAGGGTCGTACTTCCATTACTAATGTCTTGTCAAGGAGGCCTAAGTCCAATCGTTCATAGTTCCTAGCTAGCATGGTGAATGTGGCATCCAAGCATCTAATGCATGTGACTAAGTTGTCCCCTGTATTTGCAGCTAGGTTTGCAGCAAAAGGATGGATCTCTACTTATAGGAGGCTTTGAGGCTTGCAAGAGGTTGGAGCCTTGGTTGAGGTGGATAGCTCAACTACTAATGTCTACCTCATAGGAGGTTCAACGGGGTATCTTTCGGCCACTTGTGTGATGGATTGGTCTTGTGGTTCAGTTGATGTGCTGCACTCTACTTGTGGAGTAGTTGGGACACTGGAAATGCTAGGTTAAGTTGGCCTAGGGCTAGCTCGTTGCAGCAATGGTCGATAGACTCATTGAGGTTCTATGGATTTGGTGCTTTTTGAGTCAATGGCTTTCTCATTCCCAGCTAGCTCAACACTTTGTGGAGATGGACTAGAGGGCTTGGATTGAGGAGCATGTGTGCCACTCCTAGTCTTCGACAACCAAATCCGATTGTTGCCTTCGTAGTAGCCTTGAGCACATAAGAGGTCTTTGGATACCCATCATGGCTTGACTATTCGTCTGCTTTTGTATTGCCAGCTTTGTCTCCTAGGCCTGAGACATGATGTTCTATGATCATGGGTTCATGAGGGCTGGCTTTTAGGCGATTGCAATTGTCATTTGGGCACCCATTTGAGCTACTACTTAGTGGTCTTGGATGTGTCTCCTCTAGGTTATTGCGACTGATTTGTCTTGGCAAGGTGGGACAAGTTGCAACCCTTCTCCTTAGACCTTGCATTAGGTTCCTCTACTGGTGGCATTGCAGGCTTTGATGGAGCTGCATTGCTTGCCCTTGCTAAAAGCTATCACTATTCAAATGTTGCCAATGGCAAGGTGAATATGTTGCGAGTCATAATCGACATTGTAGCATGCTTATTTTTTGAATTTGCATCTTGGCAGTGATTCCTTACCAATAGCCTTGGTGTTAGGCATCACATACAAGATCATAGATAAGCTTTTAATCTCGATAGAGATCGCTATTTTGTACTTTCCTAGCAGTGAGTAGGGTTGTTCTCCAAATGGGTTGAGTTTAGCGTTGGTAGGTTGCAGTTGGGGCTTACTAATGAGGGTCCAATGATCATGCATAAGAAAATTACAATAAGCTCCTTCGTCAATGAGTGCATCAAAGACATGTGTCTTCTAGGTAGTCACTAATATGCATAGGTAGACATGTGCCATTGCTTTCTCACCCTTTTCCTGAATCTTAGTGATGGTGGCTACTCTTACATTTACAGGGGGTTCTAGCATTGGGGGCTCGTGCAATGGATGTATTCGGGGTAGTAATTTTTGAGGCAACTGCCATCATTGAAGAAGCCTATGTCCTCTCCTTCTAGGGTCTCAAGCTCTACGTTGCCAGTTTGTGACTAATGTTGTGGACCTTGAAAGTCCTCAATCCTCTAACTTCATCTTCTGTGTATGGCCCTTTACATAGTGGAATAGCACTAGGTTGCCTTGCTGAAGTCACATTGTTTAACATGTTTGTCAAACCAACTCTTGCGTCTTATTTTTTTGCAAATTATCTTCTATGTATGGCCCTTTACATAGTGGAATAGCACTAGGTTGCCTTGCTAAAGTCACATTGTTTAACATGTTTGTCAAACCAACTCTTGCATCTTATCTTTTTGCAAATTAGCGTATGGGTAGCCAAGAGTTGGCAAGTCTCAGAAAGGGATTCTAGCTCCACCAAGCGTTCCGTCCATGCCTCCTTCCCATCCCATCTCTCTTGCACTTCCACTCTCAAGGCTTGGAACAAAGAGCTCCACTAGTAGGATTGCTTCTATCCCATAGGTAAGCTATGGTTGTCTTGTAGGCTAACCTGTAGGCCCATAGCACTACCACAAGTTTATTGTCCCAATCACTACATGAGGCAAAGACTACCTTAGTCAGGACGTTCACTAGGATCTTATTTCTGGCTTCCGCCTAACGATTATCTTGAGGGTAGTATGGGGGTGATTTTCTATGGATGAACAAGAATGTGGATAGAAAATGGGAAATTACTTCATTAATAAAGTGTGTACCTTGATCACTAACTAGCTCAATTGGGTAAGCAAGAAAATAGACCTACAGCTTCCTGGATGGATTCTCATGTTATAACCAGGTGTAGCTACACCCCGACAATAGGCATAAGATAGCATTTACAAAGGAACGGGGTGTGTCTGCCTACATAGTCATGCCATTTGGGCTAACAAATGCCCTAGCTACCTTTCAATGCCTCATGTGTAAAATCTTTAAAGACATGCTTTAACGAGAACTGGAGGTGTTTATGGATGATCTATGTGTTCACTCTAGCCGGAGGGAACACTTAGATAAACTCCGTGCAATATTTGAGCAATGTAGGCTATATAGCCTCTCCTTAACGTTGAGATGGCAAGCTCAACACGTGCGGACATTGATGATAGACCACCTGGCTAGATGGGTCCGCACGTCTACACTTAGCACATTGGTGGTCATTATGATACTCACACGGCCACTGACTTATCACTTATTATATTTAGTTTATTACACCTACCTACAGTTGGTAAAGACATAGTGCCAGTCGATTAGTGTAGTCGATTATACACTATTTGACTTAGTAGGTCACTTTCCTTTATGTTGTATATTATCTACACTTTGTGTACATTATATAGTGTGTGGAAGAAGAAGAAAAAACCAGCAAGAAAATGTTTTAGCCTCAATCTCTCTTCTTGTGTTCTTGAGTGAGCTTCCTCTTGTGTATACAGTGTGTGTTTGGCGCAGCAGCTCAAGCAAGTCCCCCCACCACGCAATTCTTGACATAGTATCAGAGCCGCACCACTAAGAGAGGTTGATTTCGAAGGCTGAAGTGAAGGAGAAGAAGCAAGGTTCAAGAAAGCAAGCAACAGGTAAAAAGCTCTCCCATTCTTCCACTCTCTCTCTTGGATAGTGCCTGTGGAGGCACCGGAAGCAAGGTTGAGCAAAAATCTCAGATTGCTGTGAGTTATTTTGGGCGTCTAAGGCCGTTTCAGGCCTTGTTTTAGAGCTATAAGGTTGCGGACAGCTGTTTCAGGGTACATTGTGATTTCGATTATATTGACCGAAAGTGGGTGCGCAGGTTACAGATTGTGAATCTATAATTTTTTAGGTGTTTGCAAGAAGAAAACATAAGGTTTATATGCAAAGAGGTTGCAGATTACATGTATTATTGAGCAATCAGTGAAAAAGGTTGCTTGGTGTAGTGTTGTGCATGTGTTGTGAAAGATTGTAGAAGACTAGCTTGCTGTGTTGTATCCTTGCTTGTGATAATGGCAGAGAACAGTGAAAATCCCATTATTGAGAAGCTCGACAAGAACAACTACCCTTCATGGAAGTTCTGTGTGACGAACTTCCTCATCAGAAAGGGCCTTTATGAGTTTGTCTCAGGTGAAGAAAAGGAGCCAGAGCTGGGTATCCCTCCGACTACATATGAATTAAAAGCATGGAAAGAGTGGAATGTGAAAGATAAAAAGGTGATGTACTGGCTATCTGTAGTCATTGATAATACTATGCTGGGACATATCAGGAATGCAGAAACTTCACATGCAGCTTGGACAATTTTTGAGAGCATGTTTTCAGTAAATACAAAGGCACGAAAGATTCAACTCAAGCAAGAGTTGAATACCTTGAAGAAAGGGAATATGTCTGTCAATGAGTATGTGTTGAAGGTGAGGAGCATTGCAGATACTTTAGCAGCAATTGATGCGATGCCGAATGATGATGATTTGGGTTCATCCACTCTGAGTGGCCTTAACAATGAGAAGGCATGGAAATCATTTGTTACTTCATATATGTATGGAAGCCATTTCAAGATTTTGATGAGCTGATCTCTCTCATGATTACCAAAGAGATCAATATGCAAGGTGATTCATCTGAAAGAAATGGTGAACAGGTCCAAGCATTTTACTCGAGTTCAGGAAGGGAACGTGGTAGATCCTCTTCGAGAAGCCGTGGTATGGGATGTGCTGGCGATAACCAGCAAAACAGGTTCAATCAACAGTTTGGTGAAATGCAGGTTTCTGGAGGCAGAGGAAACTTTAGAGGTAGGGGGAGCTCTAGAGGAAGAGGTGGATGGTAGAATAGAGGTTCTGGAAATTCTGCTATTGTTTGCCATTATTGTGGCAAAACAGGCCATATTGCAGCCCATTGCTATGTAAAGAAGGATGATATTCGCTGTGGTAAATTCCAGCAAGGAAACTATGCATCGTCTTCACTACAGAATGAAGACAAAAATGAGCATCTGTTTGTTATGTAGCATATGCAGCTACAGGAAAGGGATACATGATGATGTATGGTACGTCGATTCAGGTGCATCTAATCATATGACCAGTCATGTTGAATGGTTTGGAGAGATGCAGGACTTACAAAACCTAGGTTATGTGTAGAAGGGTGATGATTCATGCCACCCAATTTCACACATTGGAAAGGTTCCCTTGTCCTTGTATGATGGCCAGACAAAGAGTATGACAGATGTATTATATGTGCCATCAATTACAAAGAATCTAGTATCTGTTGGCCAAATGGTAGAGTAGGGGTTGCAAGTTCGATTCAATGCAAAAGGTTGTTTTGTAGAAGACTTTAATGATAAGTGCAGGTTGGTCGCAAAAGGAAGTAGAGTTGGTCGAATGTTCACTTTAGATGATGGAATTCCTACAATGGATGCTGCTATGTATGCTAAAGGAAAAAGAGTAGTTGCAGATATTGAAATATGGCATCAATGTATTGGACACGCAAATGTGCAAAGGCTGAAATTAATGCAGTCCAGAGGATTGGTTACAGGGTTGCCTTCATTTAGAGTTGCAAAATTGCATAAAGTTTGTGAAGCATGCAAGTTTGGTAAGCAGGCAAGACAACCCTTCATGCATGACAGAGAAGTGAGTAGAAAAATACTTGATGTAGTGCATACAGATGTTTGGGAGTCTACACAGAATGTATCTCTTGGTGGCAGCAAATACTTTGTCACATCTATTGATGACTGTTCTTATGTCTGTAGGGTAGCTTGATGATGCTGGGTTTCATGTTTCATTTGGGGATTCTGCCTAGAAGATTACACGTGGTAGACTTGTGCTTGCTAGAGGTGCCAAGGCTGGTAGCCTCTATCCTCTTGTAGTTGATGTGTCCTTTGTTGACCATGTTTTGTTAGTTGGTTCCATCCCATGTGTATCTCTTTGGAATGCCCGTTTGAGCCATATATCCTTGAAGGGAATGAAAATGCTTTCTGGTTTGCAGTACTTACCGCCCCTTGACTCTGCATGTTTTGATTCATGTGAGCATTGTGTTTATGGTAGACAGACTAGGAATACACATAAGAAGTCTGGTAGGACATGCATAAGTGAGCCCCTGGCATTGGTACATTTGGATGTTTGTGGGCCCATGCCCTATCAGTCTATGGGTGGTGCAAAGTATTTTGTGACATTCATTGACGATTTTTCATGTAAAGTCTGGGCTTACCCCATTAAGCTTAAGTTAGATGTCTTGGCTGTGTTTCAGAGATGGCTTGCATTGGTTGAGAACCAGACTGGGCATATACTAAAATGCCTTAGGATTGACAATGGGGGAGAATATGTGTCATGTGCATTTGAGTAGATATGTGATGAGAGGGGTATTAAGCATTGGTTGACTGCCCCTTATAACCCACCCTAGAATGGTTTGGCTGAGTGGATGAATAGAACCATCCAGGAGCGTGTACATAGTATTCCTAGCCATGCGGGTCTACCTCTAGTTAGTACAGCTGTGCATATCATAAATAGATCACCTTCGAGTGGTTTGGATTTCTAGGCTGTAGAGGAGATATAGACTGGGAAACCTCCATCTTATCTGCATCTACGTGTCTTTGGATTATGGGCATTCTGCCATGTGCCCAAGGACAAGCATAGTAAGGTGGATCCTAAGAGTGTCAAATGCATTTTCCTTGGCTATGGAGATGCAGGTGAAATGGGTTATTGCCTCTTGGATCCACTGGCACGAAAAGTCATCCGCAGCCTTGATGTAGTCTTCCATGAAGATGAGATGCATAGGTAGCTTGAGAAGGAGGTCGAGCTACATAGGGTTATATTCTAGGAGGAGCCCCGTGCTCCAGTACAGCTTGCACAGGTAGATGGTCAACCTACAACAACAGTTGGTACACATGGCCAGGGTGTTGGACGTGATGCTAGACATGGAGCAGAGCCTGCAGTGAGATGGTCTACTAGAGCTAGACATCCACCTAATCGATTTGAGCCCTCGATGCATTATGTATTGCTTACAGATGTAGGAGAGACTCTCACTTATGATGAGGCTATGCATAGGGGTGACAATCACTCCTGGGAGAGGGCTATGCAATCTAAGATGGACTCCCTACAGCATAAGAATATGACTTGGGATTTGGTTTCCTTGCCTGCTGGCAAGAAGACTCTGCCATGCAAATGGGTGTACAAGCTAAAAAGTACCCCTAGATACCCCAAGTCGGCTTATAAGGCAAGACTTCTTGCTAAGGGTTTTAAAAATGAGCATGGAGTTAACTTTGATGAAACCACTTACAACCAATAGCTTTCTTACCCTTAGGTAAGGGTACCAAATCCCAAGTCTTATTGGCTTCTAATGCAGCCATCTCCTCATCGATTGATGCATCCCAATGAGCATGACCAACAGCATCCTCAAAACAAGTGGGCTCAATATCCTTAACTAGTTTCACCATATAAGCATAATGGTGAGCTACACAATCTTCAAAACCAAATGTTTTAACGGGGTATCTGACCCTGCTAGATCTCCATACCACCGGATCACTCAATGTAGCCTTTACATTACTATGAGCTCTCTGTACACCTGGCGTCTTGACTGAAGGAATACCAAGCTCATCATCCAAACTCTCTAAACCACTGGAATCTCTGTCAAATCCCAAATGATTGGTAGATGCATCATTACCATCCAGCACTTTCTTCTTTCCATTGTCCTTCCTTGTAGCACTTATAGATCCACCTGAAGATGTGGGGCTACTTCTTAGTCTCCCATACCAAGGGCTCATTGTAGGTGTAGTACTAGATGATGTTTCTGGTCCACTAAGACTCTGTGATTCTTGTTTATCTTTCGGCACATAGCTCTCTTGATCATTATCATCATCCAAAACATCACCAACAGGTGTATACCAACTTCCCAACTCATCAAAGATAACATCCTTGCTTACTCTGAACTCACCTGTGACAGGGTTATAACAACGATACCCTTTTTGCTCTAAAGAGTATCCAATAAAAACACATTTTTCTGCCTTTGGATCAAGCTTCTTCTGTAGCTCATCTGGCACATGAACATATGCAACACAGCCAAATACCTTCAAGTGTGATACATCAGGCTTCTTACCAGTAAAGCATTCTTCAGGATTCATCCCATGAACTGCAGCTGTGGGAGTTCTGTTCAAAATGTAGACAGCAGTATGGACAGCCTCAGACCAAAAATGTTTGGGCATATTCTTTTCAGCCATTAATGCCGGTGCAACTTTGCGTTAAGCACAAGTATATGACATACATCCTGTAATTAAAAAGTACTGCCAGTAGAGAATTGCAGCCATACATCCCCAATGCCAACAATAGCAAGGGACATGTCATCAACCAAGTGAACTGAACGAGAGACAGTGCAGTAGGAATGGAACCACTCAAGGCATGGTGTAACATGAAATGAAACACCAAAATCTAAAAGCCAGCACTATGCATACATAGAGTGAACCTTAGTCAATGGCATAGCATCACAAAGACTACTTCAAGTATGTACTCCCCATCAAAGTCATCAATTTGCATGACATTTATCTCTCGATTTTCACACTAGATTTCGTAGGTATAATGCTACAATCATAGGACTTTTCGTGTGCTTTGTCTTTCCCCTTCTCTTTGCACTTCTCATTGCACAACTCATGACACTGTAGGCATATATGACCCTTCTTGCCACAATGATGACATGCCACATTAGCATTTCTCCCATGAGACTTACTGCGCGACTTACCATGCGACTTAGACCTAGACTTCTGTGAGTCTCTGCCACGTCTATACCCACAGTCATTCTTTCCATTACCATCTCTGCCTCTAACAATCAAGGCATAAGACACACAAGAGGCATCCAAGTTCTTACGGTTGATCTCTTCCTACAGAAGAGCACTCTCTACATCATGTAAGTTCAAAATAGTAGTAGGAGCACATAAGGCAGTACAGAATACATCCCATGACTCACTCAGAGTTCCAAGCAAAATTAATGGAGTAACCTCATCATTGAAGGCAATTCCTTGAGAAGTCAAGTTTTTGAGAATAGCATGGAACTAGCTCAAATGAGCAGACATTGTCATATTCTCGTTCATGCGTGGCCCATAAGCTGCTTCAGCCAATACATCCGACTACTGGCTGGACTTTTCTTGTCATAGAGGTTCTTAATTTTATCCCAAAGCTGTCAAGCACTCTGTGCTTCCTCAACCACATTGTAATGCACCTGTTCAATGAGAGACAAGATAAGGGTGGATGCATAACTCATCAAGCTCATCCCATTTGTCATTAGTCATAGTTTTAGGCTGCTCGCCATGCATCCTTAGTGGCTTTATCTGCAATTTTTGCACCAATACCTGCCAAACTTGGCTCTTCCAGTAGGCATAATTCATACCATCAAGCTTAGTGATATTGAAGATAGCACTATCAATGGAAGAAGATGCCATACTGCAGTCCAAAATGGTGCAGATAGTTCAAACTGATGTAAACAATCAAAACCAAGGAAAAATGACCACGAATAGATAGCTAATGATGGTCCCCACCAAGTACCATCAAAAGTACATAAAATCAGGATGATTCAGCATGAAAATTCCACATCAGTCCATGCATAACTGCTTGCTGTAATAAATTACAGCCAAGTACAATGAGAGCAAAGTGTAGGCAAAATGAATGCACCAAGTCAACCACTGACTATCAAAGCATAACCAACATCAAGCGGGCATAAATTAGCCCAAGTACATATGTGAGGACCACCTCATATGAACCATGCAACATCCAAGTGAAGATCCAATTCTTGAGTATCTGAATGCTCAAGTAGCATAAACCACCTGCTCAATGTCTATCAAGCATATCAAGATGCTCCCACTGGCACAAAAGCCATAAGTATCAAGCAAAGAAGCTCAATAAGGGCATATGATAGCACCAGTACCAGAAGATCCAAGATCAAGCCTCAATAAGACCTCTTGAGCATATAGGCCATGTAGCATTTGCACATAGCATCCATAAACATCAAGTACATCCAAACTGTAACTCTAGCAAGCTGAGAAATACCCAAAGTAAGCTCTGGGTAATCAAATGTCAAGCCAAAGCAAGGCTCAGTAGCATCCAACTCCAAACAACGTAACGTGCATGTAGTAATGGCATATGCCAAGCATGTCAAGACCGATCAGACATAAGCAGAGTACATGCCATAAGTACATCAAAGATGAAGATCCCAATGTTATGCGAAGTGAGCTCAGTCTCAACCAATGATTCAAGAGCAAATCCAATCTCTATGTTGATCCTCAAGAGTCACTACATCAATGTATACATCCAAGACATAGCCCGAATAATCCAATAGGCATATCTAAACATAAGAAAATGAGCTTCATCCCTAAATATTCCAGTAGTAAATAAACGTCCAAATCTGAGTAAACTATGGCTCAATCCAAGTTCAAAACCATAGAAAAACCATAGGCATACTTTCCCATATGTATAGGCACCAATCGGGCATAATCGGGCATAATCGAGCATCAAATGATTATGTAGTATGAGCATAAAGTGTAATGACAGAGGGCTACCCTATTTTGGGCTACCTATGGAATATGTAAAATAGTCAATGACTGAGTAAATTCAGCCCCAAAAGCATCTCATATCATAGACATACATTCCCCTAACATTCAGGGAGCATTCGAGACCAACTGAGCAACCAATGTATTGCGAACCAAAGCATAAACATAAAGTGTTGATGTAACACTATTTGTGGATGCTTGTGGACTATGGAAAATAGTCTTAGACTGAGGCAAATCAGTCCACAAATCAATGCCAATGATAACCACCAATGTCGAGCATCAAGGGTGTGTTCCCAACTGCCAAATGAAGTGTTTTCAAGCTACCAATGAGTGCCAAGGGAGGCCTAAAGTAAAAATTAATTTTTTTGCAGGTCTTCAAGCTGGCCCAAACTAATCTAGGGCATGTGGAAGGGCTAGGCAAGGTTAAGACAAGGTTGGGGGAGTAATCAAGGACTCTCAAGAGCTCCCTCTTGAAGGGCAAAGTCACAGATAGAGAGTAGGCATCACAAGAAGCAAGAGGACATGGCTGCCTTGCTTCACAAAACCTATGGACTGAAGTAAAATAACAAAAGAGAGCTCCAATACCTCTAAAGGAATTCCCTGAGGGTGCCCAAATGGGGCCGGTTAGGTGCTCGAGAAGTCGGGGAGTGACAGGAGCTAGGGAGAGTTGGTTATGGTTGCTGGGAAGGAGAACCAATGAGTATAGGTAATCAATAGGAAGTTGAAGATGCCATAAATCAAGCTCGAGTAGTCATGAATCCATGCTTTGATACCAATTGAAAGGTGAAAAGGATTGAAGCTTGCACGGGAGAGCTATGGCAAGAGAGAGAGAGAGAGAGAGAGAGAGAGAGAGAGAGAGAGAGAGAGAGAGACCAAATGGGAACTCCAACAGTCACAATGTGTGACCGGGCCTTCCTTTATTCAAACTGTCACTAAAAGAATAAAGAATAAAGTGACAATGATGGGCGCCCACCACCTGCAATGTGCAGTGGTGGGTACTATTAGTGTAGTAATACACGAGCGGCTAGGCGGAGGCACCTTTACCCCCAATAGAGACAACCCTGGCATTTGACATACATTTAAATGTACCAACTTTAAAGGAGAAGATTTCAATAAAAGAGACTTCTTATGTGATGTTTGAGCATATTTACCATAGATACAATGATCACAATGGTCAAAATCAACATACCTCAAACACGGCAAATAACCCAAATGAGAAAGCACTTTCATTCCAGTTTGACTCATGTATCCCACCCAATCATGCCACAAGGAAACACTTGGCTACTCGACAATGGTAACAACGTGGTCACGCACACTAGATACATAGAATGGATAGATTCTATCACTCTTAAAACCACGAGCAACTATTCTAGATCCCTTATATATCTTCCATTTGCCATCTCCAAAAGTAGTGTGATAGCCTTCGTCATCTAGCTACCTTGTGCTTATCAAGCTCTTCTTGAATTGGGGTACATGCCTCACATGATGGAGGATAAACACTCAACCATGCTGAAATTTCAGTTGCATATTGCCAATGCCTACAATATCACATGCATCATTGTCCCCCAAGTGGACAACACCATGTCTGCCACCATTGTAGTCAGAGAACCACTCATGATGGGATGTGACATGAAAAGAAGCACCTAAATCCAAGATCCAAGTATGCATGTCATCATCGAAATCTATGACCAATGAGTGCACTCTAAAGCAAGAAGAGATCAAGAGTACATCACTTCTGCTATTGTCACTCTCGTGACTGACTATATTGACTTTTCCAATCTTGACATTGCTCTTCTTTGCAGAATGGTTGTCCTTCTTCTCATCCTTGTTATCATCAGTCTTCTTACCCTTGCCTTTCTCTTTCTTCCACTTGTAGCAATCCCGCTTAAAGTGCCCTTTCTTGCCACAATGATGACAGTCGACATCTTTCCCATGAGATTTATTGTGTCATTTATTGAAAGATTTCCCCTTGTTGAGACATGCCTCTAGTATGCAATGCGTTAGATGACTTGTTTGCTCCAATATCCTGTCATTTCAACTCTTCCATAAGCAAAGAGCTTTCCACATCAGAGTAGATAAGCATAGCATTTGAGTTGCTCATAGCCGTCCTAAATGTATCCCAACTTTCAAGCAAAGTGCATAGCAAGAAAGTGACCTTAAACTCATCATCAATATTAAACTTCAAGGCAACCAACTGGCTGAAAATCGAGAGTTGAACTCATTGAGATATATGGACATGGCTGTATATTCCTTCACGCAAAGGTCCATCAACTTCATTAACCAGTAAACCTTGCTAGTAGCATTCTTTTGAGCATACAACTCCTCAAGTCTAGTCCACATAGCATAGGCAAAGTCCAACTTCTCTATGTTGAACAACAATGAGTCTGCAACTAGCAATTCAATAGTAGAGCATGCAAACTCCTCAAGCTCATCCCAATTCTCTTTCTTAATGTGTCTACCAGTTGCACGCCTTTTGTCTTGATAGACTTCACCTTTTTCTTCTACACCAAGATATTGTAGCACTACTTCTGCCATATGGCAAAGTTATGTGCATCCTCAAGCTTCTTGATATGCAATAGTTTGCTGCTATCACTTCTTTGAGCCATGATTGCAACACAAAAAATGACAAAAAATGACACCAAAGACAAGCCCAAAGTGTTAAACAACTAACCAAGGGGAGATGGAAAATCCAACCAACAAGATGTGTCCAAATTCTCGTGTTCAATACTGATTATTGATCATATTCTAGCATAGCCAATGCATTTTAGATCACTAGCATACATCACCAAATAGCATATCATAGCTCTAGGCATAGATTTTCTTCAAATGGTACCCTCTATTCAAAGTGTACAACATCAAGAAAGTTTGAGTAAACTAATCTATTTCAACCCAAATATGATGCAAAAAGCATGTACAATATCAGCAAATGCTATTAATGTCAATACCAATTTAGTACTAGAGAGCTTCACTAGAAGCATACAACCCAATCAAAGTCTCTTATAGGTATGGTACCTACTGCCTGCAATTTCCCATAGCCAAGAAATGTTTCCAAGCTTTTAATCAAGCTCAAGGCATCCACAAAGTGTACATGTACATTACATTACTAGCACCTGAGAGATGGCCCAACAAGCAATAGATACAACATAAACCTATGCCAAGTGCATTAAGCCCTATTATTACAACAACCAAACCTCGGTGCAAACTGAGTAAAATCCCTACTAAAATCAGGCGAGAAGCACCTTAAATCCAAGGCATATCATCTCCCAATGTATATGCATCATGTAAGCATGTGTAGACATCCAATAGGCATAGCCATTGAGCAATAACAACTCAAGACAGGGTCTCCCTATAAATTTCAAATTATCACCTGTGTATTTCGGCCAATAACTGAGATCAGACCACCCAAGATCAATGCCAAGTCTTGATGCCAATGTCAAATAGTGTCCTCACCAATGCCAGTGGGTTTGCAAGGCCAATAAGCACCAAGTACAACTAATGTGAATGTGAGAGAAGCCAAGAAGAGAGGCCTAAAAATAGGTGCAAACAACATGATGCTATTGTAAAGGCCTGCAGGGTAGTACTACTTGAGATGAGAGCTTTTTGAGCTCTGATCAATCACTGATAGCCTCTTGAAGAAGCCTTAAAGCAAGGCATTGAGTGTAGATATCACAATTAGTCCTCAACACATATCTCATTGATGGGTTGCGATTGTTGTCAAACTATAGGCTTTATCCATTGGCTGCTCCTCCAGTAACATGCCTAAAGCCCCTTCTCCAAAGTGATTGGCTCTAATATCAATTTGATGTAGGCCAATACTTGGGGGAGCTTCAAGAGTGTATCAATGGAGATGTAGATTGAGAGAGACACACACACAAAAAGACACATTTATCTTCTTTTTGGGTACTTCAACATGTACCACTTATTCCATCAAATGGGTATATCGTACAACATCCCTAAGGGGACATTCACACCTATGTGGGTGTGACATAGTGGCCCTATATTCCCCACAGTTGGCCTTAGTTTGAGCTACCATTTGCTCAATTTTATAGAGGTTTTACTTGTCATAATACACAAGGCTAGATACTATTTTATCAAGGATCCTTTATGCCTATTGCCATTGGATGTTTCCCGAGTACTTTGGATTGTACACTAGGGTTTACCATTGATATTGCATGCTTGGTTATGCTCTTTACATGATCTTGAGCTAAGATTGGAGCTTTAACTCTTGACATTGGCTGCCATTCTCATTGTTATATATGGCCATTTGATGCCTACAGTAAGAGCTTTGCAAGTTTGTTGGGTTGGATGCTCCTAGATATATGCTACTTGGATCCTGGATGATGCTACAATAAGAGCTTTGCAAGTTAGTTGGGTTGGATGCTCCTAGATATATGCCACTTGGATCTTGGATGTATGGATTCCTTCCACGTGACATTTTGAGCCTTGTTTGCTTGTTTGGCATTTGATTTTTGTCATAGTGGGAGCTATTGGGCTCTATGTATTCAACCGAAATGATAGTTGGATGTTACATTGAGCATTTGGTTATGCAATTGAGCTTGAAAGTCTTACAGTGAGACCGTGGGACTTGGTGACATGAACATGCTCTCATCATGCTTTATGTATATAATCAATGCTTAATAGTCTAATTTGACATTTCTTTTGGGCTGGTATCTATCTGCATGCTATTCTCAGTGATGTATGCATCTTGGTTGGCTATGTATTGAGCTTCTATTACACTTCTCAATCTGTTGTGCCTTTGGTTGGTCTCCTCTATTATCATGAGACCTACTCTATGCATGATGGTTATGCCTATGGGATGTATCTCATGGAGTGTATCTATTTGGAGGTGTAGAGACTCTCATAGATCATCTCAATGCCTACTCTTAGAGGAACTAATGGAATGTGGAGTCACAAGTTTGAGAGAGCAATAAGGTGAGAGTTAGAGAGAGCAAGAGCACATAAGAAGTTTTTGTGGGTACTTCATTCATTACCCTTATTATTTATTACCTTCACTATTGATTCTCCCTTAAAAGTAGATTCACATTTAAATGGAAGGTTGCTGGGGTAAAGGTTAATGGCCAAAGGCCAATGAGCACCCCTTGTACATGTACATGTACACATTGTACATTCATATGTAAGAGAAGATAATAAACAATAAGGGTAACAAACCAAGTCCCCAAGAAAACTTATTGCGTGCCCTCACTCTCAAAAACTCACCCTCTTTCTCTCTCAAAAAACATGCTATCTTAGTACTTAAGTAGCCCCCATGCTTGTGCAATTTGAAAAACTGATTGATTGACCTTGATAACAGCCTTGATTAACTATCCAAAATGCTTCAAACTTGGAGTATGTAGACCTCAAATTGAGCCTCAATAGGCCCCTTAGTCAAAGCACTTGTTTTACTTAAATTAGAGTGCTTAGTGAGACAAGTTTTATACCTCTTTCAAATTTGGGCAGGATTAAGCATCAATCTTATGATAGGCATTAGCTTCTCTATCTCATGAAAGGCATTGACTCCTTGTACTCCACACTCCAACCACCATGAGCTACCAATGATGGTAGTCTAATACTAGTTGAGAGGAAGTGATGAGATGTGGAGTCACAAGCTTGAGAGAGTAAGAGGGTGAGAGTTGGAGAGTAAGAACACACAAGAAGCTTTTGTTGGTACTTCATTCATCACCATTATTCTTCGTTATCTTTACTTATATATAGATGTACAACGTGTGCATATATAAGGGGTGTTGGCCCAGCCTTTTTGCCATTGGCCTTTACTCCAATGTGCCCAACTTCAGCATTCTAGTGTCCCGATTATCTATCCTACTAAATGCGAGGCTATACATTTGACTATGGTATTTCCACTTCAACATTTTCTAACTGTCCTAGCCTTACATCATGTGAGATAGGTTGTGGCCACGGCTCATATTGTGGTTCTCCATCCTCCTAAAATACCATCATGTGCATATCAATGGTCTTCATGGGTTGTTTATTCATGTTGCCTGGTCGTTCCCATGTTCTGGCTGATCATCTGTCGCGTATCTCACAAACTTCAGACGAGGAGCAGGATGATCCAGACCTTCCTGATGCTTCCCTATTCTTGGTAGAAACTGTAACTCCCTGGTATGCAGACATTGCCAATCTACTGGCAACCCAATAGTACCCTCCTGGTATCTCTAGTCGGGAAAGGAAGAAGCTTATGTTAGAATCAGCCCCCTACACCCTGCTAGGTGGTACACTGTACAAGAAATGCAAAGATGAAGTGCTCAGAAGATGTGTTGCAGGAGATGAGATTGGGATTGTTCTGAAGGCTTGCCATGACAAGCCATGTGGAGGTCACTTTGCAGGAGAAGCTACAGCCAGGAAGGCTCTGCTAGCAGGTTACTGGTGGCCTACCATTCATAAGGATGCCTATGATTACTGTAAAAGATGTGATGCTTGTTAAAGAATGGGGAAACCCACAAAGACAAGTGCCATGCCACTGCAACCTATCCTTCCCTTAAAGCCATTTGAGAAGTGGGGCGTCGACTTCGTAGGCCCAATCGATCCTCCCACCAGAAGGAAAGCGAACCGATACATCCTCGTATGTACGGATTATGTCACAAAGTGGTGTGAAGCTAAAGCCCTAAAGCGGGACGATGGTAACAGCGTGGCCCTGTTCATGTACGAGAATATCATCACCCATTTTGGTAGTCCCTTAGAGCTGGTAAGTGACAGAGGCACTCATTTCATTAACAAAGTCATGTAAGAGTTGACAGAGCTGTATAAGATCCGCCATCGCAAGTCCACTCCTTATTACCCCAGAGCCAACGACCAAGTCAAAGTCACCAATCGCATTCTCTGCTCGATTCTGACAAGAACAATTGCCGCACATCGTCGTGATTGGGATGATCGACTTACAGAGGCCCTCTGGGCATACAGAACCTCCCATAAAGCCGCAACAAGACAGACACCATTCCAGCTGGTGTATGGTACAGAAGCTGTTTTTCCTGTTGAACTGGAACTACCCTCTTTGAGAGTGGCTATCAAAGAGCGTTTGGGGGACGATGATTCACTGCAACGCCGTCTCCTGCACTTGGAATGTTTGGACGAAATTCGTAGGACGGCTCTACAGTGCATGGAAGCCACGCAAGCTCGACGTAAGGCTTACCATGACAGCTTCATCAAGCACAAGGAGTTCAAAGAAGGTGATTTGGTCCTAGCCTATGATTCACGATTTGGCAAGTTTCCTGGCAAGCTCGAACAACAGTGGATGGGCCCATATAAGGTACTTGCCGTCAACCCTAATGGCTCTGTCCAAGTGCAGACCGTTGATGCCTATGATGATCCCTTTCTGATCAATGGATATCGCCTAAAGAAGTACTTCCCTCCTTGGGGATCTTGACAATCACGGTCACTTGATCCTTTCCCTCGTTGGCGCGGCACTGTACTTCTTATGATGCTACTTCTGATAGCCGTTCTTCAGTCACTCCTGATGAGATGGACGCAACCCTCTGTCCCCTCAACTCCACCTTCCAGCCTTGATCTCTTATCCTCTATTTTCCACCAGCGACAGTGGCGAGGTTGGTTCTGATACATGGTCTTTCTACCATTTCCTTGCTTATTTCGAAGAAAAAAAAAATTAAAAAATGAAAAAATACATATCGGTCATGGGAGAAAAGGACTTAGGTCCCTGTCATGCCGACCTATTCTTTGAGAAAAGGTGGAAACATCCTCGGGAATAGGGGAAAACAAGAAAAAAAAATAGAACAAAAAAAAAAAGAAAAACACAACTGTTATGAGAGAAAAGGAAGAAATTCCCTGTCATAGCAGGCCTCGTTCCAAGAAAAGATGGTAAACACCCTTGGGCGAGAAGCTGGCTGTGGAAAAGGTGGCAACACCCAGTAGTCCAGAAAGTGGATTCCTCACTTGAAATTTCCAGGACCCCGTTCCGAAGCTGCCTCCCTTAGTACGCTGTGTCCTGGGTCTCTCTGCAACGAGTCTAACTGTCCTCTAGCAGATGCCATGTCCTATCTAACACAACATTCGATTTGATGGCTACCTCCCTGGATATGCCTTTTCAACAACTGACGACGCAATCTTCATCGACACATAATCGAGTGATGTGAGCTTTCATCCTAACCGGATGGGGACGTGAGTATGGGTTGCCCTTTGTAACTAGCAATAACGAGTGAGACAGAGGGTGGGGCGAGTGACCAGTCTTTTCCCTTCAAATCAAATGAGAGGTGAGAAGTGTGAATGAAGTGTTGCATGTACGGGATGGGCCTCTCAATGCACAAAGCAAATTTGTTTCTGTGCACTGCACCATAAGGCTCCCTGGCCTTCCTTCTCGCACCGTATGCCGGCACAGGGCGGGATGCACAGTTGCACCATCAAATGTGCACAAGGCATACAACCTTTGCACAAGTGACTGTGAGGATTACATCAATGGGTTTCAGGAAAAGGCTGCCCTCCTGTATCTATCAACAGAGCGTGAGACAGAGGGTGGGTTGAGTGTGACTGGAGTTTCTTCAATCAATTACTGAGAGGTGAGATTGAGGGACGTTACAATATTTGGAGTCAGGTATGTTCCCGTTTCCCTATGCACCCATGGGATGGGTTTCTACCGTCATCACAGGACACGTCACCCGATTTTGTACACTGCACTATAAGGCTCCATTGCCTTCCTCCTTGCACTTATGCCAAACGGGTTGGACGTACTAATGCACCATCAACTGTGCACCCTGGCATACTTCCTCTGCACCATTCCCCTGTCGATTTCTCAACCAGGTATGAGATATGGGTTTTAATCATTTTTCCTCGAGTGATATTAGTCATGGGGCGAGTGACAGTTCTTTCATTCCATTTGAGTGACTGTGAGTTGAGTGCAATATCCCTCATCATCGACAAATTTCCTGCGATTCCTTCCATCAGCTACCTCCCTGGGTGCTGCTGCGTGGTCCCTGCCATGACGGACGTGTGCTGTGAAGATGCCTTGGTACCTCCAACAGTCGACAGCAACACAGGACGTGCCATCGACAATCAACCTTGATTCCCGACCACGTGGGTCCAATTTTTCTAACCCTACAACTTCTGTTTCTCAGTGACGTTCATGTTTTAAGTGTGGGGATGTTAGTGGATGGTCTGTGGCGTGGTCCTAGGTCCCTGTTGTTCGGTTAACCCTATCTGTTAAGGTCTTAAGTGTGGGGACGCGTCCCTGCGCGTCTATATTGTCTACCCCTCTGCATATGCCTTAACCCGCTAATGCCTCTATGCCATGCCTTGCTGTTACCCTGATGGGGTCCCTTCCCACCCAACAGTTCATGTTCCACCCACCCTTGGGGCTGTTCCCTTGTAGTTTTCCTTCATTCCCTGCTTTTGAGGTCCTGCCATATGAATGCACCCTACGTTCACCGAAGTCCAAATCCAACCTTATAGACATGTTCCTCCTTTTGGACTAACCATTTTTCCTTTTTACCTACCCCTGTTCCGGTGCACGGTTTTTGAGTTATTAATTTTTGAAGCATTTTACGCAAATTCGTCAGTTTTCCATATGAATGTGCTTTTCTTGTTTCAGAACCGTGATCTGACATCATAGCCCGACCAACCACTTTTCCCCTGACATTTTTCCTTTTTTCTCCGAATCATTCCGATACACGGTTTGTCCAATATTAATTTTCCGGTTTTTTACGACTTTTTCGTGCGTCTTTTTGACATTTTTCCATGTGAACCTGCCCTGTTTGCATCGGAATTTCAATTTGATTTGACAGCCGTGTCTGCTGTGCCTTCCCCCACCTTTTCCCTTTTTCCTCCACCCTCTTTCACCTTCTGGATTTATTATTATTAATTTTTAAATGAGTTTTCGGGTGTATTTTTTGTGTTTTTTGCATATGAACCCCTCCTACTTCCATCGGAACTGCAGTTTAACATGACAACCCTGTGCCATCCCTTCCTGCGGAGATTTTTCCTTCTTATTGCATGTCATTCTGGCGAACGGTTCGTCCAGTATTAATTTCTGATTCCATTTTCGGGTTTGTTTTTTGGGTTTTTTCCACGTGAATGCGTCTTATCTTAGTCGGAACTATGTTTTGATGTGATAGGATTGTCGGGCACATCTTTCTGCACAGTTTTCCTTTTTTTTGCACCTCCTTCCGATGCACGAATCTTTCGATATTAATTTTTAATTGCGTTTTTTGATACGTTTTTTGTGTTTTTTGCACGTGACTGCCCTTTACCCCTCTCGGCACCTCCGTCGCATATTTTCCTTGTCTTCCCCCTACCGTCCTGCCCACTTTTTGTTTTTACGCCCTTTCGTTTTGACGTCTTGATTGGGAGTTATTAATTTTTCTTTATTTTTATGAGTTTTTACGCGTCCGGTCCCGCGCGTGAACACGTCCGTTTTCGATTTTACGCATCTTAACGCGCCCCGGTCGCGTCCGCATGGCCCGTATCACCCTCTCGGTGCTATTCCAATTTCGTCACAGCAAATTTTTTTACCCCGCCCCGCGCACGCGCGCGGGACGGGGGTACGCCTTTCTTTTGCCTGGGCCCCCGCCCATTTTCTCCCTTGGGCACCCCCCCTATGGACCCCTACCCCTGCCCCATCCCTTGGGCCCCCTAACCCATGGGCGTACCCCCCCCCCCCCCCCCCCCTTCCCTCCCCATACCCTTTCCACCCCCCCCCCCCCCCCACACTCCAACCCTTCCTCCCCCAACCGTTTCTCTCTTTCCTCTCCCTCTGCGTGTTCCTCTCCTTCGTCCCTCTCCACCTCCATCTCCCTCACTCCTCCCCTCCTCCTCTCCTCCCACACTCCCTCTCGAGAACCCTAGTACGGGCCCCCAACCATGCACCACCTCAAGCGCCTCCTGGAGGGCCACGTCTCCTGCTCCGACATCTTCTTCCAGCCCACAATGGCCATCGTCCTCTAGGGCAGTTGGGTCTTCATCGAGGGCTTCTCCATCGGCTCCGCCCCCAACACCAACTCCCCGTGGCTCCACCTCTGGACCGTCCGCCCTAGATGCCTGCGCCTCCAGCCGCCGGCTGCCTGCCCACAGACACCTGCTCCCCGCCCGGCTTCAGCTCCCTCGCCAGTCATCGGCTGCCTCCCTATCGCAGAGCGGCCGCCTTGTGGCCTGTGGCGGCCTGTTGCAGACCCGCGCCGGGTCGCCTTCGCCCGCCCACGTCACCCCCAGCCCGGCCGCCGCCAGTCGCCTTCCCGCCTCCCCCTCGTCGCCCTGGCCCGCCGCCTCCACGTGGCCCCTGCCCGTCTTTCCATGCGGCCCTGCCACGCCCAGGCCACAGCTCCAGCCTCCCGCCTTCCTGCCATTCAAAACCACCCCCCATTAACCCTCCCACTAGCCCCCCTTCCTACCCATCATACCCCACCCCCCATTCCTAAAACCACCTCCTCCCTAAACCCCCATTCCCACCCACCCATTCCACCCTACAACCCCCCACTAAACCCCTTTCCCACCCCCATTAACCCTCCCACTAGCCCCCCTTCCTACCCATCATACCCCACCCCCCATTCCTAAAACAACCTCCCCCCTAAATCCCCATTCCCACCCACCCATTCCACCCTACAACCCCCCACTAAACCCCTTTCCCACCCCCATTAACCCTCCCACTAGCCCCCCTTCCTACCCATCATACCCCACCCCCCATTCCTAAAACCACCTCCTCCCTAAACCCCCATTCCCACCCACCCATTCCACCCTACAACCCCCCACTAAACCCCTTTCCCACCCCCATTAACCCTCCCACTAGCCCCCCTTCCTACCCATCATACCCCACCCCCCATCCCTAAAACCACCTCCCCCCTAAACCCCCATTCCCACCACCCCCATACCCTACCCCCACTACTCCCTGTTCCCACCATAACCCCACCCCCTACACTAATCCCTGTTCCTGCCCACCGCATCCACTACCTACCTTACTTCCCATTAGCCCCCTTTCACACCCTATACCCACGCCCACCCCCCACCATTAACTAGGCCCTCTTTTTTCCCCCTTTTGCACACACCCACCTCCACGGTATCCCTTCTCGAACCTGTGTTCCCATGCAGCTACCCTTTTCCGTCCGTCGACACGAGTGCGGGTGTGTGCGCGCTTGTGGTTGATCGTGCGGTTGTTCGTACGCAGGAGCGGACCTTTGTTCGTTGGTAGTGGACACGCAGCTGCCACGCAGCCTCTTGCTGGGTATTTTCCCAGTTTTTTAATTCACACACCCGCAAACCCTTATACAATTTAAAACACAAAAAAAACAAACACAACAAACAAAAACATTGAAAAATACAAACAAATCATTAATAAACCACTTTAAAATTCTGCAAAAATTCCAACAAAATCTAGGAAATTTTCCTTTTATTTTTGCAACCCATGTCCATATTTTTTCAAACCTGTCAATTTCTTTTTTTTTTGTTTTAAATCTGCCCATTTTAAAATTCCAAAATCTTTCAAAATACCCAAAAATATGATAAAAATTCATTAAAAATGCTTAAAATTTCCAAATTAATTTTTGAAAAATTCCTAACATTTTCTTTAATATTTTTTTAATCTTTGGCATATTTTTCTCAGCTGTCATAATCTTTCCTTTCACACCTAACTTCCTTGACAATTAAAGAAAATTAAAATAAAAAAAAACATTTTTCATCCACACGCCCACTAAACGTCTAGAAAAAAATCCAGATATTTTTGGATTGAGAAGAGCGCATTCTTTGCATTCCCATACACCCACTACCAGGCATTTTCCTTTTATTTGTTATTTTTTCAGCTACCCCAAAACCCACGGTTAATATATAAAATAAAAAACAACCACAAAAAAAAAACAAAAAAAAAACAGACAACCTAACCAATATTTAACATACATGAAACCTAAATCCCACCATGGCACGCGCATTCGCGCTAAACACACCATATTTTTTAATTAAAATAAACCCGTCGTTCACTTAGCACGCGCTAAGTGCGCTACAGAGGCACTTTAATTTTTAATTAAAATGAACCAGCCGTCACAAGAGCACGCGCTGGCAAAAAAGCGCTCCACATCACCTTAATTTATAATCAATGAACTTGCATTTAGAGACCCAGTCTGGGTGTCGCAGTCCGGGATTCGAATTAAAGCACCGTTTTCACCTAATAATTGGTAATTTCAATTTATAAGAAAGAACCGCCGTTTTCTTGCTAAGGTTTATCACTTAATAAAAATTCACCCATTCTTAATAATTTATTAAAATAAACCCTTCATTAAATTAATTTCCCCCTCACTGCACTTAATTCCTCTTTTTAACGAACCGGTTTCATGGGATAGGTATGCGCAGTCATTAGCGTTATTTCCATGGTCACACACTGGTTTACCCACGATGTAGTCTTGATATGTGTTGGATGTGGTGATGTTTTGGTTTACTGTCTTTGATACGGTTAAGGGTACGGTGTGTAGTTTTTTCTTTTATTGCCTGATACGGGGTTCTGGGTGTTTGTTTGATGCATAGCATGAAGCTTTCGATCGCATATGTCTCAAGGTCATGTCGAATTTTTTCTAGGCTGTGGTTTGCTTGGGGTTAGTTGGTCGAGTCACGTTTTATTGTTTTGGTTGTTCTCTTATCCTTGGTTTTTTGTATGTTGCTTTGCAGGCATTCTCCTTGATTGTCTGTGTTTGTGGTGTGTGTGTAACCATCTGAATGGCGCCTTCTCATGCTCCTCCCCCTATCCAGTACGTCCCATTAGTTAGTAGGGATTACTCTTCCCTACTCACTTTTGAGCCTCTCACGAAGGCGGGACTCGCTGCTTTTGTGGCTACTTCCTTTCCATTGCTTCCCGAGGATCCGTCATTATGTGATGAGTTTCTGGCCTCCTACAGCAAGAAGACAGGACTAGTCCAGGGAATTTCTATGACTTTGACACCTCGAGGCTTAGGGAAGGCTCTGTCTCTTCCCTCCAAAGGTGAACCTTTTGTTACCACTCGTCAGCTTTTCTCTAATGAAGAGATTCTGAAGCTGTTGCAAAAGCAGACAAGGGAAATGTGGATGTTAAGAAGGTGATCAACTCTTCAGGAGTTTCCTTTTCCATGATCACTGATCCCGTATGGAAGATGGTCTGTCAGTTTCTCCAGGATAGGTTTATGCCTGCCAAAACGCCATCCCAGTACTTGTCCAAAGAGCTTCACAGCTTTCAGGATGGTGTTGAAAGGAGTTGCTATTGATTGGAGCACTTACCTCCTCACTAAAATGGATCAACATTTCGTCAAAGTCACCAGGGGTAATGTTACCAATGTCACATATGGATCATATTTGTCTGCCTTCTTGACCTATTCAGGTTTACAGAAGACTGTGCCTCCACCTCCTCCATCAGATCCAGTACTACCTCCTCCACCTTCAAATGAGTCAGAACCTATTGACATAGAGGATGATGATTCTCCACCTCCCCTGTTCATACTGTAAACTTACGAGTAGAAGGGTTATAGCATCTATACCCTTTCTGCTGTAGAGAGTAACCAATAAAGATGCACTTCTCAGCTTTTGGATCCAACTTGGATCTCAACTCATCTAGCATATGAACATAGGCAATGCAACAAAAATTTTTCAAATGAGAAATATATGGTTTCCTACCAGTATACCTCTCCTCTAGATTCATTCCATGTATTGCTGCAGTGGGAGTCCTGCTCATTATGTAGACTGTTGTAGCAACTGCTTCAGCCCAGTAAAAATCTGGCAAGTCTTTTTCGTTGAGCATGGCACGAGATACTTCTCCAATATGCCTGTTTTTCCTTTCTACAATTCCATTTTGTTGTGGGGTATGACTGCATGAATATTGCTGCTTTGTGCCATGCTCCTGCAAGAACCTTGCAAACTCATTTGAGAGGTACTCTCCCCCTCCATCTGACCTTAGGCATTTTATTTGCAGACCTGTTTCTTTTTCAACCATAGCTTTAAGAGTTTTGAAATGCCCAAACACTTCACTTTTCTTTTTCATAAAATACACCCAAAATTTTCTGCTATAGTTATCAATAAAAGTGACAAAATAATGACAGACTCCAATAGATGCAGCTTTTGTAGTCCACACATCAGAGTGGATTAATTCCAATGGCTTCTTACTCTCTTGAACATGTCTAGGAAATGGTTTCCTTGCATGCTTTCCAAATTGATAGGCTTCACATACCTTATGCATTTCTGCAACCTTGAATTTAGGCAATCCTGCAACAATATTTTGGGTCTGCTTTGATTTAAGTCGCTGTACATTAACATGACCAATGCATTTATGCCAGATATCAATATCTACAACTACACCGGTCCCATGTGCAAACATTGCTGCACTCAATTCAGGCATGTCTGCATCCAATGTAAATATTCTGCCCTTCTTCTTTCCTTTTGCTATCAAACGACCTTTATTTTTCATATCCTCAACAAAGCATCCATGAGGATTAAATCTGACCTACAAGCCCTGCTCAACCATTTGACCAACAAAAACTAGATTCTTGGTGAGATTCGGGACATGAAATACATCCGACAGGTATTTCTTTTTTCCATCCTGCATAGACAAATGAATTTTTCCAATCTGCACAATAGGATGTGCAGTATCATCACCAGTCTCCACAAATCCTGGTTTTTTCATTTTCCTTGTATCCTGCATCCATTCTGCATGACCTGTCATGTGGTTTGATGCACCTGAGTCAACATACCACACATCGTTGCTTTCTTCAGCACTTGTCACAGAATTGGTCATGTGCTGCACCATAAACAAATGCTCATTTCTGTCATCACCCTATCTACTAGAAGATACATAATTCCCTTGTTGCAATTTTCCATTCATGATGTCATTCTGCTTTTTATAGCAGTCTTTAGCCATATGACCCATTTTACCACAGTAGTAGCATTCAACATTGCTGTTTGCATTTTGGCCTCTTTGCCATCCACTACGACCTCTTTGGTAAAGTTACCACGTCCTCCTCCATAGGACTGGTTTTCTTGAGTTTATTGCATATTCTGATTTCTACCATGGCCTCCAGATCGGCCTCCTCTACCTCTACCTCTACCTCTTCCAGCATTTGAGTAGAAGACAACTTCTTTTGAAGTTCCTCCTGAAGAAGATGCACCACCATTTCTCTGCTATTCAGAAATTAGAAGAGCAATCAACTCCTCAAAATCAGGAAATCTTTCACGGACGAAAATGGATGTTCGGAACTGTGCATAATCTTTTCCTAGACCATTCAAGGTGACATAAACTATCATCTTCCACTCGCAACCCAATAGAAGCAAGTGCATCTGCAATCTTCTTCACCTCCATGTGGTAGTCATTGATGCTCATACTTTCTCTTTGCACATTGTGCAACTCTTGCTTGAGCTGCATTTTCCTGGCTTGCATGTTTGTGCTATACATTTTTGACAAAGTATCCCATACCTCCTTTGGCGTACTTGCATCCTGAATATGCACAATCATAGAGTCTGAAATACTGATAGACAACCAGTACATAACTTTTCTGTCTCTCTCATGCCATTCTTTAAATGCCTGCATTTGCTGTTGATTGGGAACATCAGGAAGAACTGGTTCTTCTTCATTTCCTGCAATGAATTCCCAATATCCTTTTCCCATAAGGAAATTCGTCATTCTAAACTTCCATGCTTGGAAGTTGTTCTTGTCAAGCTTTTCAGTGACAATCTGTGAAACAGAATCAGACGCCATTACAAAACACTGCAAAAAATTCTGTCACTGCAAAAAATACAGCTTCAACCTCACAAGGGCAAATCTACAAAACTGACGAAAGTGGTAATTGACCACACAGTCACTTCCTAGTGACGATTTTGCAGCAACAGGCAACAAGGATGATTCTGTAACTCCCAATGTCTCTGTGCACAGGCATACGATGCAATTTCTACGGTAACTTTTCACCAACCTGTAGAACAGTGGTCGCACAACAAAAAACAGGGCCTTTTCCTGAGTGCGTGTGGAAAAAATTCGCCTCCAAAATAGGCCCCGAAATGGCCTCAAATCAATAAAAGGGCAACCAAGGCTAAAGCCCTTTCCTGCAGCATATACCGCCCTCTTGCTACACAACGAAGGGCGTCTCAATCTGAGACAATGCACTCTTACACTTTCCAGTTGTGCTACCTGCAGAGACTTGCTCCCAAACTCGAAAAATGAAAGCAACACTGGTCCTCTTACCAGAACACCACGAACTTGGTTTACTTTCTTGAGCTCCTTACCACAAACCAGGCTCTGATACCATGTCAAGATTGTGGGAGAGAAGGAAGAAGTCTCACTTGTAGCTTTCTCACTTACACAATGGGGGAATACACACACAGGTGGAGACTAAAAATAGTTTTCCTCTTCTTAGTTGTGTAAGCCAAAAAGAACTCTAGTACATAGAAATAGAAGAACCCTATATATGGGTCTCAAACCAAACTCAACTAACTAAGGTGGCATACTAACTGAGCCACGAACTAGAGTAGATAAGGATAGTTGTCATCTAGCTATTATTCATGGGCGGTGTACCAACTGTATTTGCAGCTAACAAGTCAGTGACATAAATGCACAATGGTCACCCTGGCATATCACAAGTGGAGCTCGATATCTCAACATTTCCATCCATCGGTTAACTCTTTCAGTTTGATCATCGGTTTGAGAAAGGTAAGCTGTACTAGGAGTAAGAGTAGTGCCCATGGAAGTAAAGAAACCCTTCCAAAAAAAGTTCATAAATCTAGTGTCTCTATCTGATACTATTCTCAAGGACATACCATGTAACTTGAACACTCCTTTCATGAATTGACCAGCCACTTGTTTTGCTGAAAATTGTGTCTTGGTTGGAATAAAATGGGCTGATTTGGTAAGTCTATCCACCGCAACAAAAATGCTATTCCAACCATGCCTTGTGGTAGGGAGGTCCGTCATGAAGTCCATTGAAATATTGATCCATTTTTCTTGTGGGATAGTAATAAAAACGAATCTTTATTTTGTTGACATTCGAAGCAATGAGAAACATACTCCTTCACATCCCGCCATAGGACTTTCCAATAGAAACTCTTGTGCACCTTGTCAAAAGTCTTAAAGAGACCAAGATGACCAACCAAGGGTGAAGAATGCATTTCTTGAAGGACTTTCAGCCTAAAATTACTTCGAGGGATCAAATAAACCTTTCCTTCGTACCATAAAAGTCCATTATGCCATTTGAAGTTTGGATATTCTTCATTTATCCCTTGCCGTAATTTTTGCATTATTGTGGCAGCATGCTCCTTCATCATATATTTCTCTTGTATGTCATTTATCCAATCTTTACGTATAGTGGAGACGGTAGATACACTACATGCCCACATCCTAGAGAGCGCATCCGCCACTACATTGTCTTTTCCAACCATGTATACTATCTCAAAGTCATATAATTGAAGAGTTGCCAACCACCTTATTTGCTTAGGAGACAAGTTAGGTTGTGAGAGGAAGTACTCAACACCCTATGGTCACTTTTCACTTTAAAGTAACTTCCATAGAGGTAGTGATGCCATTTTTTAACTGCATGTAGTATAGCTAGCATCTCTTGCTTATATACATGCATTTGTCTCTCTTTTTCATCAAATTTTCTATTCTCATATGCAATGACACCATGTTCTTGGGCTAAAACAACCCCCAATCCTCTTCCATTAGTATCCGCATAGATCACAAAGACCTTGGAAAAGTTGGGACAAACCAATATGGGTGCCGAAATGAGGAGTTGCTTCATCTCATTGAAGCTTTTTTGGCTATTTCATCCCAAAAGAAAGCTTTTTTCTTTAACCGATCGGTTAATGGTGCAGCCACATGATCATAATTCTTGATAAATCTTTGATAGAAAGAAGACAAACCAAGAAAGAAGGCCCAAATTCAAATTAGTTTTGGCCACATTCAATTATCCTTCTTTCTTGGTTTGTCTTCTTTCTACCAAAGATTTATAAAGAATTATGCTCATGTGGCTGCACCATTAACCGATCTGTTAAAGAAAGAAGCTTTCTTTTGGGATAAAATAGCCGACTAAAGCTTCAATGAGCTGAAGCAACTTCTCGTTTCGGCACCCATATTGGTTTGTCTCGACTTTTCTAAGGTCTTTGTGATCTATGCAGATGCTAATGGGAGAGGATTGGGGGCTGTTTTAGCCCAAGAACATGGTGTCATTGCATATGAGAGTAGAAAATTTAATGAAAAAGAGAGACAAATGCATGTATATGAGCAAGAGATGTTAGGTATACTACATGTAGTTAAAATATGGCATCACTACCTCTATGGAAGTTACTTTAAAGTGAAAAGTGACCATAGGGTGTTGAAGTGCTTCCTCTCACAACCTAACTTGTCTCCTAAGCAAAGAAGGTGGTTGGCAACTCTTCAATTATATGATTTTGAGATAGCATACACGGTTGGAAAAGATAATGTAGTGGCGGATGTGCTCTCTAGGATGTGGGCATGTAGTGTATCTACCATCTCCACTATACATAAAGATTGGATAAATGACATACAAGAGGAATATATGATGAAGGAGCATGCTGCCACAATAATGCAAAAATTACGGCAAGGGATAAGTGAAGAATATCCAAACTTCAAATGGCATAATGGACTTTTATGGTATGAAGGAAAGGTTTATTTGATCCCTCGAAGCAATTTTAGGCTGAAAGTCCTTCAAGAAATGCATTCTTCGCCCTTGGTTGGTCATCTTGGTCTCTTTAAGACTTTTGACAAGGTGCACAAGAGTTTCTATTGGAAAGTCCTATGGCGGGATGTGAAGGAGTATGTTTCTCATTGCTTCGAATGTCAACAAAATAAAGATTCGTCTTTATTACTATCCCACAAGAAAAATGGACCAACATTTTAGTGGACTTCATTACGGGCCTCCCTACCACAGCGCATGGTTGGAATAGCATTTTTGTTATGGTGGATAGACTTACCAAATCATCCCATTTTATTCCAACCAAGACACAATTTTCAGCAAAACAAGTGGCTGGTCAATTCATGGAAGGAGTGTTCAAGTTACATGGTATGCCCTTGAGAATAGTGTTAGATAGAGACACTAGATTTATGAACTTTTTTGGAAGGGTTTTTTTTACTTCCATGGGCACTACTCTTACTCCTAGTATGGCTTACCACCCTCAAACCGATGGTCAAACTGAAAGAGTTAACCGATGTGTGGAAGTATACTTAAGACATTATTGCCATGACATGCAATCATCTTGGGATAATCGGCTACATCTTGGTGAATTTTACTATAACAACACATGTCATATGAGCATTGGGATGGCTCCTTTTGAAGCACTTTATGGATACAAGGTTCAAATTCCTTCAACCATGTTTCGTGAAGACCTGAATCCACAAGCGAAGGATGAGTTAGAAAGAATGGAGATGCTTATGAAGCAATGTAAAGAAAATATACGAAAGGCACAAGATGTCATGAAGTCCTATGCTGATGATAGGCGGAGGCACATGGAGTTTGATGTTGGAGATTGGGTCTTCTTGAAGGTGCCCAAGACTCATTATGCATCCCTTAAGGGTGGAAATAACAAGTTAGCTCACAGATTTTATGGCCATATTTGGTGTTGGAAAAGATTGGAGAGCTTGCATATAAGCTCCAATTACCTTCAACCACTCACATACATGATGTTTTTCATGTATCACATTTGAAGAAATATATTGGGTAGGATGTACAAGTTATTGAAGAGCTTCCACCACTTGATGAAGATGGATTGATTGTCTATGAACCTGAGAAGATTATTGGGAAGCATGAAAAGGTTCTTAGGAACCGAACTCTCAGTGAAATTTTGATCAAATGGAAGGGGCTACCTATGGAAGAGTCCACTTGGCAACCTTCTTTTTATTTAGACACTTTTCCATGGCTTTTGCAATATGAATTATCATAGTCTGTGAAGGGACAACTTGCTATTTTAGAATAATGTTATTGATTAAATTGCCTTAATGACATCAAAAAGTGATCTTGATGGTACAGGATGATGCCTTAGGGTGTGTATTGCATTTCTACTCTTCAAACACTGAATTTGGACACTCCAGTCAAAAGTTATGGCAATTCTTCTTATGCATCCTTGTTTGGACAACAAGCAGTCAATTCACTGTTTCAGGTTCATTATGATATTTCTTCACACAAAGTGCTTCTATGTGCTTATGGATCTTTATCAACATAATTTACTTCATTAAAGACTTGCCTACTACCTCATTATCTTCAGTTTTGAGGATAAAACATCTCTAGGAGGGGATGATTTTTAATGAAGCAAATTATCAAAATGAGAGTTGAAGCCTATTCCAAGTATAAACTTTGTAAATACTTGAGCCAAGAGAAAAGAGAACTTAAGGTTTAGTATAAAAAGGTAAGAAGTGCTAATGTAGCATCATTCTTTAGCATTATCACAATTTTATCCTTCTTGTCTTTCATCTTCTTGTACTTGGTTAACAGCTCATGGCTACATTGTGCTATGGTAATGGAAGATGTTCCATGGCATGGCCATGTTTGTAATTCAATTTGTTACATTTCTTTCTATGTGTAGCTTAGGTTAATTTGATTTCCTGTTCATTTCCATTGTTAGGTTAGTCCTTCTTTACATCCTTCCAAATCATGTCCATGAGGGCTAGTGTAGGTCTTGGGTTGATAAAGGTGCTAAGATTGAGGCTGAAAATGAGAGGACTGAACTCTTTATGGATCTCCAACTTCAAAGTGCCCAACAACCTTGGGAGTTGTGGTCTTTGCTCTTGAAAAATGGGAAGACTTGGAGCATTTGGAATAGTTGTAGGTAATATCCTCTCACTCAAGAGAGCCACAAGCTTATCAATGCTCGATTTCATATCCTTTATGTCATTGGAGAGTTGTTGAAAACTATTCGAATCAGTAGAGACATGAGTAGTGTCACAACTCTATAGAAACAGAATTTGTATCCTTTTTCATTAATTTGTCTATACAATGATTTATTAAATTTATTTCCTTTGCACTAATTAGATATAAAGAAAAGTGCATTGGAGCTGGCCAGTGATGAGTGGTCACAGGTTATGGTGGACCCACGTGGTGGGTTAGAGAAAAAATAGTTCACACTTCCACCTATATGGCCCGATTGGGCGCCTGTGACTAGAACTCACGCATATCAGGGTTAGACTCGCACACATAAAGAATTGATGCCTTGAAGTGTGGGCTAGATCCACCAGAACAGACTGTTATAATCAACAAGATGGCATGATCATGAAATGCTTGTATAATGTGCATGTGTGGGTTGAAAGCTTGAAATGCAGATTTCTTTGCATAGGAAAGTCACATGAAGATTCGGATACCATTTTTGCGATGTACATGGAAAAAGCTTTCATATGATACCCATATTGGGGGGGTCCCTAAATTTTAGGAGATCCCTAAATTTTAGGAGGTCCCTAAATTTTAGGAGCCTCGAATTAGCCTAAAAATGCTAGTCCTAAAAAATAGGGATGTCATTCTAAAAATAGTAAGTTCTGTACTCTGACTATGCTTACTAAATTTGATTGTTTCTATTCTTGACAGTATTCAACCCAAAAAGGAAGGCCATAGAGAAGAGACAAGTGTCAAGACACTTGTCACACAAGTTTCCAAGTGTCCCACCACTTGTCACATCTCATGACATGTGGCTGGACACTTGTCTTGTGCTACTCCACTTTCCCCTTTTGTACTAGCTCTCCCCTCTCCTATAAATAAGAGCTCATTTTTCTTCATTCAACATCATTTTTCTTTGCTGTAAACTCATGTACATCACCCACAGATAGCCAGAAACTGGCCCCATCCATCCCCATCATCATCCCCCACTTCTCCATTATCAAATTCCTTCATATTCCCTCTTCTATCATTGCTGTTTACAGGACAGCAAGCCTGTAAATTCATTACAGCACCTCCTTCTCGAGCTCTTTCTTCCATTTTAGCAACAAGAAGCAAGCCCTATCCATGTACTGCTGATCAACGATGGAGAAAGGATGATTTTCCCTTTTTCTTCTCTCATACTGTAAAGAAATCAGTTCTTATCATTGCATAATAGATAATGCATGTGTGTTTGTACATCTTTGCATGATCTTGTGAGAGTGAGAATTACTTTTTCTCACTCTCAGGTTGATTGTAACTGAGCTCTTCCCTAAGGGACTTGGGTTGAGCAGAAATACATTCCTTCGGGGGGGGGGGGGGGGGGGGGGTTGCCCATCTTCAACCCTCAATCTTGTCTCCATTACTTTTACATTTTCATGGCTATAATTTTGTGAGTAATTTTCATTTTCAGCTTTAAGTGTTCATTCTCTTTTATATTAAATCTCAAAAACAAGCGAATATCATAATTGTTAAGCATACTACGTTGTTCGGGGCGTTTACAAATAGTGCCAATCCCATTCACTTGTTTGTTTACTGTAGCATTTGTTGAACTTATCTCTAGCTCCTCATTATCATGGTTCTCAAGGTAAATAGCCTCTTGTGAAGCTTCACATTCTTTACCCAGTTGATAGTCCCTTAAACCTTCACTGATGATATCCATAATGGGTTCCTTTCTTTTATTTTTAGCCATAGGTGACGTCCTGTCTTAGGTGTATGACAAAAGAAAAACTCAAATATCTTGAGCTACGATGATACAAATGACCAACTTCTTGGCTCTACATAAAGATTAGGATGTCCCCTTTTAGATGAGCTATTAAATATTGACAATGATTGAGTACAGAAAATTCTATAAGCAATTTACTGTAGCTGTCTGGAATTTCCTCCAACCTATGAATGCTCTATTTTGGTCATTTAATGACTTATACCATCAATTTCATGCATGTACCAACTATATAGACTTACAAAGGAACTCCATACATCTGCCAACAGTGAGAATAACCTCTGCAAGTAACCAAAGGATTGAATAATCCCACAGTAAACTGCAAAAATAAGGATCCAACCAATGGAACCTTGCTTGAAAACCATGTTCCAATTCTTCATTGCTAACCCAAGTAACAAATGCCACTAATAGCACACATCTTGCTCAGCATAACTCTATCCCACTTTGCCAACTGCATTGCATTGTGTTGCCATACATTTGCCTTTACATCATGTAACCCATGCCAAATATACCATGCTGAAGACTGAATTCTTGTGCCTTCGAGTGGTACCTACACCTAAACTTTAAATGTGTGGGATTCGAGACTTGAGGGGTGTGCAAATTTCCCTCTCAAGCCGGTTTGTGCTCCCCTTCAGGGTCCTTGTCAATAGGGGAGGGTCACCTCTCTTTTGTCCTACCAACTCACCTGACATCCACTTTTCCTCATGGGTATAGACATGGCAGATCAATGCTGGATTAAGAAGACAACATGAAATGCATGTATTGGAAAGGATTTGATTGTCATTTCATGATATGCATGAGCTTGGAAGAAATTGAACTGAAAATGAAGTGGGGTTAAGTAAGGAATACATGTACCAATGACTCTCTGCTTTACAACTTTTATTTCACTTATCATTGGGAAAATTTTTCATTCATGGCAATGAAGCAAGATGCAAACAGTTCAATGTCAAGGTTAGAGAAGAATAGGTGAGAATTAGAGGTATTGGAAGTGATTATTTTCAATGAATGTAAGTGATCAATCAGTAATTAATCACTAGATTAGCTAAATGGATTGGTCATGAAGTGCTTATAATTAAATGATTGGAATTTTGAATCATTTTAATCCCTCTTTCATCAATTGGATTAGCTTAGCAATTGGATTCAGAAGGGAGAGATTAAAGATGATTGAAAATACCTCTTATGCTTGTAAATGAAGAATGTAGTTGATGTAGATTCCCCACACAATTATGGGCTGCCTTCAACTTATAAAGATCCATAGAAATCCCGATTTCAGCATGCTTCAATGTAGCATAAGCTCCTAGCATCATATAGACTTCATTGTTGCCCCATGCTTCAAGAATAGTTGATGAAGGAATAATCTTCTTCTATTTGATGAAGATCTTGAAGGATGGTAATGAATAAATCTGATGTAGATTGAAAACTCCAATTATTGGAAAGAGAATCAAGAATTTCATTGACATTGAAGATGCATGCTGTCCAAAGCTTCCATAGATCAATATGTGCCCAAATATGCTTCAATGTTGTCAATGAATTGAAGCCACGTGCAAAAGCAAGCTCCAGGAGTGATTTGCCATCAATACTCCCTTTATTTTCTTCAAGAAATTAGAGATTCTCTATTGTTGTCCAAAACTGTCAATAATAGGGTTTCATGGGAGAGAGGAGAGTCCAAAAATAGAGAGAAATCTTACCAAACTTGAAGAAGTCCACTTGTCAAGTGCTTTAGAGCATTATTCATGAGTTACTTGAGCTCCATAGCTCATCTTTAACACATGACATGCCTGAATATGTAGCAGTGCAATTCACGTTGCTGCCTACTACTAGTTTCCAAGATAGAAATCAGGCATAATGTGCCAATCCACTATTCCATGGGAAGCTCAAGAGATGGAGAACAAGGCTATGAAGTCCTTTGGCAAGATAGAGATCATAGGCAAGAGATTTGGTCAGCCTTTGGCCATGGATTCTTTAGGCCAACTTGAAAGGAAAGGGAAGACACGCCTATTCTTGAAAAAGTAACTCAAGTTTGAACCAAGCCAAGTCCTGTAACCCTCATTTTGTCATATTTACCCCAATTTTTGGTCCAAAACTTGGTCACGAGTTGCCAAATTGGTTGGAGCCTGCCATTATCCACTAGTTTGTGCCAAGAACCTCCATCTTAGTCATAGTTTGTGACAAATCTCCATGTCAGACCACGGTTATGGAAGAACTAACTCCTCTGACTAAATTTTAATTGCGGTTTTCACTCATTCGTCACTGCAACAAAATCTAATGCATGAAAATGACTTCTGACAGGATCTAAACTAATGCTCTAATACCAATGTAAAGAAGGACTACCCTAACAATGGAAATGAATAGAAAATCAAATTAATCTAAGCTACACACAGCAAGAAATGTAAGAAACTGAATTGCAAACATGGCCATGCCATGTAACATCTTCCATTACCATAGCACAATGTAGCCCTGAGCTTCTAACCAAGTACAAGAAGATGAAAGACAAGAAGGATAAAATTGTAATAATGCCAAAGAATGATGCTACATTAGCACTTCTTGCCTTTTTATACTAAACCCTAAGTCCTCTTTTCTCTTGTGTCACTAAATTGATTGCTTATTAATAAATTCATGCCAATAAATTAATGGCTCACTTTTCTTTAAGTGTTGATGATGATCTAGCATAGCCATGAGACCATTTAGAGACCAATATTCCTAGTGTATCACTTAATGGGGTGATCAAAGCACTGTGACAGGGAAATCTGGTACAGGCCGTACAAGTTGTGAAGGGGAAAAGAAGTGTCTGCCAAGTGTAAGAGTGTACATAAGAACCAAGGAGTTACACATAAATGAAGATGGATTGAGTTCTAAGAAGAGGAAGTGCATTAGCATTGTGTTATGTATTTATGTGTGCATCCAGGGACGCCTGGGAATGTTTTACTTGTGTGTAATGAGCATTGCATTCATTTGGGATCATCCTCTCCCCTACAAGTCAAGGTTTAAGGTCTTTTCTTTCATTAAGAAAGACGAGAAAGGGAATTCTCTCACTAATAAAGACGAGAGAACTTGATCCTCTGGAAGTGAGGAGAGAAGTGATTTTCTCTTTTTAAGGTCTAAAATGACACAAGATTTTGTGTGAAATTCAATCTTAAGATTAAGGCCCAATGCAATTTAATGAACTCTCCTTATGTATGACTCAAAGTGGTTGCATGGACCACAAGTTAAGAGTATAGTTTAAAAAGCTATTTTTTTCGAAAATCTATTTTTAAAATATCTCACAATAGAAAAATGATCTCAAAAAATAGGTCGCGAAGATTATTAGAAACAACGAGATCTACAACTTTTGTGTTGGACATTTTTTCATCCAAACAACGCACAAAGAGATATCTCGAAATTAGTGCTGCAGAGTAGAACAACCACATCTTGCATGAAGAACAACTCAACTCTCTCTTCAAGAAGAGAAACTCTTGAAAGCCTATAAAAGAGGAGGCTCTCTTTGGGCGTGAGAGAGGGGTGAAGGAAGCATCACTTTGCATGTATCCAAGAAGAGAATAGAAGGTGCAAGTGCTGCAGAAGCCCTGTTGAAATCAAGTGCTACGGAAGCCCTGCTAAAATCAAGTTCCAAGAGGAGAAGAGAAGGTGCAAGTGCTGCGGAAGCTCTGCTGAAATCAAGTGCCAATTAGAGGAGAGCCCTACACATATTGTGTAAGAGAGAAGGAGACTCAAGAAGGATCAAAAGGTGCCAACTTCCAAGTTGTGCAAGTGTTAGCCGGTTGTATACCCTGCAAGGAACCGTGATCTTGTTTCCAAGCTCTACAAGTAAGAACTGGCTTATGTGTAATAGAGGAGCTTTCTCCTTGTAAATAATATAACTCCACAAGGGGGGGGGACTGGCCCATCTTCCAATCCCTAGTGTGTTGCCAATTTATCTACCTCTCTCTCTACATATTTCTTTTCTCTCATCTATTCTCCCTCTGTGCCAACATTATATTCGCCATATATATTTTAAGTATATAAGAAAGTTGAGCGTGTATCTCGGATTTTATAACATATTGGCTCAAGTATTTACAAAGTTTATACTTGGAATAGGCTTCAACTCTCATTTTGATAATTTGCTTCATTACACAAAGACTAATATGTGTTCCTCAACGAGTTGGCTAAAGAAAGGACATACAATGCCTCCCACTTGTTGTAATACAAAAGGTGTCCCTTGCAGCTTTTGATTGGACCAAAAGCAAATCAATAAACTATCCTTGCAATTTACACTATTTTAACAACTCTTTATACTCAATCAACAGAACCCACACTACTTATAATCAACATCAAATAACTGAATATGGCCATTGCCTATAGTTGACTCTTGTTTTGGTTTAACCACAATACAAGAATTTCAAGGGAATTTTAATAATAATAATTTGTACATCTCAATCTCGGTGCTTCAAGCAAATGGAGGTGTTATATTTGTTTATGTCAATACATTAACTTTTCCAAACTATTAGCTAGCAAAATCTCATTTATGTTTATTGCATTTCAATATCGGTACAATATAACATACATTAAGTTCATATCCTATGTATGCACTAAACAAAAGAGAGGCTCTGTGTAATGAAACTTTAGAGTTAAAAGGTATCTATCACTTTAGTAAGACACTTGGTGTGTAGATTATTGAATTGGAAAAAAAAAAAAAAGGATAAGAAGAAGAAGGACATTGCTTGAGCCTCCATATCTTATGCTATCTCCATTGTGTTGCACATCCATATCAATTCCTTTCAGTTGGGATTAGAGTGGGAGTGTGGGTTCAAAAGATCGAATAAAGGAGCATGAAAAATCACGGTCTACATTGGAAGCTTGCTGCTTGCCATTAAATCAAGTATAAATACTCATCTTATCAACTTGAAATAGGTACATAAATTTGAAGAGCCATTGGAGCTTGGATTTCAGGAATTGATGCTCACTTTGAATGCATTTTGGCAACCATGGAAGGCTACAAATCAATGTATGGCAGTAAGGTTTGATCAATTTTAGTTTTTATCAACTCATGTATCAAATGTTGAAAGCTAGGGGGTAGCTTAAGCTTGGGGCCTACTTGTGAGAAAAAAGCACATGGGCCACTTGTGGAAGAAGCACATGCCCGGTACTGATCTAGTTGCAACATTCAATGTTCACACTAGAGTTGACAAGAATTGGATTCACATTGTGCTCCACTATACTAGTTTTATTGGTGAACTAGTTCACACATTCTATGTTTACATTGCAAGAAGATTGAACTAGTTGTTCCAAGGTTAAAATGTTAGTTTCTATGCCATTTTTTGTGTCAATTTGAAGGGCAATATATTATCAAAAGAATTCCAAGAAAATTATCATGGATTGAGCTTGTTTGGGGCTTCATTCTTGAGATTAAAATTTGTAGAAAAATAGTGGGAAAAATGGTTAATGTTAGACTTATGTTTTTGACATATTTTGGATTGTATGGGTAGCATTTGATCCCATTCTCGCTGTTTTTGGCTAGGCAATTGATGGATGACATATGGGCATAATGTGTGGATGTATATGATAGTGTGACATCTGTATGATTGTAACTTAGTTTATATGTATTTTCTTGGGCATTTTTAATGTTTTTGGTCTCAAATTTGAGCATTGATGCTTAAACTTGTTCACGTGCTTGGATAGTGATTGTCACATTGCATATTGCTAGTTTTTTAGAAGTTGCAATTATCATAATGTCAAAAATGGCATAGATTACTCAAATTGTTAGTGACAAGTTGATTAAAGATAACTTTAGTGTATGGTCCTACTGCATGAAGAATTTTCTGATGGGGAAAGGTATATGGAACCTCATTACAAGTGAAGATGCATGCCCTAAGTTTCTAGATTACCCCACATAAGAACAAAAGAAGGCAGAGAGAGAGAGAGAGAGAGAGAGAGAGAAGAAAAGCGCAGAGAGAAGACGGGGGAGAGAGAAGAAAAAATAAAGGAGAGAGAGAGAAGAAGAAAAGAGCAAAGAGAAGAAACGGTGGGGCTTAGAGAGAGAGAGAGAATCATAGAGAGAGAAAATATAAAATTTGAGAGAGAGAAAAAAATAAAAAAAGGAGAGGAAGAGAAAAAGAAAAGAGAGGAGAGAAAGGGGAGATAGAAAGAGAGAAGAAAAGAAAAGAGAGCACCAAGAAAAGAAAAAAATAAACTAAAATAGAAGATCGAGAGAGAGAAAAAAAATTAAATATAAAAAATTGAGAGAAAAAAAGGGTGAAAAAAAAGAAAAAAAAAAGAGAAATGGATTGTTGAACAAAGTTGCTTCCGAGCAGCGATCGCCCCAAGGTAGTCTAGCGTTCCATGTGTGCACGATCAATACCCTATTGGTCATAAGCGAGCCTAGCTGTCGGGAGAGAGAGGCCGTCTGCCGTAAGGCGAGCCAAGGAGAAGAAGAAGAAGAAAAAGGGGAAGGAGCCTGGAGGAGAAGGTGGAGTGGCATGTTTGCTCTAGTGGATGGTTGTATTTGACAACGATCTATAGACGGCAAGACAGGACGACGACCTGTGGGCAGAACACACCATCCCCAGAGAGGCAGAGGGGAGATTGACTCTCTTCTTCTTCGTCAATTGATAATCCCGAGCTGCCCCCGCATTGACCATACTCTCCTGCAAGAGTTGGTCTTCCCCCCCTCAACTAGAGCATCTTCCTTTTCTTTCTACCCAAGAAGAGGTTTCCTGTACACAGATTCTTCTTCAGGCAGGGCCGGCAGGGAGGAGGAGCTCCAACCCGCTCAGCCATTTTTCCTTCCGCCCCAGCATTGCCTCATGTGCTGCTGACCCTCTGTCCAGTATCCAGCAATGGTGGAACGTGGGCCCTTGACTCCTGGCCAGGTATGCCCCGCCACGGTTTTTGTGTGTTTCCACCACATGTTCAGTGCATTCGATCTAATGCCGCATTCATGGCGAGGAGATCTCATCTCAGTAGCTCGCCGGCAGTATGTATGTAATAGCTAGGTATTCAATGTCTATTTGATGATTTGCCTGCCAATATATCAAGTATTTAAACCGTGGAATGCGTCATTTGAAGTGAAAAAATCCATTCTATTATTTCTTCTGTGCACATCTTAAGCAAGGAACAGGCTGTTTCCAATTTCTTTTCCTAAACAGGTTACCAAAGAGTGGCATTTTAAACCACATTTTCTCAAGATTTTGTGGTGAACCATAGTAGTTGCGACAATCACACAAGTCCACACTCTTCTTAACCCCAGGCTTTTATTGGATCCGATG
This sequence comes from Lygodium microphyllum, assembly GCF_053477565.2. Lineage (NCBI taxonomy): Eukaryota > Viridiplantae > Streptophyta > Polypodiopsida > Schizaeales > Lygodiaceae > Lygodium > Lygodium microphyllum. Next base: position 65,725,098 of record NC_141151.1, on the reverse strand, counting down.
TCGACACTTTTGGTCAGGTCAATCTCAAGTTATAAGCAAAGAGAGAGAGAGCTCCAGAACTAGATGAACGAGTAGAGCTCAGTTTAAGGTAAAATAGGGAGCCGGAGTTCATCAAGGAAATAAACACAAGTGCGGATAAGGGTATGATTTAGGAGCACACATTTAGGTGCTAGGCCTTGTTGGAATCCTACCCACCTTTCAAGTTTCTTCTTGATTTTGTCAATAACCCATTGCCACCTCTGCATTAGGGAAACCCCAAAACCCATGGGAATGCCCAAAAGCATAAAAACCTTACCTTTAGGAATAGATAGAAGGTCTCTAAATATTCCCAAAAGGTTGAAATTGGTTTTGGATCATTGTTGAGGGTAGCAATAGTCTTGTTTGCAAATAGGTTAATAATCATATATTTGTTGTTAGGAAGGTATAAACCCTTGATTTTCCCTTTCCAAACTTGGTCTTCAATAAGCCACCCTAGCCCATTCACAGCAATGGCAAATAGAAAGGGACCAATAGACATCCCTGATCCATTGTCTAATGGATCTCCTTAATGGGAGAGAGTCAGTTAATTCCCCATTGATTGCAATTTTAGTGGAGGCATTTCCAAACAACATTGAAACAAAATCAATGAATTGTCTACCCAAGCCCATATCTAAGAGAGATCGAAGCATGAAGTCCCATTCCAATCGGTTATAGGCTTTGCCAAATTTTACTTCAAGGAAGACGAAATCCTAATTATTTCTTTGGGCATAATCAAGCCCCTCACAAAGACTAATAATGGCATCCAAGATGTATCTCCCTTGTATAAAACCTTTTTGTTCTTTGGTACCCACTTATTCAAATGGCTTGCAAGTCTCCCAGCTAAGGTTTTCACAAATATTCCATATGTAGATGTGAGATAAGTGATCTATCTCTAGTTTCCTAACAGTTCCTTTGCATCCCTTTTATGGATTAATCTCACTACACCTTCATTGATCATGGATGGAAGCACTCCATAGTGAACAACTTCTTTCCATAATGCTATTAAGGGATCCAAAAGGAGTTCTTTGTAATGTTGGTAGAACTCTTTTGGTAGACCATCTAGTCCTCGGGATTTGCCTCTAGCCAATGAGTTTATGGTGTTAGCAAGTTCTAAGGGAGAGAGATCAACATCCAGTAGAGGGATTATTTCTAATGGAATAGCTTCCTTTTGACATCTAGAGATCTGGGCTTTTGCAGTTGTCTGTTAGTTGGTAGACACTTTGGTCTTGCTAAAAATTCCATAGAAGTGGTCATAGGCCATAGCTAGGTTGTCCTCTTGATTTAATGCTAAGGAGCAATCCATCTTTTAGAGGAGAGGGACCTTATCTCTGACTTGCTTTTGCTCAAGTACTTTTTACAATTTTCTTTGTTCCCTTCGGCCGACCAACATTCTCAAAAGTATAGTTGTAAACTGCTGCTTTCAATCATTTCTTCCTTCCTAAGCATGGTTTTTGTAGGTAGAAGCTGAGGCTAAAGGAGGGTTTCTCCTTCATCAATTCTTTTTTCTAATAAATTGATACATTGATAAGTTCTAGCTCTGGGTTCATGTCTAACTTTTGTTAGTGTATGTTGAGCTTTGCTAAGAAATTACTGAGATTCTTTGATAGCTGCAACCCAAGCTTTGGAGGGGCTTCCAAGTGAGAATCCCATATCTATTTAAGGCCTTGCCATATGAGCTTAAATTTGAAAAGAGTGGGATTTTCATGAAACCAACTTGCCCTAGGTGAAGAGATTGATTCGTGAGAGAGGGTTATAAGGATTGGCTTGTGGTAAAAAGGTCTATTGTATGGAGTACCTTTTGATGGCAATTCATGTAAGATGCCAATAGCCCTGAGGAGATATAACATTTCTCTAGTCTAGCCATCCTGAGATATGGGGACTTCTGATTATTGGACCATGTGAATCCCAAATGTGGATTGACATCAATTAATTCGTGAAAGGCTTTAAGACTTTTCTAGGATTCCTTCTCTTTACCACCTATTATGTTGCTCAGCTGAGAGCAACATTTCAAGGCTGGTCCTTTTGATGAGACTTAGAATTCACCTTCAAATCATCAATGTTTGAATCAACTTTGAACATTTTTGTTTCCTTTTTCAATACCATTCAGAGTTTTGATTTTACACATTTATTGCTTTTTCAAGCTATTATTAGCATTTAGAATTTTCATTTTTTTACACATTAGTTGTGTATTTCAAAAAATGAAAAAAAAGGGAGAAAAAAAACCAAAACCATTTTTAAGATGTGCGTGTTTACATGCTTGTTGAAATTTAGAAGCCTTTTATTTGAATAAATAAAAAAGAGAGAAAACAATCAAAACCATTTCTAAGCTGCATGTGTAACATAAAAATTAGCATCTTGGATCCAGTCCAAATTCCTCCTGGTTTTTGTGTTGATCAGTGTTCATGGAAAACATTTTTGGCAGCAGATACAAGAACCTCTTTGCATCAAATTACATGTATTTGCCATTTTTATAACTGAAGTTATTTAATGGTTGAAGGTTTTAAACCTTGTTTTTTGAATTTTGAAGGTTTTGTTGGAATTTTTGCAGTCCACTTTACATTAAATGAATGGAGCTACTGAGGTTCTGAAGTGCGTGCTCCCCCCCGTCTTCTTCAACATCTGGGGAACTCGAATACTGTGTTTATGTAGAGCAACGATGATCTAGTATGGTGTTTGTGGCCTTCGAGCTCCAGCAGGTTTCTGGTTCTTGAAAGATGCAATTTTGAACACTACGTTCCTTGTGTTTCGTATTTCTTCTTTGTTTGCAGGACATGGCCAACAGCAAATACGAATATGTCAAATCCTTTGAGCTAGAAGATCGATTGCTTCCTTCTACCTGGATTGTAATCAGAATTGATGGCCGTTCTTTCCACAGGTAACTTCGCCCCACAAGAATGGTGCACAAAGAAGGTTTATTTTGAGTGAATCACACAACAAGTAGAAACAACGTTCAAGCAAAATAGGTTTCAGAATCATATTACATGGATTTTGCCATTTCTATAACTAAAAATGTTTGTCGAGTTCAAGGTTTTAAATCTTCTTCTTCAAAATTTGAACGTCTTTTTGAAAATTTCACTGTTCATTTTACCTTAGCCTTCATTTTTTAGTGAACACTAGGTAGAAAGCAAGCGGAAATCATTATATTCTTGAATTGCGTTTAGTGATGGTAGTAATATCCAAAAACAAAATGCATAGAATACTTGCATTGGAGCATAATGCTATTGCTGATTTTACTTAATACAAAGAGAGCAAAAAAAAAAAAAAAGTCCGCCATAGCTCATTGCAATTCACAATACACAGTGATACACAAGAAAGAGTAGTAGGCTTCTCAGGATGCACATCTTGGAATCTTTGAGATTCCAAAGCATCTTTAATCGCGAGCCCACCTATGCCTTGCACTATCAGCTCATATGTGGTCCATTGCTTTTCTATGTATGGAGGCCCTTGTATATGTATCCATTAGTGCATTGTTCTTGGTGCTCAAGATGGTTCACTCCCCCTCATCCTTTCTATCATTGTAGAGACAAGGTGTCAAGGAGTACTTGCCAAGGGGACTAACAACACTATCTCTATAGAGTCCATGCCATTGAACTATTAGATACCAATACAAACATCTAGCAACCTAGGTCTCATTAAAAGCCCTAAGGTGACAATGGATCAAGCTTTGGAGACTTGGGTAAGTATGTGTCCCATTCCACAAGGCCTTTGATTGTGATAGAGATACCATAAAAGGATGCAACCCATTACTAGTCTCCATAGAAACATGACACCATGCCACTTTGTTCTCTGTGTTATTACCCTCGACGAAAGACATTATAGTAGCATCCAAGGTAATTGTGAAATGTTTCATCCCTAGAACATTGTGTTTCATCCCCCAACATTTCACTTTTGAATAATACATATGATGTAGTTTTCTTTATAAACAATGAGTTTCCAACTTACACATTTACAACATGCAAATCCTTTCATGTCAACAAATGATGTATTTTTTCTTGTACACAAGATTAATAAGGATGGTATCCTAGATAAAAGAGTGTGCAAAATGGCTGCCCCCCCCCACCTCCAAAAAAAAGGCCAATAGAAGCAAATAAATTCTATTTAAATATCATGTTTCAATAACCATTTCACTTAGGGTATTTCGAGTTTGAGTGAAGCATTTTATGTGTTTTACGTTTCAACGCTAGCAAATCACATTCATGGTTGCCATGGTAGCATTCCTCTCTTTTTGTTGTATCTTGAATCATAAGGGACATGTGATGGATATAGGAACTGCCATCCCATGTCACCATGAGAGGGGGCTCTAACATTGGGACGGTATGGGGACCAAATGGGACTGGAATAGGAAGTTAGAAAAATACTCTATGACTTGAATGGTCATGTGCATTTGTCTTCATTTTCATGTTGTATCACTTGGTGACAATATCCTTTTGAGACACTCATAAAACATGTTTTTTTCCACCTAACCCTTATGTGGTTGATGTTGTTGGGTGTAAAGGCTCTTTATGTGTTCTCCCGTATATATTTTACTTCACACATGTGAACCCACCCTAATGGGTGTAAGTGTACCATACCCTAAGTATAAATACATTCTTTTATTCTTTGTGTGTACCACTGGTACACACCTATCCGATGACTCACTCTCACACTATCCCTGCCAAACACTATTCAGCTTTGAGTCATCAAACTCCTTGATTACTGTGCTTGCTCTCAGCTCTCGTTCTCTATCTACTTCTGCTTCGCCTTTGCAAACTAGTATCAGAGCACGAAGGTGCAAGCTAGTAGTCACTACAGACATTGCAGTCGTCATCATTGGGATCAATAGGCGACATCTGTGATAACACCTGCTGCAGACATAATAGATTGGCGTGCTGCGGTGAGCAGGTAACAGGCGTAGTCGACAAGTGGCAAAGGCAGATGATAGGTTAGGCAAATTGCATGACAGGTGATAGGCGACCATAGTCTAGCTTAGGTGACTCACGGGTTTTCAAGACTAGCACACAATTAGGACCAGCGTGACAGGATCTGCATGCAGCCAGACGGATGTGACCTGAACGTGATGTCACATGGGCAACGCGTGACGGGCCGACGGGGCCAGGCGGCAGATGGGACAGGCAAGTCAACAATCAAAATACTCATTATGCAGTGAAATAGTGGTAAATACAGCATTTGGGTCATTGCATTTGGGAATTTTGGTGATGTACTACTGAAGTGGGAGCTATCCTTAATGCAAATGTATCAGTTTTGATTTGTGCATATGTTGTAATCAATACTCGAGACTGAAATTTACTGTTAAACATCTGCTTCTTGGACACCTTGGAAGTAGAAGAGTGTGTACTTGCTGTTACAATTCAGAAACCTTGCTATTGGGCTGAAAGCATTCAATCCTTTATTGTAGTTGTGTATTGCTGAAGATGGCTGGCAGTGCATCTGCATCTAATACAAAGGATCTCTTTGAGATCTGTAAATTTGACGGAAATGGTTTTGATATTTGGAAAGATTGTATTTAAGATATACTCTTTCTAAAGGATTGTGATGATGCTTTAGAAGAACATAGCTTGTTGCTTTGTGAGATGAGGATTGGGCTAAAATGAATAAAAAGGCCATTACTTACATTAAAATGGCCATCACAGATGATAGCTTGGTTGATATAAAGGGGCTTGATATTGCCTATGTAGTTTGGAAGAAACTCAAGGCTACTTATGAGATATAACTCCTGTCAATCAGGTACATCTCATGACTTATGAGAATAGAACTCGTGTCAATCAAGTATATCTTATACGGAAGTTGGTCAACTTGAAGCTTGATGAGTCCAAATCTGCCTCAGAGCATTTGAATGCTTTCACAGGTATTTTGAGTTAGTTATAGGATGTAAGTTTGCCAGCTTTTGATCCTAAATTGAGGGCTATCTTCTTACTCATGACCTTGTCCGATTTATGGGAAGCATTGGTTGTGTCATTGAGCAATAACCCCAACTTGACATTTGATGGTGTGCGTGGTTCTATTCTGAATGAAGAGATTAGACGCAAGGCAAGTGGGGAAAACAGTGGATTAGTCTACAATGTAAGAGGAAGAACTGAAAAAAGATATAATGCTGCAATAAAAACAAAAATCGCAGCAAAAGCAAGGAAAAACATCAAGATGTAACTTGTTATCAATGTGGTCACAACGGGCATAAAAAGCCTGATTACAGATACTTTAAAAAGGAACAAGAATGTAAGAAGTAGGCTAATGCAAAAGGCAAAAAAAAGACAAGGATAGCAGCTCTATCCCTAAAGAGATAGAAAAAGTAAATGTGGTATCTAGTGTTGTTATTGAGGAAATAGAAGATGATAAAGATGCTGATTTGCTAGTTGCATTTTTAGATCCGCTTGCTATGACAGTGGATGACATGTATATTACTAAAGCAGATGTGATAGATGGTTTGTTGTCAGCTCATGATTGTTTGTCACAATTGTGGATTGTTGACAACGGTGTTTCTTTTCATGTAACTCCATCTTTGGAGTGTTTTTCTACTTATGCAGAAGGTAAACTTGGAAAATGCTACCTTCGCAATAATCATGCATGTGATATTAAAGGAATGGGCACCATATACCTGGCTCTAGAAAATGGTTAGGAATTGATTCTTCATGATGTTAGGTATGTTCATGGCATCAATAAGAGCTTGCTTTCTGTTGGGCAGCTAGACAACAAAGGTTACTTCACTACTTTTGGTGGTGGTATGTGGAAAATACAGAAATGATCTATGCTAGTCACTAGAGGTGGTAAAAAGGGGATTGTGTATTATCTCTATTGCAAGGCACTTCTTGGAAAGTTTGTTGCAATTGTTGAAGTACAGTCACACATGGAGTTATGGCACAAGCATCTTGGACATATGAGCCAAAAGGGTTTGCAGATAGACACTCTCTTTACTTGGAAGAGTTGATGTGAAAAGTTCAAAGCTCGGAAGGCATGTATCTTGGATTTAGTCCATTTTGATGTTTGTACCATGCCAATAAAAACTCATAGTGGTTTCCGTTATTTTGTGTCTTTTAATGATGACCATTCTAGGAAGCTATGGGTCTACTTTCTTAAGCGGAAAAGTGAGGCATTGGATGCTTTTAAAAGGTTTTATGCATTGGTTAATACTGAAAAATTCTTAAAGTTAAAATGCATAAGAATAGATAATGAGGGAGAGTATGTATCTAAAGAATTCAATAAGTTTTGTGATGTCAATGGGATTAAATGAGAGCTTACAGCTCCTTACAATCCATCATCTAATGGTGTGGCTGAGCGAATGAATCGCACGTTATTTCGGTGCATGCTGTCCACAGCTAATCTCTTGCAATCGTTTTGGAGAGAGGCACTTAAAATCGCGGTGCATATTTGCAACCGATCTCCACATTGTCCACTTGAAAGTGGCATCCTTGAAGAGGTTTGGTCTGGCAAACCTGCTTCATATAACTACTTAAGAGTCTTTGACTGCGAATGCTATGTACATGTACCTATTGATAGCAGAACCAAACTTGACATGAAATCTCATAGAGGCATCTTCATGGGTTATGGAGATGAAGGTGAAATAGGCTTATCGAGTTTGGGTTCCAAGCATAAAAAAGGTGCTACACAGTCGGGATGTGGTATTCAATGAGTCAAAGCTGCTGAAAAATGTCGTATCTAATGACTCAGACAAAAAGAAAGTTAAATTTCAGCATGATCAGTTACTTGACCAACCATCAGCTACTGAAAATTCAGCTCCTTTTGATGCTGATTATGACAATCAGCGTATCATTATTGAGCCAGATGTAAAGATATAGTTGTGTTCACGCTAAGAACTGAAAAAAAACTAAATACTAAAACATTGGGTGTTGCCCATAGAATTGGTAAATTCTAACACCTAGGACAGTCATAGATAGGCACAGAAGTTCCAAGTATCCTCCCCCCCCTCATACAGGTTGAGTAGTTTTCTATATATGTCCTCTTCACTCACTTTTTCATTTTTACCTTATTTCTTTTAAGGTAAAGGTCACTAACCTTAGCCTTTCCAAAAGCTAAGCTATTTCACATGCACTTGTTTTAACGTTTTCTTCCCAAACATCACAAACTATCTTTAATTGTGACTTTTGTTTCAAAACACAATGACTAATGTCTTTGGGCACACACTTGTGATCAACTTCATTTGAGATGTTAGTATATATCTTTGTCATAACCATCCCTTCAAAATTCACTTCTTGCCCTACACCATATTTTAAAATTATTCTCGTGCTTACTAAAGCTCTTTAACCATACCAATGCACAATAACATCATTTACTAGGGGAAATTTTCTAATTTGTTTAAGGTGGATAGAGTTTTCGCAAAAATGTATGACATATTTAGCCCTCCTTGGAGTTTGCAAACATTCATGTGTAGTGGTTCATCTAGATCAAAGATAAAAATAAACCCATTCTCATTGTGTTGACGAATAAGGAAATTCTTTTGAATACTTGTACTGAACACAAAGATAATTCTGCTCTCATCAAGCTTCTCTGTAAAGTATATTGAGTTAACTCCTGGATCAAAAACATAGATGACATCCTCATCATCCCATACAAGATACTTCTCCAGACTTGAAGAAAGCATTGAAGAAGCATATAACTCATAAGCATATGAAGATTCCAACTTGCTATCCCAAGTACTATGCTCCGTTAAAAACATGTCCGCAAAAATTGCTTCATTATCTTGTTGACTCCAATACTTGTCTCGATACTCCCTCATAACTTTTCCAAAACTTGCAAGTCTTGTGAGAACTTGTATATATCCAAGTAAGAAAACCAAAAAGTTCTAAACAAGCTTTTGCATCCCTGTAGGTATATATATATCAATAAGCAATAGATTTAACCACACTTCAAATCCCATTCAACTTCCACATCATGTAGTTATTCCACTGGCTTCATCATGTAACCTTGAACACTACACATTACTGCATACATCCAACAAATACTTTGCCAACAACTAGAAATAGCCTCCTCTACCAGCACACCTTGGTCCTCTTTCATAGACACATCATGTGTTGTCTTTTCCAACACAAGCATAGTACCAACATCCTTCAAAACATCCTCTTGTAGATGAGAGGCTTCAAAAGAAATACCCAGGACAACTTATTTACCATTGTTGTCGGAAAACAAACATTGAAAATATAAGTCACAGAAATAGTCTTCATCAAGAGTAGAGGAAAAGATAATAATTGGAAATTCTGCTCCATGCTCATCACTTTGCTTAAGCTCTTGGCACACAATATGCTCTACATCATTATCACCACTTTCCAAACTATTCAAAAACATATTTTCTACACAAAAAGTATCATTCAACTCCAAGGGGTACTCATCAAGAGTTCCCTGATTCTTTGGCATACAGGTCAAGTGCTCTAGTCTACTTTCTTCTAACACATAATCTTCATCAACCATCTCTAAAACTAACTCATTATCATCAACACAAGAAATGTCACCACAATCATCATGCATATCTTCATCATGATGACTAACACTCTCTCAATATATCACCAAATTCAAAAGAAACAACAAGATCCTCCTCACAAACCAAGGAGTCCATATCAACATCAGCACAGTCAGTCAAGTGTGTCCATCGCTCTGACGCTAAGTCAAAATGCTAAAGTTGAGAATGAAACTCTGGCAATAAGCCCTGCATCAGCTCGACAATAGCGGAGGCATTCCTAGTCTTCCATGAGCGGACGACCTTGTATGGAACAAATGTGGGATCGTGTTGGGGTTCCAATCCCTGCACTAGATCCCATAGGTTCTGTGAATCAAGGACATGTCTCATCAAATTCGACCAAGTAGTAAAGTTTGACCCTTTAAAACGAGTCTTGTCATTAAATGCATTCTTGGCAGAAGATGAGCTAGAACCATGAGGTGTCAGGTGGGTGGAGTAAGATGATGGTGGAGGTGAGAGTGTTTGATAACAGTAAGAAGGAGGGGGAAGAGGTGGGTAGGCAGAAGTAGGCTTATTCTCATACATGAGTGTCTTCTCTTTAACATATTGAATACTGCTTTTTTAAAATACCCCATATACCAAATCAGAACCTTTTACCAAATCGGATCCAATACATCCATGTAATCCTCATAATAGCATCCCATCTCTCTAATGTCATTGAGTCGAAGGTACTACAATCTCTGAAACTGTTTGTATGTCTTATTACTTATACCAGAAACTGCAGGATAAAACAAAGAAGAAGTTCTGTATAAACAATGAGAGGCTTTTCCAATTGCTAACAATGTCATCCAGTACACAATTGATAACTTCCAAGGCAGTCTTTAAATCCTTGCAAAGCAAAACCCATTATATCCTCATCATCCATAATATAAAGCATTGGCACATGTTGCTACACATAATCAACCCAAGCATTAACATCTTCATCCAATCTCCCATAGAAAGTTGCCATCCCTATGATCAACAAAACTGCCAAGTGGTCACAAGAATGTGAAATTTTAAGATGCTATAATCTTGCTGATAACATTTGATTAAGCTATTAATCAAATGTGCAAGGTTGTTTAGCACATGTGATGCATATGGCAATTATTTCATGGTAATAAGCCAAGGATCCCAAGAATGCAGTGGATGTCAAAGAAAAAAGTTATAATAAGTTATGCCTGACAGGTACTAGGTGGTACTCGGTGTCAGATTTTGGCTTAGACCAATTTATTTGCCACTAATGTCAATGGTGACATTAGAGACTAGGCATTAATTAATTAATAAATGCCGGCGGTCTAAGGGTTAATAACTGCTCAAGGATACTTGGAAGACAAGTTGGCCTAGTCAATTTAATTATTGGCTAGTGAAATTAATTTTTTGAGTACTAGAATAATTATTAAATTAATTTTCAGAATCAATATTCTGAAACTTAATTTAATAAGTTGGATAATGTTGGAAAAAGAGATTAGAAGGTTTCCACTTGGTAAAACTTGACCATACAAGTGAAAAAACGTTTTTAGGGGCTGGTGGAAGTCTATTCAAGCCATTCTGTGAGAGGAGGAGGTTGTTAGAGAGCAAGGAGAGGTTGATGTGATTTGGAGTCAAGAGGGATCAGTCTTACAACATATGACAGTAGATTGGAGCCCTCCAGGAGCACGTGGCAACAACCCAAGGTCCTATTGGTGTAGATGGCAGCAGATAGGACGAGGCAATAATCTTTTTGGTGGTCCTTAGTTGTAGGTGATAGCTTCCATGGCTGTTTGAGCAGGGCAGCAATAGCTTTTTAGTGTTTCTCGTGATGAAACTGTGATATTTCTCTCTACAGCATTCTCTCTCATCCCCTAGTCATCTCTCAAGCTACCTCAGCATTTTCTAGCAGTTTGAGCTATCAGAGGAAGAGATTTCACTCAATCTCTGTTGTAAACCCTAATTCACAACACAAATTAGGATTTTGACAATTGCCTTGGGAATACATTCTCAAAATTGAGGGCCTAGGACTCGAATTCCAACAGTTGAAATTGATGACTATCAGGGAGATTCAAGAGGCCAGCTAACCAATATCAGATTCGGGGTTGAATCTGTCTTTCAAGGAGCAAGGTGAAGGCCGATTTCCAAGCAAACCAAGGGGCAAATTGGTTCGGAGCCTTGTTGGTTAGTTTTGACAACAAGAGGCACTTGGATTAGCGGAGGATATCAGAGGATCTTAGTTGTACTCCTTCCATTTGCAATATATTATATAAGATAAAGAAATATCACAAGGGGCGCCAGTTTTGGGGCCTACTGGGTGTCCAATATCCAAGACTAAAGTGGTATAGTGTGCATTTTCAGTTTATGATAATTCTATGCTTGCTGTAATTAGTGCTTAATCAAGTAATTTACCACCCTATCTGAGAAGGAAGGTCGGTTTCAAAGTAATAACACCAAACCTCTATTGACGCTCCTCAACGGGGGCACCAAAAAAGATTTATCATGAGCGGTGACCGAGGATAGCAATGGCTCAAATAACTTGGCTCTTGACTACTAGACTTTTTCTAACAACTTTGAAGAATACAAAAGACAACGGCATTGGCAAGCAATTAAGTGTGTCTTTTGAATCCTAATATGTAAAAGACACATAGACTTTGGGGTTGTTTTACCCTTGTAGCACCTCTATTTCCTTGCATGCGTTTACAAATAATAACTGGGTAAGATGTTTTGGCACGAGTGTCCACTAGTGAAAACTATTTCTTACTTGACTTGTATCTCTTGGCTTAGGAAGAAGCAACCTACAATGGCCACTTTGAGCTGTGAAGCTGAATTTTGGGGAACTTTTAATACTACAATTGAGTGTGTGTGGCTGAACAGCTTTTATTAGACCTACATATTGCACTTCTGTTAGCTACGTGTATCTACACTAACAACTAGAGCACATGGGTAGTTGCTCAAAATTTTGTATTTCATGTATGAACAAATCACATTGAGGTGCATTATCACTATGTTAGAGAGGCCCTCCATGCAAGGGGGATTGGTTTGGTCAATGTGCCTACATAGGACAATGTAGCAAACATGTTTACCAAGGCTTTGTTGGGTCTAAAGGCCCTTTGTTATGCTTCTCGTGTATATATTTACTAGTACATGTGAGCGCACCCTTACGGGTGTAAGTGTACCCTACCCTAAGTATAAATACATTCTTTTATTCTCTGTGTGTACTACATTGGTACACACCCTACTCATGTTTTTGCTCTCTATGCACTCTCTACTCCTGCTGTGACACCCCCTTCAAATTGGTATCAGAGCTTCGGTCAAGGCATGTGTGCTTCCTGGAGTCTGTGCGAGTCAGATCCAACTCATTCGGCATGAGAAAATCATCACGTTGTCACTTTTTGGGTCACGTGTGTGCTGCACTGTTAATAGACAGGCCAGAAACCCTAAATTTGGTACAGGCGTCTGTCATTTTTTGCTCTGGCAGGCAGGCGGAGGTTGTTTTTGCTCAAACAGACAGTCTGAAACCCTAAAATCAGATAGACAACAACTGGCAGTACCTTTTGGAACAGTGCGACAACTGTCAGGCTCCTTTGTGGTGATGTGGCAGTCCTGCTGTCAGTTCTGGATTGACATTCATTGAATCTGGAGCAATCTCTGGACACTACAGCAGTCAGTCCTTTTGGGATTTGCTCTGATTTTGCACAGTGAATGCTTGTGCATTGACATTTTACCCAAAACTTGCAGACATTGTACACATTGGCTTTTGAACACTTGGGGCTTTTCATGTATCAGTGAAATTTTGCTCAGCTGAGTTGAATTGACTGACATTGGTGCACGTCTGGTCCTGAGAAATTTGGGGCTTTTGCAGAAATTGTTAAATTTCTGCAACACTTGCCCTTGTTTGGCATTTGAGAACATGTATTAATACAATTGGGGCAGATTTGTCAGAGAAATTTTGGGGCTGTTCACATCGGTGATGTATTTTGCACTAATTCATGCTTTCACAATGAAATAACAGCAGATTCATTGTTGAGTGGGAGAAATTCTTACTTGGGAGGTATCAAATGTTGTCAAAAGGCAGCTTCCTTTAGTACATGTATTGCCGAATGCACATTGTGTAGTGAAAAAGTGGTATATACAGCACTAAGGTTGTTACATATAGGCATCACAATGATGTACTGTTGAAGTGGGACTTTTGTTTTATGCATACATATTACATTCTGTGCTTGTATATTTTGTAATCAGCCTATTTGGACTGAAATTGCAGCAAATTATCTACTTCTTGAGCACCTTTGGAAGTGCATTTGTGTACTTGCTGTTATATTCAGCAACCTTGCTATTGGCTGATAGTATTCAGCACTTTATTGCAGAAATTTATTGCTGAAAATGGCTGGTAGTGCATCCACTTCTAACACAGAATCTTTTCAAGATTCGGAAATTTTATGGCAAGAGCTTTGATCTTTGGAAAGATGGTTTGCATGGTATTCTGTTTCTAAAGGATTGTAATAATACTTTGGAACAAGAAAAGCTTGTTGCTTTGTCAAACGAGGAATGGGCTAAGATGAATAAGAAGGCTATTGCTTACATCAAGATGGTAGTCACAGACGATATCTTGGTTGATAACAAGGGACTCTCCACTGTACGTGAAGCTTGGGTGAAACTCAAAGCTTCATATGAGAAATCATATGGGAATATGACTCCTGTCATCAGGTCCATCTCATGCGGAAGTTGGTTAACTTGGAGCTTAATGAATCCAAGCTTGCCTCAGAGCATTTGAATGCATTTACTGGGATTTGAGTCAGTTATAGGATGTAGACTTGCAGCCTTCTGATCCCAAGTTGAAGGCTATCTTTTTGCTCATGACTTTACCAGATTCATGAGAAGCATTGGTTGTCTCTTTGAGCAACAACCCTAACTTGACTTTTGATGGCATGTATGGTTCTATTCTCAATGAGGAGATTAGATGCAAGGCAAGTGGAGGCAACAGTGGATCAATCTATTATGTAAGAGGAAGGATTGAAAAGAAGTCAAATGCTGCAAATAAACACAAAAATTGTTGCAAAAGCAAGGAAAAGAAGCAAAATGTCACTTTCTACTAGTGTGGACGCAAATGGCATAAAAAGTTTGATCGCAGGTATTTAAAAAAAAACAAGAACGTAAAAAGTAGATAAATGCAAAAGGTAAAAAGAATGAGAAAGATAGCATCTCTACCCCTAAAGAAACGAATGAAAATGTGGTATCTAGGGTTGTCATTCAAGAGATAGAAGAAAATAAAGATACTATAGATTTACTGGTTGCATCTTCAGATCCACATGCTATGACAATAGAAAACATGTATGCCACTAAAAAGGAAGTGATAGATATCTCGTGGTTTACTTATGATGGTTTGTCACAATTGTGGATTGCTGAGAGTGGTGCTTCGTTTCATGTTTTTTCGCCTTTGGAGTGTTTCTCTTCTTATGCACCAAGTCACCTTAGGAAAGTTTATATAGGGGATAACTATGTATGTGATCTAGAGGGAGTTGACATCATACACTTGGCTCTTGAAAACAGCTAGGAATTGATTCTTTAAGATGTTAGGTATGTATTTGACATCAAGAAGAGTTTGCTTTTAGTTAGAAAGTTAGACTGTAGGGATTATTTCACTACTTTTGGTGGTAGAATATGGAAGGTGTAGAAAGGATCAATGCTTGTTAGTGGAGGTAGTAAAAAATGAATTTTGTATTATTTGCACTACAAGGCACTTCGTAAAAGTTTGTTGCAATTGTAGAAGTGCAGTCACACATGGAGCTATGTACAAGTGTCTTGGACACATGAGTCAAAAGGGTTTGTAGGCACTCTCTTCACTTGGAAGAGTTGATGTGAAAGATTCAAAGCTTGACTTTTGTGATGATTGTATTTAATTTAAAAAAAAAGTTTATACTCTCATGGAGCCTCTAGAAAGATATGTATTTTGGATTTAGTCGATTTTGGTGTATGCACAATGCCAATAAAAACTCATAGTGGTTTCCGTTATTTTGTATTTTATTGATGACCACTCTAGAAAGCTATGAGTTTACTTGCTTAAGTAGAAAAGTGAGGCATTGGACATTTTTAAGAGAGTTTTATGTGTTTGTTAGCACTGAAAAGGGTTTAAAACTAAGGTGCATAAGAACAGATAATGGGAAAGAGTATATACTAAATGAATTCAATCAGTTTTGTGATATAAATGGGATTAAATGGAAGCTCACTACCGCTGATAATCTGTCATCCAATGGTGTGGCTGAGTGGATGAATCGCAATTTATATGAGAAGATTCGGTGCATGCTGTTCATAACTAATCTCCCGCAATTAGGCTTTGGGGGGAGGCACTTAAAACTGTGGTGCATATGTGCAAGGGATCTCCACATTGTGTGCTTGATAGTGGAATCCTTGAAGAGATTTGGTATCGTAAACTTGCTTCGTATGACCACTTGTGGGTCTTTGGCTATGAATGTTATGTACATGTTGATAGCAGAGTCAAACTTGACACGAAATCCATTAGAGGCATCTTCATGGGCTATGGAGATGAAGGTGAAATAGGTTATAGAGTTTGGATTCCAAGCATGAAAAAGGTAATTCCCAGTCGAGATGTGGTATTTAGTGAATCAAAGCTGTTGAAAAATGTCACATCTAGTGACTTAGACAAGAAGAAAGTGAAATTTCAACATGATCAGCCACTTGAATAGCCATCAGCCATCGGAAATTCAGCTCTGTTTGGTGTTGGTTTTGATGATCAACATGTCATTATTGAGCCAAATGAAAATGGGTAGCAAAGGGATCGGACAGAATACTCAGAATGTTGAAAATGAATTACTGCAGCCTGAAAATGTACTTTAGCAGCCAAATAATGAGGTTATTGACATTCCTTTGGATGTAGATCCATTGCTCGAGAATATAGATCATTGGGTGAGGTCTACGCGTGTTAGAAGACCTAAACAAAGGTTTGATCTCTCTTTGGATTGCATTTTACTCACAAATGAGGGTGAGCCTCTCACGTACAAAGAAGCATAATTTTGTGAGTTAAAGCTGGCTATGCAGAAATAAATGAAATCTTTGTATGAGAATAATACTTGGGATTTGGTCCCATTGCCCAAAGATAGAAAAGTCATTCCTAACAAATGGGTCTATAAAATCAAGTGTGTAGATGGCAAACCCAAATACAAAGCCAAGCTTGTGGCTAAGGGTTATACATAGAAAGAGGGGGTTGACTTTTAGGAAGTGTTTTCACTTGTTGTCAAGATGATCATTCTCTGTGTATTGTTTGCCATTGTAGCATCTATGGATGTGGAGCTTGATCAAATGGATGTTAGAAGTTCATTTTTGCATGGTGATTTAGAAGAAGAGCTATACATGAAGTAGCTAGAAGGCTTTGTAATGCCATGAAAGGAGCATTTGGTGTATAGGCTTAAGAGAAGCTTGTACGGTCTAAAACAAGCTCTTAGACATTGGTATAAGAAATTTGATGCCTTCATTCTCTTGGGTTCAAGAGAAGCAATGCGGATCACTGCTTATATACAATGAAGGTTGATGATGGAAGCCTTATTAATTTTGTGCTTTATGTGGATGATATGCTTATTGGTGGTAAAGCATAGGAGCTAGGTTAATGCATTGAAAAGATAGCAGAGTTCACCCTTTTCCATGAAGGATGTGGAGCAGTAGCTCTTATTTCTCTCACAAGAAAAGTACATTAGCAAAGTACTTGACATGTTTTCTATGGCTGATGCTAAGCCTCTTGGTGTACCATGACCACCATACACTAAGCTTAGCAAAGCAGATTACCTAGAAGATGATAAGGCAGCTAGTACTATGAAGGGTGTTCCCTATGCTTCAGCTTATGGGTCATTCATATATGCTATGGTTGCCACTAGACGTGATATTGCCCATGCAGGATGAGTCGTGAGCATGTTTATGTCAAACCCTGGCATAGCGCATTGGGAGGCGGTGAAATGCATCTTCACACAAAGAAGATGTATATGCTATGGAAAGGGTACATTAGATGTGCAAGGATATTGTGGTGCAGACATGGTAGGTGACTTGGATACTCGCAAGTCTACTAGTGGGTATATTTTTATCTTGAATGATGGGACAGTTTCATGGTACTCTAGATTGCAAAATACAGTAGCACTCTCTACCACTAAGGTTGGATATATTTTAGCCACTGATGCTTTGAAAGAAGCTATTTGGCTTGGCTGTTTGGTAAAGGATTCCGGGCTGGCTACCAAAACACATGTACGTGGATATGATAGCTAGAGTGCTATATGCATGGCTAAGAGTGCCATGTTTCATACATGTACTAAACATACTGATGTGCGGTACCACTTTATGAGACATGTTTTGGATGATGGTCTAGTCACATTGACTAAGATCAAAACACAGGATAACCCTATAGATGTTCTCACTAAGAGTCTTGCAAAGGTTCAACATGAGCATTGCATTCGACTAGTGGGAGTTGGTTAAAGGTTCACTCTAGACCTTTAAGTGAAAGGTTGTTGGGTGTAAAGGCCCTTCGTTATGCTTCCCGTGTATATATTTACTTGTACATGCGAATGCACCCTCACAGGTGTAAGTGTACGGTACCCTAAGTAAGTATAAATACACTCTTTTATTTTTTGTGTACCACACTAGTACACATCCTACGCACGTTTTTGCGCTCTCTACATTCTCTACTATTGCACACTACACTCTTGTTGCTCACACCCCCTTCACGCTCTATCTAGAGAAAAGTTTGAAGCTTTAGGCAAAGCTTTGGGTTTACTCCCATTTGTGGATTGATCTACAAGATCCTTTTTGCATTCACATCATTTACTCCAAGGGCTTTTGTTAAATACACCTTGTACTTTCCTTTGAAGTCGTCTTGATGTGAATGCACCCTATCTACGGGCACTTTTTACCCTCTTGCATGGGAGGGGTTTTTTCCCCATGCAAACACACTTCACTGTGTAGGTCTATATGACCTTAGGGTTGTATCTTGTACTTCATTATTGTGAAGGTACACTTGCACACTATCTTGTACTTCATTATTGTGAAGGTACACTTGCACACTACTCTTATGTATACACTCTCACTCCTTACTCCTCTTCGTGCCTATTGAGTTGCACATTCAATCCAACAAGGGAGGGGGGGAGTGACAAAAGGAGCCTACTATTGTGGCAAGGGCGTGTCAAGAGCTGGAGGGCCAAGCTATTGTTTGCGCCAACAAATTTTGTTTCATTGTTTTGCTTGTTATATGGAGTGCTTGCCATGTTGGTATGCTCTTTTGTAGGTGTGGCCTTCCATTTGAATCTAGGACACTTAGCAGCCTTGTGGCCAAACTCATGACGTTATGGGTGGTAGAGAGTATGATGTTGTTGAATCAAGATGTCACCTGCCACAATATCAATGGCAGAGGAGATCCTATTGAGGTCTACTTCTGCTAGCCCAGCCTTGGGACATCTACTTTGGTCATGGCATCTCCAATTGTGGGAAGCTGTTAAGCAAGCCACCCACGGAAGACCTGCCTGACAAAAAACTGCCACAATTTGATTGGGTGGATCAAATAGGTGCAGTGCTGTAGCTGGGAGGAAGCAAGGTAGGTGTGGATGAAAAGAGGAAGGATATAGACATTGAAAAATTGCTACAGTTACAGGACCAATCATTCCAAACTCGCAGTTTCTTATCTTGTCTGGTTGCATGTGACAATGAACAATGCCATGATAATGTCCATGAACTCAATAGGATCAAGTTAATCCAGTTGAGTAAAGTTTTATTTAGGTGAGACGCCTGACCTAGTGGCCTACAAAGACCAGGACTTTTTTTGTTTTGTAGCTTGTCTGTAATTTTGATGAACATAGTGGTCTATAAAAACCACGATCATTTTCTGAGTAGCTTGTGTGACATTTTTGAACTCATTGAAAGCTTGATTTACTCAATGAGTTGAATGTATATGCAATATGTGATTTCTAGTTTGTTTTATAGGTTTTCAGATGTCCACAACTTTGAGAAGCCCAATGATATAAATGCTTTGCATCTGATGAATGATTGTGCTAAGGCTGTGATGGAAGATTTGTCAGATATTGTATTCGCATATGGCATAAGTGATGAATACAGGTAATCTGTTGGTTAACCATTAATGCTATTCATGTCCTTCCAAGTCCTTCAAATTTCTATAGATAAATCAGGCTTTGCTTCTTTGCTTTATCTCCAGTTTCATCATACAGAAACGCAGCAACCTATATAAGAGGCGAGGGAGGTATGAAATTGCTGTTTCATTGACATGAGAAATCATCTTATGTTTCGTTGTGCTGTATTGAAAATGAATCCATAACTAAAGCATTGGGTCTGATACAATTTTGTGATGTTCACAGCAAACTCGTATCAGTTATTGCGTCGCTTTTTGCTGCAACTTATGTATTTAAATGGAGCACATTTTTTCCAGACAAGAAGCTAGAGTATCCTCCAGCATTTGATGGAAGAGCTGTATGCTACCCTGATGTACAGACTTTGAGGGATTATCTATCATGGCGTCAAGTCGATTGTAATAGCCTCTAGCAATATGAGCCTTTCCTTCTCTTCAAAAGGCAATGCTGCTGGGTATCTGAATGCATGCTCCTTTTGAACAGGCCATATAAACAATCAGTACAACACGTGTCTTTGGAGCATGATAAAAGCAGGGAAAAGTAAAGATACTGCAAATAGGGAGTTGAATGTGAGTTTCTGCTTCTAAAGAATTATGCAATACATGTCACAGGTGCCAATAAGAAAGCAACAAGGTTTAGTGTTTATACTTCATATCATGGGCATGGTCAGACACAAATTCGTACAATGTAAGCTTACATAGAATTGTGGAGACGAGAGGACTTTGTGTTGCCTTTTTTGGTATGGAGAAGAAAGCTTTCATGTGAATGAACGTTTTATAGCACGAGTATTCTGATGCTGCAATTTATGTTAGGTGTTTCATGCTATTCTTGACAATGTATTCACACACATGGATGCAATTGGTCATTGCGTGAATAATCAAAATGATAATTTGTATATTAGCTGTTCGTATTCTGATACTGGGGGCAGGTTGTCTGATTATCACACAGGGGACTAGAGCTGACTTCAAGAATGAGATGCTATTCAGAGAATTTGGAATAAACTATAATGCCCTTCCAGAGATATTCCGGAAGGGTTCATATATCTACAAAAAGAAGGTGATTTGATTGCCTAGAACTTAAATAACATAACAGGGTACAAAGCAAGTCTCTGAAATGTTTGCTTTATATTGTATAAATACTAGGCCTGAATCAGCTGGAAAGACAGGAATTCATCCTTTTCTGCACATTTTGTACAGGTGGGTGGAAATGCTAAGGAAGCAACTGTTGATGGCAATGGAGTTCCGAAGTGTCGACCTGCACTAACAATAGAACATGGTGACATCATTGGCGATACATTCTGGAAGGAAAATCCCTATATCTTCCAGCAGTAGCTATGCCCACTTAGTCATCCGTCTCTATGACAGTTTTGCTGAAACTGAACTTTCAAGTTTCCATATTTCAAATTATGACAAAAGTTTGTTTTGCACTTTGCTTTATCCAACAAGACCCCTGATTTGATTTCTACTGGGTGAAGTTGGGTACACAACCAACCTTCTTGGAAAGAGGCGAGAAAGCTTTGGGAGAGCATGATGATGTGACTGGTTGGTATGTAGAGTTTGCTACACTCGTCATCCTCCATGACTTGGTCATATGAAAGGTAATAAGAGGCCATGCTCTTGAATCGAGGAGATTTCTAGAGGCTGTCAAGAAGCTTATTGTACAACCCATGTAATCACTGGTATAGACATTTTATTATGTTATCCTTCTAGAAGGGCTCGCCTAAAAGGAAGGTGAAACCTTGAGAGTTGGTAGTAAATTGCTAATTTGAGCATTTCGTATTCACTCTAAGACGCACAGTATTGTAGATATTTTACTTCAATATCCCTCAATACACTTTGTATTGTGTTGTGTACTCTCCACTTTCCTCTATTCCAACTTCTGTGTGTTTTCCTATACTCCTAAATCCAACAATTGATATCACAGTGCACTTCAACCTCTTCGGTAGAGTTGTAAAGGCCTTCGGTTTCTCTTGGATTGGAACGGGATTTGATGAGCATAAACAAGTTGGCTACTATTGTGGGCAAGCCCAAAGGGCTTGGTGTCCTTCCGTTTCTCTTTGATTGGAACGAGATTTGATGAGCATTCGCAAGTTGGCTTTTATTATGGGCAAGCCCGTAGGGCTTGGTGTCATCAAACTTTTTCTTCGGATTTATTTAGGCTCCATTTGCATTATTGCCAATATTGTGTAGGTTTGTCCTTTTGTGTAGAACTTTCAACAATAATCATTGCTACAAGTAAGGACTTCGATAGCCTACGTTGTGATGTGCTATATCACACATGTTGCAGACTTTCCTCTATACAAATAGCTTTGCATTAAATGCAATTAGTTGCTACAGTTGGCAATAAGGATGTATTCCCTATGTTGGATATTGAGGACAAGTTCGATGGAGTCAAATCTCCATTGTGGGGTTATATGATGAGTCGTGGTGATTGCAAAAAGACATAGACATTATCTAAGAAATTGAATAATGTCATGTTGTGGTTCTAGAAGGTAAATGTGTAGTAGGAACATATGTTATTGAGGATGTTGTAGGCTTTAGTTATGCCTTAGTTAATATTAGAGCACCATCACCTCCTCGTAAGTGAATTTGGTGGGATAAGAGAGATGAGACTCATTCTTTGATTGCATGTATTTGTTGAATGTATCGTGATTTTGTAGTCACCCATGTAAGAGCTAAAGAGGCCTAGGATATGCTAGCATGTTTTTATGAAGGAAGAAATGCAATGTGTTGCTTGTCTATGTAAGCAATTAGAGAGTAAACGTATGGATGAAGGTGACTTTATGTATGATTTTTTGATAAAGATATATCTTAATAAGCAGTCGATTGTTGTAAATGAGATAAGGGGGCACTATATTTAGAAAAATGCAATCTCAATTCGATGCTCTAGGAAAAAATGATACTTCATTCTTGTGTAGTCTCTTGTCAAAAGGGCTGTTAGTATCAATTGGGTTTACAAGTTAAAAGGTGAGCTAGATAGTTATGTTTCTTGCTACAAGGATAGACTTATATTTGAAGAGTTATGCTTAGCAAAATGACATTGATTTTGATTCGACCTTTGCTTTCACACTTGCTGTATGATAATAATATTTAACATTTGTGCATTACCAGCTCATGATAGTTGGAATGTACGTTTGTTGGATATTAAAATCACATTTCTAAATAGTAATTTGCATGAAATGTATGTCTTTTAGTCTCATAGTTTCGCTTAGAAGAGACAAGAAAACAAAGTGTGTGTAAGAAAGGCATTGTATGGTTTAAACCAAACACTTGAGTTTTGGTATGAAAAAATACATTAATATTTGATTGCACATGGTTTTTGAAATGGTCTAATTGTGAGCATGTTGGACATGAGAGATTACCTTTAATAATTGTGATTTATGTTGTGATATGTTGCTTATTGGTTCTAATGAGATACATTGTTGGTTTTAAGGAGGTTATATTAGGCTTTTGACATGTTAGATTTGAACCTTTTGCATCATTGTTTGGGCATTCACCTCAAGTACTATAATGGAGGCATTACTTTGGGTCATATATAGTATGTGATCTTAAGGATTGCAAGCCTTTGCTACTTTTATGGAGACTCTGTTCGAATTCAAGCTTTCATGATATCATAGATTACTTTGATATCTTCTCAAACAATAGATTGTTAAATGCTTGATTTATACAAATATTACAAGGCTTGATATTCAATTTGCAATCTCACAAATGAGTAGGTTTATGCATAGCCTAAGCACCAAGCATTACTAGGCAATGAAGTGCATCTTTCACTATTTGAGTGGTACTCAACACCTTGGGCTATTTTTATCTCAAGGGGAGATCATTACTATTTAGAATTACATGTTTTTTTGGCATTTAACTAGGTTGGTTGTTATGACACTCATGTATCCACAAGTGATTTTCACCTCATGCTTTAGAATTTATAGTTATATCATGGTTGATCAAGAAGCAATCCATGATCACCACTTCTAGTTGTGAAAACAAATGCATGAAAGCTTTCATACCTACAATTGAGTGCGTTTGGTTTAGACATCTTTTGACTGATTTGGGAGTTTGATAGTTATGCACCATCACATTCATTGATTATCAAAGCATATTGGTAGTAGTATGAAATCTAGTGTTCTATGCTTGTACCATGCATATTGAGGTACATTATCATTATGTCAAGAAGAGACTCTGCAAAAGAGATTAGCTTGGCCTATTACCAACATAGAAACACCTCATAGATCTTTTCACAAAGACTTTGCCTTGTGAGAAGTTCAAAGCTTTTTGGAGAGCATTGGGCTCACTCCCCTTTTTGGATTGATCACAATCCTCTAGGCTTGGGACTTCCTTATGCATTGAATGTTCTCTCTTTTTCGTCACATTAGTCTTAGAGGGATATGTGTGGTAATAGTTTGATAGTGATGTGTGAAAATATAACTCGGATCAACAAAGTACATTTTTCTCTCACTAGGAGGTTTTTTTCCAATCTTACATATATACATGTACTTTAGGATATATTCTAATATATCTTTTACTTTGATGCCTCTTAATTCACTTTTATTGTATACTTCCAAGCTCCTTCTCCAAGTTGTGTATGTGCATTCTTGCAATCCTAAGTCTAATAGATGCCATGAAGATACATATCATCCTAAAGATTCCTCACTAGTTGTCATTACATAGCTTCAATCTCATTCCTCTGTGGAGAAGAATCTAGGGGGACTTGCCACTAGCTCGTTGAGAAATAATTTATGTCAATGTGTGTATGTGTGTGTGTGTACAAGTTAAAATAGTAAGAGTTTTACTAATGTTCGATTACTATTGAGTCTGCAATATCCTTAGGGAAAATTAGATTATATTTATGAGTGAGGTCTAGATATCCCACTTTCACCACCTTTAATATGAATGTCATAAAACTAGGGCCAGAAAATGGGTTTCATAGTCATAGCTATCTTGCATATCAACACCATATTTGGGGCTAGATGAGGATGACATAGATGGCTAATTTTAAGGATGAGTTGAACTCGTATTTTGACATCTTAGATTTGGACCTATTGCATCATTATATGGGCATTTAATTCAAGTGTTGTGATGGATGTATTGCTTAGTGCTAAAGAAGGTGTATTAAGATAATATTATAGAGATTTGGCATTTGGGATTGCAAGCCTACACCTACTCCCATAGAGATAGGTTTCAAGTTCAGTCTTCATGATGCTAGAGATTGCTTTGATGTCTTTTTCCATTAGCAAGTTATTGGATTCTTGATTTATGTATGCATTACAATGCCTAGCATTTAGTTTATAGTCTTATAGATGAGTAGATTTATGCGTAGTCGAGGTACCAAACATTGGCAGATAGAGAAGTATATCTTTTGTTGTTTGAGTGGTATATGACACCTTTAAATGTTTTCATTCCAAGGGGGGATTATTGTGGCAAGATCTACATGCTTTTTTGGATTCTTGTTGGGATGGTTGTTATAAAAATCGTGTATCCACAAGCGGCTTTTGCTTCATACTTGGTAACTCATGCATATTATGGTTGAGCAAGAAGAGACCATTGTGGCCACTTTTAATTTTGAAGTTAGAGTACATGCCATCTTTCACAACTATGATAGAATGTGTTTGGCTTAGACTCCCTTTGGCTAATTTGGGTATTCAACAACCAACTTTAATCACCATTTGCACTAATAGTTAGAGTGAATTGGTAATTGCATGGAGCCTAGTGTTTCATGCTTACACTAATCACATCGAGGTGTATTATCTTTATGTTAGGGTGAGACTCTTTGCAGGAGGAGATAGATTAGTTTGGCTTGTGTGCCAACAAAATTGAAAAAGTTTCACAAAAATTTTGCCTTATAAGGAGTTTGAAACATTTTGTAAAGCTCTCATGGCTTGCTTTTCTTTGTGGATTGATCATAGTCCATTGAGTTTGGTACTTTCATGTACATCAATATGCTAGTTCTTCTTCATTGCATCACTTCTGTGGGTGATTTGTTACCATAATTTAATATTAATACATGTGAATACACTTAAAACCACTCGAGCACTTTTTTCTCTCAATAGGTACATATGCCCATTCACTTCGGTCTAAACTTAGTCTTTAAATCTTCTTCTTTGATGCCTTGTAATCCACTTGTTGTGACTCTCAACATTCTTATTCTCCAAGCTATGTATTTGCATTCATGCAACCAAGAAATTACTAAGCTTGTACGTGGTCAGAGATGTGGTTGATCATTTGATCCTTCATCCTAGATTATTGCTCTCGACTAATGAGATTATCAATAATGTTGCAAATTAGAGGGATGGGAGTATGTCTAGAAGCTCTTCCCTTGTAGGAGACACTTTTGGATTTGTATCTGTATCCAACTATGTACAAGGTCAAGTATATGGTTAGTTTACAAACTTTGCATTTTAGTCCTTATTCAGCTAGATAGACTTTTTTTGTATTGAATTTTCAAGGGTAGCTAGTAAGCTCTAGTTCTTCCTTAATGGTTGTGTTTAGGTCTTTGAGAGACTTAGTCATAATCTTAATTTTGGATTGCTTTGGTTTCTTTATTCCTCTCGCCTTCCATTTTTATGTTTGTATACTTTTCCTCTCTCAAGCTTCTGTATCCACTTTATTCTCATTTTTTACTTTTCTTAACTCTCTTTATATTTCAATTTGAGTCATTTTTAACCCCCCTTTACCTCTTGTTTAGTTGTTTCTAAACGTGTTCTATGTTTGTATGTTTTGATTTTGAAGTTTTGTTTTCTAAAAGTGTGTTTTGGTGGATGTTTTTGAGTTTCTCTTTCCTTAATTAGTAACCTCCAAAAATGATTTTAGCTCAAACACATGAAAATAATGTTAACTCATAGTCTTTAAGAACAAATACCTTAAAGCACTTTCAATTAGGAAAAAGCAGATGCTTACAAGTGTGTCCACTTAGTCAATGTGGTCATTGGATCTACTTTGTATGATCAATAAGGTGACTCTAGGTGGGGTTTGATGATTTAAGATAGTGTTAGGCACCGTTCAGTTTGCTTTAGGCCAAATTGCATTTGATTTGATCAATTAATTTGAATTCCAGAGACAATTTTGTATGATAGGTCGTCCTGCTCACTAGAAATGATCACACACCACTCAATGTGATTGCGAATCTATCTCTTGCAGCCAGACTGATTGCTACTTTTGAGGTATAATATCATGGCAACATACTGGCTATATTCTAGTTGTCCTAAGATTAATTAGTGTGCTCGAACACATAGATTTTCAAAGTGGAACAAATTTGAAGAGACATACACAATTGATAATGAGTCTTGATTACACACACACACACACACACACATAGAGAGAGAGAGAGAGAGAGAGAGAGAGAGAGAGAGAGAGAGAGAGAGAGAGAGAGAGCACAATAAGTTTTTGTGGATTGTCAATTATCTTTATTCTTCATTATCTTCACTTATGGATGAATGTACAATGTACACTATTAAAGGGGTACCAACTTGGCCTTTGTCCTTTGGCCTCAACCCCAACAACCTCCCATTTCAAGGCCAATGCGTCTCTTTAAGAGAGAATAAACAATGAAGATATTATCCAATGTCCATTAGCATTCTATAATGTATAAAGTGCTTGGAAGATAAACTCTTCATAAGAGGATATGGAGGGTTGTCATCTATATGAATCTTGATAATCTCAATCCGTTTATCCTTAAGAGCCTTCCTAATGAAGTGATACTTCACTTCAATGTGCTTTGTCTTTGCATGAAAGCCATGATTCCATGCCAACTGGACGACACTCTCTGACTATCAGTGTGCAAAGTTGTACCTCTTGTGCAATACCCAAATCTCCCACTAGATGAGTAAGGCATATAGGTTTCTTGCATGCCTTAGTGGTGGTTGTAATACATTTGGTCTCAATGGTAGATAAGTCTGTACATGGTTGCAATCAAGATGAGATTGCACCTCTTGTGAATATGAAGACAAAATATTTTGTAACTTCTTAGAGTTAACATTTCCTACAAAATTAGCATTTGTATACCTAGGGATATATGAATCATTTCTTTCAAAGAAAATGCACATAGCTCTAGTGCCATTCAAGTAACTCATGATACTTTTCATTGCTTCCCAATGTTTCTTGTGAAGGTTCCACCATAAACTTGCTAACCACATAGCAAAAGCAATGTTGGGACATGTAGCAATCGTAACATACATCAAGCTACCAACAATAGATGTATAGCATACTTAGCCATTTCATCCTTTTGCTCATATGTCTTCTTGGCTTAGTTTCAAATATGGAGGACACTTATAGCCTCTTCCCTCTCCATATTGAGAAGCTCAAATAGATTCCCAATGTACTACTTTTCAGTTAGAAAGAGAATCTTCTTATGTTTGTCACTCATAATCCACATGCCAAGAATAGGATTTGCACTTTCCAAGTCCTCCATGTTAAAGGTTTCATGCAATCTTTTCTCAATGCATCCATATCCATAAGAGACTTCTTGGCACTAAGCATGCCAACCACATAAGGCATACCTAAAATAACATCACAGTTACCAATGGGTGCAAGTAGAAAAGATTCTTGGTCACAGTAATCCCCAATTCTAAGATTCAACTTCCCCTGGATCGGAGTAGAATTGGTTGTAAGTCCTTCAAATGCCGAACCTGATCCAATTGGTGTTCCCAATCAATTCGGTGGAATTTGTAGTCTTTCAACAATATCTATTGATACAAAATTATTTGTGGACCTTGGATCAAAGAGTATCAAAACTCGTTGATTGTTGAGTGTCCCCCAACCCTTTAAGAGTTGTCTTTTCTTCTCATTTGAATGAGTGTTAGCTTGTACATCCGGAATAGAATTTGAGGATGGTGGAGGAGGATCTTTAACCACATTTGCTTCCTTTCCTTTTGTGAG
The DNA here is from genome assembly GCF_053477565.2 of Lygodium microphyllum. Classification (NCBI taxonomy): domain Eukaryota; kingdom Viridiplantae; phylum Streptophyta; class Polypodiopsida; order Schizaeales; family Lygodiaceae; genus Lygodium; species Lygodium microphyllum. The sequence goes on along the minus strand of NC_141151.1, from coordinate 65,696,671 downwards.
GACAATCAGGCTTCATGTGCCCTAACTCACCACAAAGAAAGCACATTCCTTCCTCTTTGTACTTTTTTATCTCAGAGGGTGAGAGATACTTGCGCTTCTTCTTGTTACCCTCTCGCTTTGAATATTGGTTATGGGTGAAGATAGGTCTTCTTCGATTAGTCATGTCTATTGGTTGATCATAGAGCTGTTGTCTAGCTCTATAAGAACTCATCTTCAACTTTCGAGATGTACCAGGTGTATGCAAACTTTTAGCTATGATGGCATACTCCATCATGCGAGATAAGGTTTCATGTGGATACACCTTCATGGTTCTGTGTAAATGAGGGAGTAGGACAGATTCAAACTTCCTTTTCTTCTCTTCATCACTGATCTCCATGAAAGGAGTAACCTTGAGAAGAGTAGACCAAAACCTGTCCACATGACTAGTGACCTTCTCATGCTCTTTCTGGCCTAACCAATCCCACTTCTTCTTGACATCATTCTCAAAATCAGGAGGCAAGATCTAAGCATAAAACTTCTTATTGAACTTTTCCCAAGTTGTAGGTTTTCTTCCCTCCAAAATGAGAGTCAACCACCAATTGCTAGTGGTGTCTTTCAAGTGTATGCCTACATGCCTTAGCTTGGACTTTTCTGAGAAATTACCATCAGAAAAAGTAACTTCAAATTTCTTGACAAAGGCTAACCCCTTAGCAGGATATCTCTTACCGGAGTAAGAGTCAACTTTATATCCTTATCCCCAGACTTGAAAGTCTTAGTCTTCTTAAGCTTGCTCCTCTTATGGTCCCTCTTTGTCCACTTGCGGGTTGTACAAGACTTAGAACCAAAAGAGTAGGAACTAGAAGTTGATGAGGAGGAGGAGGAACTTGAGTAATTAGGGGAGTAGCTGGTTGTGCTGAGGGAGATGACTCCATCCTTATCCGCCTCACTCGAGGTGAGGTATTTTTACTCTTCTTGACCCAAGAATCCTTCTTCCTTCTAGGAAGCTTCTCAACAATTGGATGCTTTGCCATCAATTGGTGCAATGGTGTTTCTTCCAGTATCACCATCTTTTGGAGGATTCGGTCCTTCATAAGTAGTTTCTTCCCTTGCCCTTAAGCTGTCAATCAATTGACATACATTGGGAATTTCCAACAAGCTACGATACTCTGTCAATTGACCCTGTAATTGCTCACTTGTAAGCACTTGATTAGTTTGCCATCTTTACCTTTTTCTTGCAAGGATCACCTTTACTTTGAGAAAAGCAAAGAGACCTGCTCGGATACAACTGTTATAAGGTCCGAGATACACGCTCGACGTTCTTATATACTTAAATATATATGGTGAATATTATGTTGGTGCAAAGAGAGAACAAATGAGAGAAAAGAAAGTTGTAAAGAGAGAGAGAGAGAGAGAGAGAGAGAGAGAGAGAGAGAGAGAGAGAGAGAGAGAGAGAGAGAGAGAGAGAGAGAGAGAGAGAGAGAGAGAGAGAGAGAGAGAGAGAGAGAGAGAGAGAGAGAGAGAGAGAGAGAGAGAGAGAGAGAGAATATACTAGGGATTGGAAGATGGGCCAGTCCCCCCCCTTGTGGAGTTATATTATTAACAAGGAGCAAGCTCCTCCGTTATACATAAACCAGTTCTTACTTGTAGATCTTGGAAACAAGATCACTGTGCCTTGCACGGTATACAACCGACTAACACTTGCACAACTTGGAAGTCGGCTTACCTCATGCAATAGCAAAGCAATCAACTCATCCCAATCAAGGGATTTAGCTCTCACAGAAATAGATGTATCAAATGCTTTATACTCTTTGCCAAGTCCATTCAATGTTGCTGCAATCATATCATCCTCAGACACTGAAGATCCAATGGTGGCAACCTGATCTGCTACGTTCTTGATCTCTGTAGTGTAGGATTGAATGCTTTTGCCATTCCTAGACATGTTATTGAACTGTTGCTTTAGCTGAATCTTTCTTGCATGTGTTACATTTCCATAATTCTTCATGAGTATGTCCAATGCATCCTTTGGAGAACTGCATCTAGTAATCTATATAACCATAGCATCTGATATACATAAGGAAAACCAATGTAACACATTGCATGCTCTCTTAGTCCATAGCTTATGAGCCCTTTTCTAATCTTTTGTCGAATTCCTTTCATGTATTTCAGGTTTAGCCTCATCACTTGTATCTAAGTCCCAATAACCTTTACCAACCAAAATATTCTTCATACGGGACTTCCATAAAGCAAAGTTTTTGTTATCCAGCTTTTCTCCCACAATTTGAGTGATATTGTTAGTGCCTTGAGCATTTGCCATAGTTACAGCTTAGGTATTCAATGATGTATACAACATGCAAGTATCTGACCTCTTTTCCTACAATCCAGGACCAGTTTCCTGCTATTCAGGATAGTTTCCTGCAATTTAGGACAGTTTTCATGGCAACCTGCTTGCTATAAAGTGTATTCCAACAATGAAAAAACATATTCAACTGAGTATAAACCAAGCTCAAATCAGTTCAAAACATTCTATGGTAGTGGCAAAACATCCCAGCAATAAACTATGTCCATACAAGTATCAATGTTTGTATTGTATGCAAGTAGCAGTACCAAATACAACCAGCCCACTGCTATAACCAGCAGTATTTTCTCTGTTAAAACAAGAGTATTTAGACCTCAAAACAGTCCCAAAACATCTCATTCAGTTGCCACTCTATGCAGGAGTTGATACATGTCCAACAAGTCAAAATATATTGCATGTATGTCAAGTGAAGATGATAGGTATCCTTCCTGCAGATAATAACCGGTTAACACCTTGGTACAACCAGTAAAAAATCAGTCCAAACTTTGGACTTTTAAGCAAATAAGCATCACAGATACTTCAACCCTATAGATATATTGTTTCCAAATTCAGGACATTAACTAGTTCACTATTTCCAGCCTGCAAATAAGCTCCAAAACTAAGCATTTAACACTCCAATATCATGCTCAAATTCATGATAATAAGGGCATATACATTGTTAGGATGAAAGCCACCAATGCCTTTGAATCACCTGCTGTTTACTACAATAAACAACCAGTCTGCACAGGTCTATGCTGAATATCTCAAAATCTGTGAGGAATTTGAAAAAACTTTCTTATGCAAAGTTGTAGAGCATGTTGAAATGGCTAGGAATAGCGGGCCATTTCTCCAAAAACAATTTTTGTAGCAAGATATAGCTTCTACAAAAAAAAAAGGGCTGCAGGCATAGTCTCCTTTGATGACATTTTCTTCAGATCTGATGTCTTGATGTCAAATGGCCACTGCCAAGTCTTCAGGCTTTAGACGTTCAAGCTCTGATACCATGTTGAAAGAGAGGAAGAGAGACAGAGTGGAGCGGAAGATGAGCCTTAGCTCATTGTTGTTCTTCTTCCATTATTCTTCCATCATACTAATTGAAAGAGACTTACACACATAGGTATGACTAGCCAAGACTAACTATGGTTAAGTCACTGACTACACCGACTTATTGAATGTCACACACATAAAGATAGACTGAGTGAAGAGTAACGGGAGCTTGATATTCTAACACTCTTATGGTGTGACTCTTGATCTTCTCTCTCTCAACAAGTCATCCATGCATATTGCCTCTTCAACCACCCTAGCTAACATACCCCTTTGCAGAATTGAGTTACTAGTTAAGGCCTTATAGAGCTCTTCATTTCGAATTCCATTGATAAACATGGTGGAGACTACTCTCTCATTGGGTTGCTCCATCATTGGAATCCTCTTGTAGAGACTTCTCACATTAGTGACATAATCTTAGATTTTCTCCTTGTCTTTTTGGTTGACATTCATTAGCGCTTGACCACAAGGTTTTCTGAGTACCATCTTTAGAAAATCTTTGATTTAAAAGATCCTTTAGGATATTGAAGCTGTTGCACTCAACATTGTCTAGGCTAGTAAACCAAGTTCGTGCTTTATCTCCTAAGTAGAGTCCAAAAGCTTATGCATGCTGATTGAGTGGGGTCCATGAGGCTATTTACTCAAACTACTCAACAAAGCTATAAGGATCATTACTTTTCCGATACTTCTCAAATTTCTTTGCAACTATATGTATCTTGATCTGGCTTTTAGCATTTGGGGTGATTCCCAGTTCAGCTACTAGCAACAATGTTGCTAGGGCTACTCTGCTTTGCTCTATGGTAGTGTTATTTAATAGTCACTCGGTGAGAAGCCCACTCAATGTAAGATCAACCTCTGATGCTCTCTCCCTATTGGCATTTCCTCTTGCTCTATTTCTGCCTACGATGGCTAGGGCTCATTGGACCTCATTGAGCTCTATCTCTTGGCACAACCTCTGAGCATGTCGCTTCTAGTTGTAGCTGGCTAAGCATTGTAGGGAAACTCTTCCTAGTTTAGTCTCCTCCTTGAGATCAACTCTACTATGATTTTATATGTGGATCTCCCATGGTGTGTTATTTTCATTTGATGGTCATATCATGATATGAGTTGTTGTATGTCGACTAAAAAATCTCCTAGGTCAAGGTCTTGGTTGTTTGTGTTTGTGCCAGCACCTACCATATTGGTGGTGTCTTGAACCACTAAGATGCTAATGAGGGTGATTAGTAGGCCGGCTAAGGATGTGTCTCTAATTGTGGTTTGTTCCTTTCTTTACTCGATTATCATGTGGTTAGAGGTTGTTAACTTCTTAGTGTTGGATTTTTTGGTTTGTTTTCTTGGTCCCATGGGTTTTGCAAGTCCTATTGGTGGGTTTGTTTCTTAGCTTAATTTCTATTTAGTGTATTCTTGTTAATGAAATCACTTTGTAAGTTTACACTTAATCAAATACTTGGATGGTGCAATGCAAGGTGAGCGGTGCACAATCAAGCTTTTAAATTTTCTCAAGCACGTAAGTGAATACAATGTGATGTGCAACCTTCAATGAAATCGTTCACCCCCGAGTAGATTGCAAAATGCAATTGGTTAATTTGGTCAATTCTTGGGCTTGTTAGGGTAATTTTTGGTGTTGGTTAGCTTCTATGGACACACTTGCAAGTTTGGGATCTAGCTAGGATCACCTAGTAATTAGCTCACAACCTTTGGTATGTTTGGGAGGTTTGGATGGTCTTGAAAAAATGTAGTCTAGGTCAAGTAGTCTTCCAATTTGGATGTTTGAGTCGCAGGTCTTTGTCTGTCCGAGACTCAAACTCGACTATCCAAGTGGTGAATTTGGGTTGTTTGAATGGTCGGGTTCACGACTCGGATATGGGTGCCCGCCGTCCGAGTCCGAGAAGGTGTAATCAAGTGGACGATTCGATAGTCTAAGGCCATCTGAGAGTGGGCTATGCAAGTGGATCTTTCAGGTGTCCAAGTGGATTGGCTCAGTCGTCTGAGTAGGGACCATCTGAGTTTGAGAAGGTGTGTCCATGCGGACAAAAGTGACTCATTGTCCAAGGGGCTGGTTAGGATTTAGTTGTCTGAAATTTGGGGCACTCTTCGAATAGCAAAAAACACACACCAAATTGCACAAATTGATGACGAGTGATGCAATAAATCACGTCACTACCTAGCTATGATCTTTCCTTATCCCTCAATCAGCAAGGAAGATTCTGAGCATACTTGGAATCACTAGGAGTGATGATACAAAGAATTTTTGCTATTGTTTCTCTCTTGACTTGCTGCTCTCTCTTGACCTGCTGCTCTCTCTCTCTTTCTCTCAATCTCTCACAAGATCAAATGAGCTCTTCCCCCCCTTTTCTCTTCTTTTAATGCTCTCTCTTTCTTCCCTTACTCATTGTTTTCCTTATAAGGTATTCAAATCTCTTTTTTTCTCTTTTCCTACTTCCGTGCTTCTTGGTCATTAGAAACTTATCTTCTCTTTCTTTTTTCTTATTTTCCAAACCTTGATGCATCCTAATAATGAAAAACATCCTACCACTGATCTAACTAATATTCTTAAATCTTCCAAAACCTAACATGCCCGACAAAGGAGATCAAACATATTATGACTCCCTCGCTTCCTACCTAAACCAATCACCATTTGCAAGCAATCAAGCTTGAATTTGTTGGTCTTGAAAATGGAACTAAAATATCACCGCTACCACTAACAATTGTCTCAAGACCCTATACAGATCGCTTATCAAGTCAAGAATTTCAAGCGAGTGGCAATGGCTACCTCTCACATAGCTTTGCACGCTCATGTGCAATGGTGTAGTGAGCTTACTATTAAATTCAATTGTTGTAGTTCTATTTCTCAAATCCTTTGATGACTGCAAGATTCAAGATGCTAGCTTAAGCAAGCTCCATCTCCATGCTCCATGCTCCTACCTCCATAGCTGCATGCATGAGAAAAGAGTGGAGAAGAAGAAGAGAGGAGAATAAATTCTCCATGGTCCCTCACTCCCATACACACAATCTCCCTCTCTCACACTCCCTCTCTTCCTCTCTCATGCACAAGAAGGAAGCAAGAGCAAGAACAAGAAGAGAGCTAGTTTGCACACACACCAATAATGAGCTTATCCATTTTCTTTTTGGCTTTTATACATGCCCTTCTCCCCTTGGGCTTCCAACCCATTTTCATGACTGGCCTTGGTCTTCTTTTCCACTCTTCTCCTATTCTTTCCTATTCTCATGGCTCCTTTACATGAGCCTTTTCATTTACAGTTGGCATAAAGGAGGGAGCCTTACATTCTTTTACAAAGGGCTAAAATGTGATTTATTTCTTTTATGCCTTGTTCTTGATTAAATTTTTTTTTGAGTGCTTTTTGGTATTCTTTTTCCAATGGGTTGTCTTCTTATGCTTTTTCTTAAGCCTTCTTTGCACCTTGGGTCATTTTGAGAGTTCACAACCGTCCCAATAATGTTTCTTGTCCCACTAGCTTAGTGTTTGGAGGCACATAAAAGATAATAGGAAGGCTTTCATTCTCGATGGTAATCATGATCCTGCACTTTCCTAGCAAGGAGTATGGATTTTTCCCATATGGGTTGATTCTAACATTGTTTTGGATCCAACTGTGGCTAGTAGGCAATCTTCCTCATTTGTGAGTATGTTGTTATCGGCTCCCTCATCAATTAGTGCATCAAGAATGTGGTCTTGTGTAGTCGTAACACACAATCAACATAGATAAGTTGATGCAATAGGTTCCAAAGTTAGTTTTAGTGATTGACACAACTTGTATGCTAATAGGTGGTAGCAACATAGGGGACTTGTGTAGTGGGTGTGTACGCGGATAGTATTTCTTGAGGTGACTTTCATTGAAGAAGCCTATCTCCTCCCCATCTAGTGTTTCAAGCTCCACATTGCTAGTTCTACTGATCTAATGGTGGCCCTAATCCACAAAACTTCATTTTTACTTATGGCCCTTGATCAAATATAGCAATACCAAGGCACAATTTTCAAAATCGCATTGTTTGACATGCTTGTCAAACCAGGCCTACCTTCGCGCCTTTTCATAAATGAGCGCATGTGTGGCAATAAGCAGAGTTTTGAATAGTCTTTCCAATTCATTTAAACGTTCAAACCATGCCTCCTAGCCTTCCTATCTCTCCTAAATAGCTATTCACAATCATGGAACAAAGAACTTGACTGGAAATATCACTTCTATTCCATAGGTGAGCTTAAACGGTGTTTGTCTAGTAGCCATTTTGTAGGCCGTGTGATACATCCACAAGGTTTCCATTAGCTTATTTTCCAATTTCTTCACGAAGTAGAGATAGTTTTTGTTAGCACATTAACTAAGATTTTGTTTGTAGTTTCTGCTTGACTGCTAGCTTGGGGATAGTATGGTGATGACTTTCTATGGATGACCAAGAAGGTAGACAACATGTGTAATATTTCCACGCAATAAAAATTAATTGGTTAGTTCAAAAGTTAGTTAGTGAATTAATAAGTTAGTAAGGTTACTAACTAAAGAAAAAAATTAACTAACATTAAAAATAAATAAATAAATAAAATCGAGAGTCATAATCCAACATTTTTCTCAGATTGACAAGGACCGTAGTCACCCTTCATGGAAGTTACAAAGTGAACGAGAGTTATGAGCTATATTAATCACTAGTGTTAATGTGTATAGTATGGATGGTTTAAAAATATTAGATTTTTGGTCAAGACTAGTATAGTTTTGATATTTTAGACATTATCCTAAAAAGATATGGAGATTTCTAGAACTAGATGTCATTTAAAAAAAAAGGTGAGTGATGTTTTGAGATTTTATAAAAAGAAAAAAAAAGAGAGAGATTGGCAAAATTGCACACGCCATAATTGTAGTCTATAGACAAAAAAACAACATTTCAAACAGGGAGAAGAAGGAGTGAATTGAAAGATTTCTAACCAAGTGTCTTGGTGTCTTGGGGTTTTACCCCCCTTTTGGAGCTAATGGAACCATAAAATTTATGATTTGAGCATCAGATCACCGATTTTTCCAAGATCCCATCCACAAAGAGCTCAACTTCTAAGTCACAAACCTTCTTCTCTAACTCACTACAAATAAGAGGCACGGGGAGCAGTTAAAGAGACACAAGGAGACCCCGAGAGGCTGCAAGAGAGAGGTAGAAGGATACCCCTCCAAGAGGCTGAGAGAGAGAGAGAGAGAGAGAGAGAGAGAGAGAGAGAGAGAGAGGGGGGAGGGAGGGAGGGAGTTAGCTCAATTCCCTTGTCTTGGTCTTCAACTACGCCATCTTCTCTTACGCTCTCTCATCTCGAAACTATTCCACCTTCCCTATCTCTCAAACCACTCGTGGACGATGGCTCCAAAGCGACGAAGTGGAAAGACCATGGGAACCACCACAACTTGTCAAGCAACAGATATTGCCACAGACATGGGAGTGCTCGAGGTTGCAGGAGTTGCCACTACCAACATAACATCGAGCGTGGCTAATGCAAGCATGAGTAAAGATGAAATTCCTAATGTGGTCATGCTGCTAGACCAAGTTATTTATTACTAGATCATTATTTTGCTACATAAAATAATTATGTAAAATATTAGCTTCTATATTTTTCACTTACACGAATTGATAACTTCATCTAGAAAGCATACTAGTACAAGCATAAATGATTATTCGTTATGAATTACAACGAGATTAATTGAGATTCTAAATTGTAGAATCATGATAGAAATAATTGCCGAAGGTTATGTCTATTTAAGAGTCCTATAAGTCATCTCATTGAGTTATTGGCACAATATATTTCTTTAAGGAATTTTGCTTATATTGGGTAAGATAGCCCAAACGAGGAATTTATGCCTTGCTTAACATGTTATAAGAGATGTACTCAACACTTCTTTATGGGGAGGAGAATCCTCATTAGAATGTAAGGTTACATTAGGATAAGGTCCACCTTGGCTATGTGAAGCTGTGAGCTCCGCACGATGGTGCGATTGTCATTACATCATTTGATATATGTTTGAAAGGACTGTTTGTGTTTGCTAGAATCTAGATCTCTGATTAAAATTATTGACAAACAGAATAAAAGGAAGGATTGTGCTAGGCTACCCCCAAGCTAGCGGCGAGACCCTACTCCAAGGGGTCATGGTTATCGCTTCGAAAGGCTTAGACCGGTTCCGTTAGTGAAAGGTCCCTTAGTAGGGATAGTCTCGGGCAATAGGAAATGTGGGTGCCAGAGGGGGCTTTGGCTATAAATCCTGCATTGTTCCTAGAATTTGAGAGCCCCTTTGTGACCAAGATGGGATCCTGGAACCCTAAATACTAGTTATAAGGGTGGAATCTTGGTGGGCAGAATACCCTTGTGGAATTTTGTGTATCTTCCGCAAGGTCGGAAAGATGGAAATTTTAGTGAGATTCCAATATAATAAAGAAGTTTGCTTTATTCAAGGATTGTTTGAATTGTATGTGTGACTATGAGATAAATTACATGAAGGAACATGTGATTTAACGGACTAATTAAGGAAGATGATTGTATATGTTCCAACAAATGTACTATAGGTAATTAAAAAACTAAAGATGATCCTGTCATAAAAGGAAAGCGGATGGATGTAACCTCCGATGGGTACGTCCAATGATAGGGTGGTCTTAGTTAGCTGGGAGCTTTTCTAAATCGGCAATAGAAATAGGAAGACGATAAATTGACTAACTAGTCATTAGGTAGAACTGACTTGCATTGTTTTAGGGGGCCAGAATGGGATTTTTCCTTATGGGCAAGAGGGTTGATGTACCGCACTCCCCTCCGTCTCCCATTCTCTTTGAACCAAGTGCAATGGCAAGTCCGCTTTAGATCGAGTAATCCTGTAAAAGTGAGAACTCGAAATTATTGATTCTAGTAAGCTGCTAGGAGACCCATCTAATTTTAAGAACCCAAAAATTCAGGTCGATCCTAGTGGGTTTGGCCAAAACTTTCTTGTTGCGAAGTAGACTCAGTAGGGCCTAAGTGACAAAGCTTGTGATGTTCCAAGGGAGCGCGAGGCGGCATCATTTTTGGGAAACCTATTGATGGACTACTAAAAGGTGTGGTGTGGATTGAGACTGGCGGACACCTCACAACATGTGCCAAATTACTTCATTGATGAAATGAGTGCCTTGATTGCTAACCAACTCAATGGGACAATCAAAACCTAGAGATGACTTGCTCCCAAAGGAACTTGGTAGTGGTTGCCAATCCCCTCCCTATCTAGTGTTTCGAGCATCACATTTCTAGTTCTATTGATCTGATGGACATTGAATTGCCTAATCCATGAAACTTTATTGTCAAACTAGGCCTTCCTATGTGTGTTTTTACAAATGAGCGCATGTGTTGCAATAAGTTGAGTTTCGAATAGTCTTTCCAATTCATTTAGACATTTAGTCCACACCTCTTGGTCTTTCTATCTCTCCTAAATAGCTATCCGCAATCTTGGAAAAAAGAACTTGATCGGAAGATTGCTTCCTTTGCATGGTTAGCTTAAATAGCATTTGTCCAGTAGTTGTTTTGTAGGCCATGTGTTATGCCCACATGGTTGCCATTGGCTTATTTTCCCAATCACTTCATGAAGCACGTACAATTTTTGTCAGCACATTGACAAAGATTTTGTTTGTAGCTTCTGCTTGACCATTGGCTTGGGGATAGTATGATGATAAGTTTCTATGGTGGATGACCAAGAAGGTGGACAATGGGTTCCTAATTACTTCATTGATGAAATGAGTGTCTTGGTTGCTAACCAACTTAATGGGATAGCCAAAACCTGGAGATGATCTACTCCCAAAGGAACTTGGCAATGGTTCTTGCATCATTTTTCCTTGTTGCCCTAGCCTCTGCCCACTTCATGATGTAGTTTGTGGTGGCTATTATTATATATTTTTCTTGTGAGTACTGAATAGCATGACTAACGAGTCAAATGAAGTTGAGGTCCCACTTTTCAAATGGTTGGCATGCTATCATTAGCATAAGATCCATCCTGTCCTTATGTGGTAAAAATTTGATATGTCAATATGCACATGGAAGGTGTGGTCCAATTTGGGGCTTTATGCTAGGTGCTAATGTCAGAGCCTCTTTTAGCTATTCATAGGCTTTTTGGCACTCCTCTATCCATTCAAATACAATTAGTAGTTTGTATAATGGTCTAGCAATCAGGGCATTTTTCAACACAAACCACCGACAGTATCCAGTATAGCCTAGGAAGCATTGAACTCCCTTGTAGTTGGTCGGAGGTGGAAGATCAACAATCACCTTTACTTTTGAGAAGTCCATGGCAAAACCATTCCTCAACACAATGTGCCCTAAGATACAATCGTGTTTTACCCAAAATTGGCACTTCAAAGGGTTCAGTAAGAGACCGTACTGCCTACACCATTTATAGACTATGCAAAGTTTTTCTATGTGGTCTGCCAAATTGGTATGAACACACAGGTCATCAACAAATACTCCTAACCACTTCCAAAGAATGTCTTTGAATATTGCACACATGAGGCATTGGAAGGTGGCTAGTCTCAAGCACGTGCTCAGTGTACATCAATGGATAGTTATCTCTCTTGGTCACTGCTTGATGTTTTGTAGTTTATACTTACTCTAATATTACCATTATTTTTTAGTACAACCACAACAGGTGATATCGAGTATGCATGCTTGATTTCATAGATGAATCGTGCACTCAAGAATTTATCAAATTCTTCTCTCACTGCACGAGCATGCTTAGGATTCATGGCATTTGGTCTTTGTTTTACAAGTGTTGCATCGGGCATCATAGGGATGTTGTGGGTTACTATACTTGGATCAATACCCTTCAGCTCCTCAATGGACACATTAGAGAACTCTTTTAGGAGACTAATAAGATCTTGAAGTTTCTTCTTCTTTTCAGCATTAGACTCCCTAGATTGTTTCCTTGCCTCCTCTTTCAGTTGCCTGCACCACCTCAGGTGTACTGGGAGCTCTCTTTTGGTGCGTTGGGTCCTAGGGGGTTTTGAAATTTCAGGATCACTATCATAACTTCTTTCAAAATCGGAGTTCAATTTGCAACCTTCACTAGAAAGAGTCTTGCCAAGTGGTCGGGGCTTAGATTATGCTGATCCTATTTTATATAAAGTTGTGACAGCAGGTTGGGTTAGCCCCAGTGCTTGTAATCCACTACATTTAGATGTTTCAACCAGGTCCAGTCGTAATCCACCCTCATTACCCCTTTCTTTATCTTGAAGGCATTGGTACCTTTGGGCTTAAAGTCCATAATTATTTGCTCAATGGTTCACATGTCTAATCAGAGTCTATGGTTTTTGCTTCTTCCTCACTTTCCTTATTTCTAGCATCACAATCCACATACTCATCAAATCAAAATCCTCCTAATAGAAAGGCTCATACCTTTGGGCTTAAAGTCCATAATTATTTGCTCAATGGTCCGCTTGTCCTGTCAGAGTCTATGGTTTTTGCTTTGTCCTCATTTTCCTCATTTCTAGCATCATAATCCACATACTCGTTATCAAAATCCTCCTACAAGAGTAGCTCAGCCTCCTCTAATTCATCAGCTTGTACATTTTTATTTTCTCTCAATAGAACCCAATTGTATAGTAGGTTCAAATCAAACACTCGGGCCCATTTCCATATTGTCTCTTCCAAGAGATCCTTGAGAGGCTTTAGGTTAGATGCAAGGTTGTAGGCCACTTCTCTCATTAGATAATCAAGGATTTTGTGGAGCTCTAGTTTGTTTGACAGAATATGATAAGTCATGGATGATGGTTTCATATTCGAGCTTCCTGCCAACATGCACAGATGTACCATAGGCAATGCATCACCCTTTGGTAGGTGAGCTTTAGCTTGGGTAGTGAAGGTGCTTGCCTTGTCCACAACCCTTTTGTAGTCATCCTCATCATCAAAGAACATCAAGTGGATGGTTATTACAAGCATGTACATCCAATCCCACTCATCCTATGGACAGGGTACATACTTGGTTAATGGACCATAGTTGGGGCTGTCCTTTGGATCCTCTTTTGAGCAGGCTAAGATGGCATCAAGATCAATGGGTGAGATCTTCTAGGTGTTTGAACTACTTTCTTTCTATTTCCAAAGAATATTAGTCTCTTACCCTAGTCCTTGGGGGGAGGGGGGTCACTCATGAATATATGTATATATAATATGAGTTCAAAATAAGGGGTTTTTAAAACACCATTTTAATACAATTTTTACATACAGAAGGGTGTCATATAAAGGGGTTACTTACAGATTGAATAGAAAAGGGTTGTGTTTTATTCAAGAAAAATTCATAGATTAGGATATTTACAAATAGGCCATGAACACACATTATGTAGAGAATATATATATATACTAAACTCCCTTGAGCCCTAGTCCTCTATTACATGGGCATTTCTCATCCAAGGTCTTTGCAGTAAGATATCATAGTCCACACCTGCCATCATGATGAAATTTGTGAAAAATTGCACTCCAACTATCTTGATTGGCCAATACTTAAGTACTCCAAATGTGCGAACCTTCGTACTATTAGCCAGGGTCACATTGAATCTAGCAATTTCCATCAATGGACTTTCCCAAGCTTGTAGTATAGTGTGGCTAAGGATGCACACTCTTGCTCATGTGTCTACTATGCCTTTTTGTGTTGTATCCCCTAGTGCCATCATGGGTAGGAAAACATGCACCTCAGTCCCTTCCCAAAAGGCATTTATTTGTAGTGATCTTGCCATTGGAGATGGTATCATACTAGGTATGTGGATGTCACTATTTCGGTTCTATCTGGTAGCATAGTTTTCTCTTGTCTCTCAACCCATACCTTAAAGGTGTTCCACAATCCTTGATTTTTCCTCATTAGTTGCCCCAAGGGCATTGACAATTGTGTTGATACAAGGGCTAATAGTAGTCATGCATCAATCTTGTTGGTTGTTTGTCATCTAGGAGGTTGAGTTCCCATCCTTGCAAGGTTGTTTCCTCTGATTGAGGGTGAGGTTCTTGCCCATGGCTAGTCACTTCTCTCAAATAGGTTGGCAAGGAGGGTAGCTCTATGCTAGATATCTTGTGGTCCTCATGATCTAGTAAGGATTCTCCCATGTGTGCCTGAGCCTCTTTTACCTGTCCTCTCACTTTCTCTATGATTTCCATCTAATGCCTAGGTTTAGGGTACTCTGCTACTTTAGTACTCCCCTTCTCAGTCTTTGGTGTAGATGTCTTGGGTTTTGCATCATCGGGCACTTGCCTTCCTGATGTCAACGTTGTTACACTATCGCTTTTTAAATTGATTTTTCCTTCCACTCTCTTCTTCTTCTTCTTCTTCTTCTTTGGCCGATGGAAGATACATCTATGTTATTAGGTCTAGGCACTATCACCCCGACTTGCTTTGCTTGTGCTTGGGCCATCATATCAAGTGGTATGGGTGTTGCATCATCATCGAGAGTCTCTATCCCAAATAGTCCCAAGGGAACTTATAGAATATTAGAGCCACTTGTCGATGTTTTTTCCTTGAGAAATTAGTGTATAAATGGGTTATGCTGCACTTAGGGAATTGCAACTCAGCCTTGTCTTTGTAAAGGAATGCAGTCCTTGGTTCCTATGATTGCATTCCTTTGGATCCACATCCTCTTCCTCTACCCAATGTCATCATTGGGATGGGTATGTAGTCCATAAGGACCAGCCTCTTCATCATATTAGATGTAGGGGTTGACATACATCTCCTCATCGAGGGGTTCCTCTACATAAAGCATGGGAGCATCGCTCTGAGGCAAGGTGGTGATGGGTGTTGCTAGTCTAGGTATTCTTGTTGGATTGATGTATGTTCTTTGTGTAGCTGGCCTTTGCTCATTGGGAGCTGGTAGAGCTATTGGAGATCCTTGACCAAATTGGAAGGGGTGATTCATTGGATATTTTGTTGAGGACATCTACAATGCATAGCTTCATGCCCATACCTACTGCAATTGGCACAAGTCCTAGGTCTTGGCTCTAGACACTCTGTTGGTAGATGATTGCTACCACAATGCACACATTGAATGTTTGTCCTTATAGGTATCCACAGAGCATCTTGAAGCTTCATCACTTTGAGCTTGAGATTAGATATCTTGTGGGAGAAATCCACACTCTTGCCTTTCTCTTGAGCTTCAGAGATCGTTTGCTTGCTAGGAATGATGGATCTTTTGCTATGGATAGTAATGATTCATGTTGGTTGTTGTGAGGTTTTGCTGCTTCTTTCCTTTAGAAAATCATCCACCCTTATGGCCTCATCAAACATGTTAGCCAAGACATCTCACTGCAGACTTGAATTGTTTGCCAAGGCCTAATACAATTCTTCATTATTTGTCCCATTGATAAACATTGTTGACACTACCTTGGCAATAGGTCTCTCAGGTTCAAGGATTCTTTTATAGAGACTCCTCACATAGGTGACATAGTCTCGAATCTTCTCATTGTCTTTTTGTCTCACATTCATGAGCTTGACAATTAGGTTATGAGAGTATATTGCCTCTAAGAAGCGCTTGATGAACAAGTTCTTGAGTGTATCAAAGTTGCTTTTCTTAGTGTCATTGAGGCTCGTGAACCAAGTCTGGCATTTTCCCTTAAGAGACAATCCAAAAGATTGCACTCTCTTATCTTCATCTTTCTCTGAGGTTGCTTGCATCACAGACTTGTTCAAATTTCTCAACAAAGCTATAAGAGTCATCTTCTACCCTATAATTATCCACTTGTTTTGTGACTATTGGTATTTTTGTTTGGCTTTATTTTTCGGGTGTTACCCCCAAGCCAGTTAAAAGTGTTGTAGCTAGTGTAAAAATACCATTTTCTATTGATGTGTGGTCTAGAAATATCTTGAGCAAGAGCTCAGATGGGGCTGAGGTTTGCATTAAGTGTTCATGCTTCTCCTTCCTATTCTCTTGTGTGGTGGTTCCTCCTACCAGATCCAAGATGCATTGGATTTATCCTAGTTCATTAGTCTCCTTCCTTTGCTTCTCTATGCATTAGTTGCATGTGAATCTTGCAACTTGCTTAATGAGGTCCCTTCATTGCATCAAACTTCAAGGAGTCATTTTTTGAGCTTGTTCATCCCATTGTTTTCACGTGTTCTTATGTGACAAGCATTTCAATGAGGCTAATGAGGCTTGGTAAGGTGCTAGTGGTTCCTATGGGGATTCTTTGCAAGCTTGAAATACTCTCTACTTCCAGTCAATGAAGTGTAGTGTTAGCGCATGCAATTGCTTTCACCTTGTTGCCTCATAGCCCTCAATGGCTAGAATGGTACTCCGAGTCTCTCTTTTTTGGGTATGGTAGTTCTCTTCAAGGTTTGGATGTGTACATCAACCTTCTCTCTTTGACAGTCCTGTCACTCAAGCTCCCTTTTTTTGGTTTTACTTTGTTACCCACCAGTGGTTTTAGGGTCCAGGTCGAGGATGTGCACCCTCTCAATGTCTTTATATTCTTTTAATCCTAGGAAGTCCTTTGTACCTCTTATGATGTTTTTCCATGTGAAGGTACACTTTCCTATCTCGTTCTCAGTTCTCAAGTTGCAGATTATTTAGGCTCTTGTTCTCTAATCAATATTCTCTTCTTGCTTGTGACTATACTTCCTTTCTTTTGTCAAGGTCACAAGATTGTAGGCTGTCCTAGTTGCTTACTCTGATTGTGTGTGATATCATCAATTTGGTGTTGTTCAGAATTTTTTAAAGCTTGCAACTTCCTTACTACTCACTCAGGTTGGTCTCACATGCAAACCTCCCCCTATGGTGTCCTTGGCAAGATTCCTGTGGTTTCTACAACCAATGTGGATCTTTCAACCAAAGTTACCTGGAGATGGTTATGATAGCAATACTAATATCCTTCTCACAACATCAATATTGGGCTCTAGTGCAATGTTCTCAATCTCTCCCTTCCAAGCAATAGAAGTATCCTCAAGCCACTGTTACACTGCCCGAGTGCAATGAATGAGGCTCTACTCTTATGTTTCTTCCTCTAGCCACAAGCTACTTCTAATACCCCTAAGGTGTTAAGAATCGCGTGGTGGGGGGACTTGCTTGAGCTGCTGTGCCAAACACACACTGTATACACAAGAGGAAGCTCACTCAAGAACACAAGGAGAGAGATGGAGGCCAAAACGTTTTCTTGCTGGTTTCTTCTTCTTCTTCCACACACTATATAATGTACACAAAGTATAGATAAGATACAACATAAAGGAAAGTGGCCTACTAAGTCAAACAGTGCATAACCGACTACACTAATCAACTGGCGTTATAACTTTGCCAGCTGTAGGTAGGTGTAACAAGCTAAATATAATAAGTGATAAGATAGTGGCCATGTGAGTATCATAATGACCACCAACGTGCTAGGTGTAGACGTGCGGACTCATCTAGCTAGGTGGTCCATCATCAATGTCCGCACGTGTTGAGCTTGCCATCTTAACACTCCCCCTCAAGCTCAACTCTATCTCTACAACTCCAAGTATGCTTCGGAACTTTCAAAGCTTCTCTGCACCCAATGTCTTTGTGAAAATGTCAGCTATCTAATCCTGTGTGCTGAGATATACCAAGTCAATCTCTCCTGCAAGTACCTTCTCTCTCACAAAGTGGTAGTGCACCTCAATGTGTTTTGTCCTAGCATGGAGCACTGGATTCTTAGCTAGTTGTATGCTGCTCATGTTGTCACAATGAATGACAACTGGACTATCTCCTTGCATATCCAAATCACCTAGTAACTTTTGCACCATACCACCTCACATGCTGCTATAGCAACACCTCTATACTCAGCCTCTGTACTCGATAAAGCAACTCTAGGTTGCTTTTTCCTGCTCCATGTAACTGCTGCACTACCAAGGAAAATATGAATCCACTCGTAGATCTTCTGTCTGACATGCTACCAGCTCAATCTGCATCTGTGTATCCAAAGACTTGTATGCCCTTACCTGCCTCATAAAAAAGTCCATAATGTAAAGTGGGCTTCACATACCTCAATATATGTCTAACTGCATCCAAATGAGGCTTTCTAGGCATCTGCATAAACTAACTGACAAGGCCAACATCATAGCTCAAGTCTGGCCTCTGATAGTCATGTAAATCAAACTCCCTACTATCCTCCTGATCATAGTAGGGTCTTCTATCTCATCCCCAACATCAGTACTCAACTTCACATTTTGTTCCAATGGTACTGAAAGAGGCTTACATGCTGTCATACCATACTTGGATAACATATCCAAGCCATACTGCCTTTGGGATAGCCATATACCATCATCACATCTGATCACCTCAATACCAAGAAAGTATCTTAGCTCACCCAAATCTTTTATCTCAAACTTCTTCTTCAAGAAGTCCTTAACTTCAGCAATCCCATTGTCACTGTCACCTGTAATAATCAAGTCATCCACATAGATGACTATGATGACCAAACCTGCATCTCTCTTTCTCACATAAAATGAGTGATCAGCATAAAAAATGCAAAATCCAATATTGATAAGATACTCTCTAATATTGTCAGACCATGCTCTAGGTGCTTGCTTCAGCCCATAGAGCGCCTTCTTTAACAAGCACACGTATGTGGGATGCTCTAACTCCTCATAACCTATTGGATGCTCCATATACACTTTTTCTTGCAATTGACCATGCAAGAAGGCATTCTTAACATCCATTTGCTGGAAACTCCAACCTTTGGCTGCTACCAAGGCAATCACACACCTAACAGTTTCCATCCTAGCAATTGGACTGAATGTCTCTTCATAATCTATGCCATATATTTGAGCATAGGCTTTTGCAACTAGCCTAGCCTTATACCTGCTAACTGAACCATCTGCATTATGCTTGGCTTTGTAAACCCACTTACAGCCAATAGCTTTCTTACCCTTAGGTAAGGGTACCAAATCCCAAGTCTTATTGGCTTCTAATGCAGCCATCTCCTCATCCATTGCTGCATCCCAATGAGCATGACCAACAATATCCTCAAAAAATGTGGGCTCAACATCCTCAACTAGTTTCACCATATAAGCTTAATGGTGAGCTGCATAACCTTCAAAACCAAATATTTTAACAGGATATCTGACCCTGCTAGATCTGCGTACCACCGGATCACTCAATGGATTCTTTACATTACTATGAGCTCTCTATACACCTGGCGTCCTGACTGAAGGAATGCCAAGCTTATCATCCAAACTCTCCGAACCACTAGAATCTCCATCCAATCCCAAATGACTGGATGATGCATCATTACCATCCAACACTTTCTTCTTTCCTTTTTCCTTCCCTGCAACACTTATAGATCCACCTGAAGATGTGGGGCTACTCCTTAGTCTCCCAGACCAAGGGCTTATTGTAGGTGTAGTACCAGATGATGTTTCTGGTCCACTAAGACTCCATGATTCTTGTTTATCTTTCTACACATAGCTATCCTGATCATTATCATCATCCAAAACATCACCAGCAGGTGTGTACCAACTTCCCATCTCATCAAAGATAACATCCCTGCTCACTCTGAACTCACATGTGACAGGGTTATAACAACGATGCCCTTTCTGCTCTAAAGAGTATCCAATAAAAATACATTTTTCAGCCTTTGGATCAAGCTTCTTCCATAGCTCATCTGGCACATGAACATATGCAACACAGCCAAATACCTTCAAGTGCGATACATCAGGCTTCTTGCCAGTAAAGCATTCTTCAGGAGTCATCCCATGAACTGCAGCTGTGGGAGTTCTGTTCATAATGTAGACAGTAGTATGGACGGCCTCAGACCAAAAATGTTTGGGCATATTCTTTTCAACCATTAATGCCCATGCAACTTCTACAATATGCTTGTTTTTTTCGTTTTGCAACACCATTTTGCTGTGGGGTATACCTGCAAGTAAATTGCCTCTTTATCCCATGAGTCCTCAAGAAGCCACTAAACTCATTAGAGAGGTACTCTCCCCCTTCATTTGATCTCAAGCACTTTACTTTTAAGCCTGTTTCTGTTTCAACAGCTGCCTTAAAAGATTTGAAGTGCTCAAACACATCACTTTTTTCCTTCATGAAGTATACCCATAACTTCCTTGAACAATCATCAATAAATGTGACAAAGTATTTGCTGCCACCAAGAGATACATTTTGTGTAGGCCCCCAAACATCTCTATGCACTACATCAAGTATTTTTCTACTCACTTCTCTATCATGCGAGAAGGGTTGTCTTGCCTGCTTACCAAATTGGCATGCTTCACAAACTTTATGCAATTCTGCAACTCTAAAAGAAGGCAACCCTGTAACCAATCCTCTGGATTGCATTAATTTCAGCCTTTGCACATTTGCATGTCCAATATGTTTATGCCATATTTCAATATTTGCAACTACTCCTTTTCCTTTAGCATACATAGTAGCATCCATTGCAGGAATTCCAACATCTAAAGTGAACATTCGGCCAACTCTAGTTCCTTTTGCGACCAACCTATACTTATCATTAAAGTCTTCTACAAAACAATCTTTTGCATTAAATCAAACCTGCAACCCTTGCTCTATCATTTGGCCAACATATACTAGATTCTTTGTAATTGATGGCACATGCAATACATCTGTCAGACTCTTTGTCTGGCCATATATAAGGACAAGAGAACCTTTCCAATGTGTGAAATTGGGTGGCATGAATCATCACCCGTCTGCACATAACCTAGGTTTTGTAAGTCCTGCATCTCTCCAAACCATTCAACATGATTGGTCATATGATTAGATGCACCTGAATCGACATACCATGCATCATCATGTGTCCCCTTTCCTGTAACTGCATTCATCATATGCTGCATAACAAATAGATGCTCATTTTTGTCTTCATTCTGTCATGAAGACGATGCATAGTTTCCTTACTGTAATTTACCACTGCGAATATCATCCTTCTTTGCATAGCAATGGTCTGCAATATGGTATGTTTTACCACAATAATGGCAAAAAATAGCAGAACTTCTAGAACCTCAATTCTGCCATCCACCTCTTCCTCTAGAGCTCCCCTTGTCTCTAAAGTTTCCTCTGCCTCTAGAAACGTGCATTTCACCAAACTGTTGATTGAACCTGTTTTGCTTGTTATTGCCAGCACGTTCCATACCACGGCCTCTTGAA
The DNA here is from genome assembly GCF_053477565.2 of Lygodium microphyllum. Lineage (NCBI taxonomy): Eukaryota > Viridiplantae > Streptophyta > Polypodiopsida > Schizaeales > Lygodiaceae > Lygodium > Lygodium microphyllum. Next base: position 65,675,250 of record NC_141151.1, on the reverse strand, counting down.
GAGGATCTACCATGTTCCCTTCCTGAACTCGAGTAAAATGCTTGGACTTGTTCACCATTTCTTTTAGATGAATCACCCTGCATATTGATCTCTTCAGTAATCATGAGAGAGATCAACTCATCAAAATCTAGAAATGGCTTCCATACATATACTGAAGTAACAAATGATTTCCATGCCTTCTCATTGTTAAGGCCACTCAGAGTGGATGAAACCAAATCATCATCATCCGACATTGCATCAATCGCTGCTAAAGCATCTGCAATGCTCCTCACCTTCAACACATACTCATTGATAGACATTTTCCCTTTCTTCAAGGCATTCAACTCTTGCTTGAGTTGAATCTTTCGTGCCTTTGTATTTACTAAAAAATATACTCTCAAAAATTGTCCAAGCTGCATGTGAAGTTTTTGCATTCCTGATATGTCCGAGCATAGTATTATCAATGACTGCAGATAACCAGTACATTACCTTTTTATCTTTTGCATTCCATTCTTTCCATGCTTTTAACTCATCTACAGTTGGAGGGATATCCAGCTTTGGCTCCTTTTCTTCACCTGAAACAAATTCATAAAGGCCCTTTCCAATGAGGAAGTTCGTCCACGGAACTTCCATGAAGGGTAGTTGTTCTTGTCAAGCTCCTCAATAATGGGATTTCCACTATTCTTTGCCATTATCACAAACAAGGATGCAACACAGCAAGCTAGTCTTCTGCAATCTTTCACAACACTTGCACAACACTACACTAAGCAACCTTTTTCACTGATTGCTTGATAGTACATGTAATTTGCAACCTGTTTGCAGATAAACCTTATGTTTGCTTCATGCAAACACCTCAAAAATTACAGATTTGCAATTTGTAACCTGTGCACCCATTTTCGGTCGATACAACTGAAATCACAGTGTACCCTGAAATTGTTTTCCACAACCTTGCGGCTCTAAAATGGGGTCTGAAATGGCCTTAGATGCCCAAAATAACTGCGGGAAAGCCCTAAAGGACATATCTGCAAAATATACAGTGATCTTCTTGTACGCCAAATCTCACAGCAATCTAAGATTTTTGCTCGACCCTGCTTCTGGTGCCTCCACAGGCACTATCCAAGAGAGAGAGTGAAAGAATGGGAGAGCTTCTTACCCGTGGCTTTCTTGCTCAAACGTTGCTTCTTCTCCTTCACTTCAGCCTTCGAAATCAGCCTCTCTCAGTGGCGCGGCTCTGATACCATATCAAGAATCGCATGGTGGGGGGACTTGCTTGAGCTGCTGCGCCAAACACACACTGTATACATAAGAGGAAGCTCACTCAAGAACACGAGAAGAGAGATGGAGGCCAAAACGTTTTTTTGCTGGTTTCTTCTTCTTCTTCCACACATTATAAAATGTACACAAAGTATAGATAGGATATAACATAAAGGAAAGTGGCCTACTAAGTCAAACAGTGCATAACCGACTATACTAATTGACTGGTGTTATAGTAGGTAGGTGTAACAAACTAAATATAATAAGTGATAAGTCAGTGGCCATGTGAGTATCATAATGACCACCAACGTGCTAAGTGTAGATGTGTGGACTCATCTAGCCAGGAAGTCCATCATCAATGTCCACACGCATTGAGCTTGCCATCTCAACATAAGGTGTGAATTAGTCTCTAGGGTTTTGTGGTAGTTATTTTCAATTGCCAAGCCCCTCTAAACACAACTGCCCTTTATTCGAAAAGTCACCTGCCATGTGGCCCCAAATCAGTCCTAGACCTCACTTATTGTGGACTAAGTCATTAGTGGTGTATGAAGTCATATCAAACTTCAATCACGTTTGACCTAATCCCTAGCTTGACACTTTAGCGGTTTTAATGTTTGAGTAGTGTGGTTTGCAACTCTTGAGGTGTTGGCAATGTTGGTTGAATGGTTTGAGTTGCTACGCACATTGATATTGTAGATCCCTACTAAGTTTGGTAGTGATTGGTGTGGTGTCAGTGTCCTTTCCTTTCCTAGGACTTCTTAGAAGTCTCACTTGTGAGGTGATACAAGGGGTGCTCAAGGTAAGTAGCCAAGGTCTAAATTACAACTTGGCTCACTTCCCACACCTAGGAGACTCACAACAAGATGTTTTAATGTCTAATCCCCAACACGGTTAACCTGTTTCACAAAAAAGAAAATCTCTCACTAACTAAGCGAGGAGGGAGATATCTTGGAAATATAAGTGTGATTACCTTAGCCCACAGCTATGACTCTTGATTCTCCTCACTAGTTTTGCGATTGCAGTTGCTTCTCTTGGGCACTCACAATTTTCTTCCCAACATTGCGGTTTGAGTCAAGCCCTTGATCTTATAAGGTCTTGTAAGGTCTTGTTTTCAAATTTTGCTTTTGTGTTCCAATGCCTTTAGGGTAAATGCTACTGGTCCCTTAGCGTGCTTTTACAAGCACAAGTTTGAAAGCATGTGAACTTGATTTTGGTCACAATCTTCTAGAAACTTCCTTGCAAAGAAGTGCTTCTATGTGACGCTACTTGAACTAATGGGTTAACTTCTAGGCTCATGCTCGGAACATTGAGTCGATGCTACACTTGGATTACTAGACAATTACTTGAAGCATTGGGCATTATGAATTGGACCATTGAGCACTATCAATCGAAGCATTGGTTGCTCATGGTTGGCTCATCATGCTATTACTCAGAGCATTGACTTATCATTACCACTTGAATCATTTGGACCATTGCACTATCATATCAGCTCATGCAGATCATGATTTAGAGCGTTGGATGATTACATTATTACTCATAGCAATGATTATGATCATGACTCGGAGCAACGATTTACTCAAAGCATTGGCTATCATTAGTCTCATGACTCAGAGCAATGGAGGATGAATCTTTCAGCTCAATCATTGACGATTGTAGGTAAACTAGTTGACATGTTGAGGCGATATCATTCAACAACGCTCGGAGTGATGCAAATTACTAATTGGTTGAGATTAATGATCATACCAAGATCATAAAAATGCATACGAAGAGGTGTTATTCCTATTCTTTGAGATAATTAGCGAGTGTCGACTCAAACCAATGAGTTGATCTCCAAGCTCAAATCGTTGAGTCGATGTGTTCACCCTATGCTCATAGCATTATACATTGAATGTGTAAGATATTGGTGCTCAAACCAATAAATTGATCTTGCAGACTCAAAACAATAGTGGTGTTACACTCGAATCACAAGTTGATGTGAGTTTAGATCACTAGTCGATGCACTTAGATCAACCCGTAACACCACTATTGTTGATCTAAGTGACACTTGGCTCAATGTTAATGAGTGTGCCCTCGGTGCTCTTGAAGCATTAATGATTGTGTTATTAGTGCTCTCAAGACGATGTTTTTTCTTGCACTTGGGCAATAAATTGATCTCTTTACCCATGCTTAGACCTATGAGCTATCCTTCAAGTCTGTGCACTGGAAGAGTTGCTTTTTTCCTATGCTCAGACCAATGACTAGGCTTCTTATTGGGTCATCATGGCATTGGAACTTGGGGAAATGTGTGACTTGTGGCTAGGGTTAATACCAAGGTTATAGCTAGTGTATGAGGTGTCTCTACTAGGGGCATTGGTTCATCTCCACTAGAGGCTATGATATGTGCTTCAAGAGTTCCACCCGTTCTAGGCTTACAATGGGGTTATCAATGTAGGTATGAGATTGCAAGGATCACAAGGAATGGTGGGCTTGCTCCATAAGCCTTGAGGGTTGATGTTGGCTCTATGGGATTTTGATTCTCTTTGACACATATTAATCTTCTTGGAAGGAGCATTGCGGTGATGTATCATCCATTGCACTTGAGTCAACTCTTGTTCATGCTCGGATCAATTCTTGGTGCTCCAATTTGGATCATTGTGCTCATTAGGAACATGTGGCATATTGGTAGCTTAGGTTAGTATAATGATGATTTCTTGGGTCACTAGGAAAATTTTCCATACACACTCTACCTTTGCTTGGACCTCGATGGATCCTAAGGGTCCCACCGAGATGCTTGTGTCATATGGATTCCCTGTCTTGGCTAAGCATATGGACGAAGCTCTCAAGTTAATGGGGTCTCAAATATGATTTTGCAATGATGGTGGTATTGGTAGTGGCTTTAGGAAATTGCTAGTGCCTATGGTGTCCTTACACAAGTCAAAGGTGCACTTCCACTAAGAATGGCAGTGTCAATGACAAAGATGGTAGTATTAATAGTATAACCGGTAATCGGTACTATGGCTACACTAAGGATGGCAGTGTCAATGACAATGATGGTAGTATCATTAGTATCAATGTTAATTAGTTCAAGCTTTCTACACATGTCTAGCTTCTGGTCAAATTCTAGATATTGTCAATGGACAACAAGGCTCTCAATGTGAGGTGGTGATGGGACCATATCTGATTGGAATCTAGAGGCTAAGGTGTTCTCTAAAAATGGTTGGCTACTCATCACTCGAGACAAGGTTTTTGTCTCTAGTAGCTGAGGCTCTTAGGAAACACTTCATACTATTAAGTCCAGCTTGATATGTATTGGGTTGTCAAGGTTTTTAGTATGGAAGCACTTAAGGCTTAACCCTAGACTCCCTCCCACATCTCAAGTGGGTGTCTCTTGGATGACAAGAGCTTCAAATCCTAAGTCTCAAGGTGTTGGAATTCATGAGGTAACTGATAGCCTCTGCCAGCTTCACTCTTGATCACAAGGTCACAACTCATATGTGACTCGAGTGGATGGGATAAGTGGATGTCAAAGGCACTTGAATCTTGCTCGCAAGATTCTTAACCTATTTCATGTAGTTGGTTGATCCTCAAGGAGGTCTCCCAATCACCCACAGTGTTTCACAATGTATTATCTTTAGATGTCGTGGTCCCTACCTGCGATTTTGCAAGGTTGTAAGCTACCCCCTAGACCTTAGATTTGATTCCTTTCCAATGACCTGGTGATCTTCAACACAATGAGGTGAACCACCAAACCATGAACAAGTCGACCCCCTCATCCCGAAAAGGCAAGCTCACTGCTAGCAATGACTAATTGACTGCTTTCCGTCAATCAACCTATCCACAACAAATGACTAAGTGCATAAGGCTCTTTCTAGTGCAAAACCTAAAATTCATCCCATAAACATGCAATTCCACAATTTCTGATGATACAAGAGCCCATGATTACAATTTACTTGAAACTATGTCCTTGAGAGTCCCCAAACTAGCTTTTTGACCCCCTCGAACAACTTGCTAAGCTCTCAACAGCCTTTTCTGCTACAAGTGACTCAATTCACCTCTTGGGCTGGTAATAATAGTAACTTTTCTAAACTAAGTATGGGCGTGAAGTCCTTTCCTACCTTAGTTTGTAACTCTCCACACTATGCACCCTCGAGACCCCGTGTTAAGAGGAGCTAGTTGATACTATAGAGGACTAACTCATTGTAATAGGCGATTTCTATGATTCCCATGGTCAATGCTCAGTGATTATTAGAGAAATTGTAGGTTTGTGGCCTACTTTGGCTGAATACCATGAGAGTTTCAATGGGTTGCACAGTTTGGCTTGCACTTTTACTAGTCCAACTAGCCAATGATGGGACCGTCGCAGTAGTTTGCTCCCTTGTTGAGTCAAATGGTTTGCCCAACCTATGCCTCAAGTTCCAATTAAATTTTGGTGATTTTCTTGCTTCTCTCACATAGTAAACTATAGGAATGTCCTATTGGATCATTCAATCAACAACATGACTAGGAACAGGTTCCCTACAAGCCCCATAAACTAGCTACTCTAGCTCTTGCACTTATACTTCATACAACCAATGAATTTTTAGTGGTTTCTAGGAGTTCAAATACTAGTTTTCAGTAATCAACTCATCTAGTTGCTTAGGCAAAACACTTTCAATCATAAGCTTGCTAATCACACTATTTTCACAACAATTAGGCACTAACAAGTCTTCAGTAAAACACTAAGCAATCAATCATAGATTTTTGATCGTTCACGATGATACAACATTAAAAAACTAAACTTTTTAATGAATTAACTGAAGTCCACATTCAGTCCCATTGTTCTCTTGTTATGCATGCATGTCCTAGTCTCCTCAAACTACCCACAACACCCATAACTAGATTGTTTTGTGGTTTTGTACTACCTTGCCATGAATTCTTTCTCTCACCCTTAATCCACATGAATTTCAGCTATGAATAATAGAAAATTTAAGTAATTTTTAGCATTAATCATGTTCTTCAATCTTTTCCATTCATGTCAAAATTTCATTCACAATAAGTGATGCATCTAATTGTAACAAGCATGGCTACTTCTATGAGTTCCCCTTGTCAATCTCTTAATTCAGCAAATTCAGTTTAGCTACAACAACCCATCCATATTTTCATGCTCTTGGGATGCATCTTTTAGCTCCGTTCTTCACTGGCATTGATACTCGTAGTCAAGGGCTTTTTCAGGTAGTTGGGTGTTGACCACAACTAGCTAGTTTCCATCAAACTCCTAGCATGTGACATGCTAATGCATCTCATAATGAAAACTCGAAAAAAGAAGTAAAATCTCAAATTTTTTTTTTGTAATTTTTCATGACTTATCAACCAATCATACACAATCAAATGATAGAGTGCTCACCATTGCATCTATGATGCAAAATATGTTGGTTTTATTAGCAAAGCAATAGTACTTTTGTTAATCTGTTGTGTTTTTAAAAAATTAATATAATTTTTTTAAATTCTAATCTAGAAATTCTAAAAAATCCATGTATATTTGTAACGTACTTGCCTTGATTATGTGACAGATAACGTTTTGGTAGTTGCCCAGAGTTTACCTTTCGATCGTCGCCATTCTTACTCTAACTAGAATGATCCCGGCTAGTTAACCGTAAGTCTACCCCACAAGGGAAGCATCCTACCGTTACCCATGGAGGATCGACATGAAGGTTCCTAATTGACCTAGTAGTCACCTATCAACAAGTAGAATGATTTACTAGCCAAAGCCCCCCTGGCACCCTATCCACCTCCTACTTAATACGATCCTTGTTGGGAGACCTCTCGCCATCGGAGCTAGTCTATGCTTCCGCGGCGATAAAAACATCCCCTCTTGGTATGGGGATTTAGCTATCCTTGGGGGAGGTATAGGGCTCCTCAATTTTTATATGTTCCAATACTTAATTCAATCAGGATCTAATCTAGAAAATCACAAATAAGATTGAAGTCTTCAAGTAGTTATGACTTCAATCAATCATGCAACTTTCAAGTGATGATTAATCTCGTAGCAATTGACCTTTGAAATTCACGCAGTGAGCTCTTCCCCTAGGGTATCTATATTTTGGGGTCTCTAACCTCGAAGGCTTCGTTGGCGCTGGCTGCACGTGAGAAGCTCCCACTAGCTTGTAGGAAAATCTTCTCGTGAGGTCACCCATCTCGGCAGTATCGTCACCCAAGTGCACTTAACTACCAAGTGACAATCCCTTAGGCTAGTTATTTTTGTTGTTCTATACTACAAACATAGTTTTAATAAGCTAGACTTGGGTGGGTCTCCCAAGTCTTTCTTCCATGAATTGGCATACTCTAGTAGCTTGCTATTTTCTACTTCTTGTGGTTTCTTTGCGAAAAGGTTAACACTGCTTATTTACTTGATTAAACTCAATAAAATTAGTAAAGGTAAGGAATTAGAAAAGGAACCTTCTTAGATAAAGAAGTATGCAAATGAAGAGTTAACTAAACTTCCATCTCAAAGAGAAATTACCATGAAATCAAGCTAGTTTTGAGAGAGGCTCCATATGCAAAAAGGTTGTATCGAATGCCCATCCCCTCCCCATCCCTAAGGCCTTTGAGTTGAAAGAACAACTCAAGAAATGATTAGATCATTGATCCAACAATTTTCCTTGGGGAGCCTAGGTCCTACTCAAAAAAAGAAAGACAAAACCCTTTGTATTTGCATAGATTACCATGGGCTAAATCAAGTCATAGTTAAGAATAAGTACCCAATCCCTAGGATCGATGAGGTACTTGATAGAATTCAAGGAGCAAAGATATATTTTTAAAGATTGACATGAGGTCTAGATAAAATCAAAGAAGCATAAAAAAGAAGATATCCCTAAAACCACCTTTAATATAAGGTGTAGCCACTATAAAGATTGACCTGAGGTGTAGATAAAATCAAAGAAGCATAAAAAAGAAGATATCCCTAAAACCACCTTTAATATAAGGTGTAGCCACTATAAGCTCATAGTTATGTAATTTGTACTTATTGATACTCCTACAAACTTCAACAGCTTAATGCGAGACATCTTTTGACCTTATCTCAATGATTTTTTTATTGTCTTCTTTGATATTATTTTGGCCTATTCCAAGAAAATAGAGAAACATGAGCCACAACTCAACATTATTCTTGAAACAATGACGATGCACAAGATTTATGCTTAAAAGAAGAAACACGTGCTCGTCAAAAGATATTTTGAGTGCATTAGGTTTATAGTGTTAGAAGAAGGAATCATAGTAAATGTTGCCAAGGCCAGGGACATATAAGAATGGCCACACCCAACAACTATTAAAGAAGTGTGAAGTTTTAAGAATTGATTTGATGGTACCAAGTTTTTATCAAGAATTATGCCTTGATTGCCATGTCCCTCATACTTTATAAAGAAATAAACTCACATTGTATGGACCCCAATTGGGCAATCTAGCTTTGAAAAAATCAAGTAACATTTAGTAATAGCCCCTACTTTGAAACTTGTTTGAGGTTATGATAGATGCAACCTCTCTCACATTGGGATGTGTAATTATGCAAGAGAGACATCAAGTTGCTTATTCCTCAAGGAAGATGAAGGTGTATAAAAGAATTTATGCAACTCAAAATTGTTGGATGTGATCCATGCTCTCAAGTTTAGGAGACATTACTTTCTTGGAAAAGAAAGTCACCTTGGTAAATAGAGCATAAAAGTGTCAAATGGACAAATTTTACCCCATTAGATCTAAACACGAGACATCAGAGGTGGGTTGAGGTCTTACAAGAGAATGACTTTGAGATTGAGCATAGACTATGAAAATGTAGTTGCAAATGCTTCCTTAAGTTTATTATTGCAGATAGAAGAACCCTTAAGGGAAAAATAATCCAAATTACAAAAGCAGAAGTTGCAAATGACCATGAGCATATATTGTTAAGAAGGAATATTCAACTTAAGAATCAAGATCCTAAGTTGCAACTTAAGTATTGACACTTCTGCACTGAGGAAGAGCTTGTCTTCTTTAAGAAAAGGCTATGATTTCTTCTAGCCATGAGTTGAGAAAGAAGACACTTTGGAAAGTACATGACTCTCCATTTTTAGGACATCTTAGCTACACCAATACACTTAATGCACTTAGAAAAAGCTATCACTAGGAAAATCTTAGAGGTGATGTACTTAAGTATGTCACTAAATACCAAAGCTACCAAAGGATGAAAGTAAAGCATGTGAAAATGCCAAGCAAACTTCAACCTCTTGACATTCCTTAGATGAAGTGGGAATTTATTAGCATGGATTTTGTGGTAGGGTTACCTTCAATCCAAGGAGGATACAACTCTATCATGGTGATTGTGGATATGCAAACCAAAGTTGCTCATCTCATTCCTGTCAAGACCAGCTACAAGGCTTCAGACATTGCAAGGTTATTTGTCAAGAAATTTTTTTACACTTCATGGTTTACCAAAAAGGAACATTACTGATTGAGATTCTCTCTTTATTTCTCAATTCTAGAAGAGTTTATGTGAATCTATTGAAACACAACTACACTTTAGTATAGTACATCACCCATAAATTGATGTCCAAATAGAATGAGTCAATCAAGTAATAGAAGACATCTTAAGGGTATATTGTTACAGAGAACCTAAGTGGTGGATGCAATATCTACCCTTAGTGGAATTTTCTTACAATGTCTCTTACCACCAAAGCATAAATATGACTCCATTCTAGACTTTGTATGGTTAAAACTATCTCACCCCACTCAACTCCTCTAATCTAATACTAAAGGTAGAAGCATCTAAGAAGATACTAGAGAAGATGGACGAACAAGTTAAGGCCATAAGACAAGATATTCAAGCGGCTAAGGATCACCAAAAAGTCTATTGTGACCTTGGAAGATAGGAGTAGATCTGCAAAGAAGAAGAGATCATGTTTCTCCATGTCAACTTAAAGAAGAGCTCACTATAATTGGGCAAATTCAAGAAACTAAGCCCAAGATATTGTGGATCTTACAAGATCCTCAAGTGCAAAGGGGCCAAGTACATACAACTTATAACTTCTAGAATGCTTAAAGATATTGTGGATCTTACAAGATCCTCAAGTGCATGGGGATAATGCATACATGTTGTAACTTCCCAAACACTTGAAGATTTTATGAATCTTACAAGATTCTCAAGTGCATAGAGACCAATGCATACAAGGTGTAACTTCTCAACACGAATAATGCATACATGTTGTAACTTCCCAAACACTTGATGCTATTATGGATCTTACAAGATTCTCAAGTGCATAGAGACCAATGCATACAAGTTTTAACTTCCCAAAATGAATATATTATGGATCTTACAATATCCTCAAGTGCATAGGAACCAATGGATACAAGTTGTGACTCCTTGAACAATTGAAGATCCACAATGTTGTTCATGTTAGTTTGTTAAATGCTTATGTATCGACCTCAATCATGTACTAGATAATCAATAGATTGTAATGCCAAGACAAGGAGTCCTTGATCTCCAAATTGAGAGAATATGTGATGTAAAGGAGAGAATCCTTAGAAGTAGAAATTTAAAGAAATACCTCATTTGATGGAAGGACTATCTCGAAGAGGATGCCACTTGGATTGATGAGGAAGTTTTATGTAAACAATATCCCCACTATCTCTCGAGATGAGGACATCTTAATTCCTCTAAGGGGGAGAGGATTACCTAAAGATTTAAATAAAGCTTTCAAAATGTTTTTTGTTTCCTTTTGAAAAAAGAGAATGCCATCAATTTCACTAATGATACCACTTGCATAATCATCATCGTCATTGTCAGTCGTGTCATCCTCATTATGTAGTTAGCATCATCATCATTAATGAAAGCTCTGCTCCCTACTTGTTCTCATCCCCAAAACTATTTGACAGAGAGAGAGAGTGAGAAGACAGATAGCTAGTGAAAGAGAAAAGAGAGAGAGATAGAAAGGAGAAAGAAAGAGAGAAAGAGAGAGAAGATGGAGAGAGAGAGAGAGAGAGAGAGAGAGAGAGAGAGAGAGAGAGAGAGAGAGAGAGAGAGAGAGAGAGAGAGAGAGAGAGAGAGAGAGAGAGAGAGAGAGAGAGAGAGAGAGAGGGGAGGGAGGGAGAGGGAGAGAGAGAGAGATGAAGGAGAGGGAGAGAGAGATAGAGAGAGAGAGAGTAACAGAGGAAAAATAGAGATTAAAGGAGAAAAGGGAGAGAGAGAGAGAGAGAGAGAGAGAGAGAGAGAGAGAGAGAGAGAGAGAGAGAGAGAGAGAGAGAGAGAGAGAGAGAGAGAGAGAGGAAAAATAGATATTAAAGGAGAAAAGGGTTGTGTGATAGATTGAAGGAGAAGAGGATCCGCCCAAGTATCAAAGAATCAAGCTACTTCATCTCAATATCCTCCTTGCAAATCACCTTGCCCCTATAAATCACTCTCCCCACTCCATCTATCTACTCCCAATTATCTTTACCAACCCCCTCTCCATTTCCTATTACTATTCTATCTATTACCATCTTCACCCATTGATATACCTCGTACTTTTCATCCTAAATCTACCCAAGAATACATTAAAAACCCCCAGTCCGTCATATCTTATCTTTGTCTTACTATCAAAGCCTACTCCTCATAATCCATGACTTTCTTCTTGCCCAACTCAAACTCTATACCTTCCTTGGAGCTTATCCTTCTTCCTCATCAAGCCTTAACTCGAGGATGCATGAGTCATCGAAGGACTGAAAAAGATCAAAAGGAGAAACAAGGTAAGGGACATGCTAGGCGAATTGAAGTGTGTAAGATGGCCCCGAAATGAAGCAACATTGGAGTTGGGCGAGAAGTAGTGTATACAAGTGATATTCTTGTTACACCAACTCAAGTTCAGGTATCTCCCTTGTATTTTGAAAAAGTGTTCTCAATATAATAATAATAGAAACATTAGTTTTAAAAATGATAACAAATTAGGATAAAACTATTTGAATCCTAGGATCCCTGTGGACACCTTGAGAGGCAAGTAGATGGATGAAAAATATAGGTGCTTAGGAGGAAATTCAAACAAGAATAACCCCTCCCCTGATGGTAGCTAGTCCATACTTAGAACTTTCGAAACAATTGAATGTTTATGATGTGATGATGAAATGATTGATTAAGAAGATTTGTTGCAAAGTTAACTCTCATATTTTATGCAATAAATAAATTAAGAAAGTTAAGATAGCTAGGGACAATGGCTAGGTAGTTTTCTAATTATCTCATCGAAAGTAATTAGTAAAGAGAGATTGATCTCTCAAGCTAGCAAGAGCTAGGAAAATATCAACCCTTTTGTTAGAAAATTGTATAGCAAGGTACCTTAATGAGAATTTCACTCTTGGACAGAAAACAAATTTGGATAAAATTGAAACAAAAAGATAACTTAGTTGTACTTGGATTTTTTGAAGAATGAAGCCCTTCAATGCTTAAAATAGAAATGTTTCATTGATAAAGCCTAAGATCCAAGAAAAAAAAAATCATGACTTTAATCAAGCAAAACCTATAGTTGTAAGCTCGAGGCTTAGAAGAACATTATGCACAAGTATACTTATCATATTGCTTGTTGCATTGAAAGGAATGTTTGAATTGTTTGTGGGATCTAAGAAATAATTTATCTAATATAGGTTAACTCTTGGATGTACATACTAAACCTCCCCTAAGGTTAGTTGCACTAGCTCTTCATCAAGGAGCTAGATCACCGATTCAGGTGTTAGGACAAGCACTAGATGTGAGAAGTTTCTCCATAGGAACTTATTGTTTAGTTAAGAGGGGCCAAGGAGCTAGGGGAAGATTTGTTAGATACACTCAATGTCCTATCCTTGTAAGGTGCCATCAATGATCCATGGTGCTTTAAGTTGTAAGGTCCCCATTACGAGGACAAATTATGTGTGGGCACAGATGTTGGTTGGGTTCTAACTTGTATGCTAGATGAGGTCTATGTGATCGGATGGCAAAAAGGTGATCTCTATAGATCTATCCTTTGGGTTAGATAGAGCAGTTATGCTGGTAACAAGGAAATATTCCATGGAATATTCCTTAATAACTAGGGAAGAGAATACGGTCAAACATTCCAACTACACTACCTTCCTGGGCTATAAAAGGAAGGCCCCTCCAAAGCTATCGTCACCTATCATCTGTTTGGATCGCCATCTAAGCTTCATAGTAGAAGCGCACAGGTGGACAAAGCCATCTTTGTATCAGCTCATTTGAAATTAAAGTAGTTTCTATTCTACTCATATTTGTTGTGTGTTCTCTACTCCTTGCTTAAATTTCATCCACTGTGCCATGTAATTTCTACTAGCTTTAACTATGATTCTTTGGGTATTCTAGGACTAGCTTACCCCCTACTATGAGCCTAGGATGGATCTCCTAAAAGGCCTCGATGTGAGGGCAAACTCGGTGGGTTTTTTGGCATTTGGATGGAGTGTTGATATGGAAAATAATAAATATCATTATTTTTCAAAAGGATTGTTTTCTCTTATATTCATGTTCATGCTTAATCTTACATGAAGAAACACTATTTAATGGGCTAATCAATGCAACTGGTTTTTTATGTCAAACTAAAATGTATTAGAATAATTAGAAAACTAAAATTACTCCCTAAGGAGAGTGAGTGGTTGGATCCCTGATGAATCTTTCTATGGCAAGGTAGTTTCAATTAGTCAAGAGCTTTCACAAAAAAATTGAAATGCTAGATTAGAACAAGTTAGAAAGGGTTGAATAGTGATTATCTAATGTGTCATCTTAGATCCCAACCAATGATGTTTTAGGGAGTTAGAGTCAAGACTATACCTTATGGGTAAAGGAGTCGACATGTATGGCTCCACATCTTTCTCACCCTCTTTGAACCAAGTGTCTCAATTGTCCATTTCAATTTGAGAGATGATAGCAAAGTGGTCACCTCAAGTTGATGTGAGAGAACATTGATAGGAGACTACAGTAATAATTTAGGACCCACTTGAGGTTGATCTTTGTGGGGTTGAGATGGAGCTTCCTGTGCAAGGTAGGCTTAAGAAGTTTGAGCTTACAAAGTTCAATTATTCAAACAGAGTTTGAACACAAGTTACCTTGATTAGATGGACTACCAAAAATTCGTGCCATCGAGATTCATTAGATAGGCATGTTACACCAATGATAACACAATAAATATTCAAGGATGCTTTCTCCTTTACTTATTTTTTCTCTCTTATTTCTTTTGAATCGATAAATGATGCAAATCAATTTATAATATTATGCTTGTTAGCCTCTACATTACTAGTAGCCTCCCCATGAATGATTTGGGTTACCCATTTTTTATTTCAAGAACCTATCTTTGCTATTCTCTTGATCATTATTGGTCTTAAACACAAATATATTGAATGTTGCAAGATGCTTTGAATCACAATTAGTGCACACACTTCTCAAAGCAGTTAAGAGATGTTCACAAATCTTATGAGGTGCTTTATAACCTAGAAATGTACAAAAATTGCTCTAAAGCACTCAAGAGCTATTGCTTTGAGGTATGGCTTTAAAGTAGATCATGAAGCATAAATGGACTTTAATGGTATAGAACTTTAGCATTCTAACAAAGTTTATACTAGAAATACACATTTGAAACTATAAAACTATACCAATTTTTATGCTATGTAATAATCAGAAAATAATTAGGATAAGTTTTTGTTGAAAAAAATTGTCATATTGAAGTACATTACATCAAGATGAAGTTTTCTTAGTATAGAGGTTCTTTTGAGGTGTCATAAATGTTCACTGTTCTTAATTAGAGGTATTGGGTTTTGATCTGCGTTTGCCTCCTCTTGTTGAGCTACTACTACCTCGTTCTTGTCGCTCTTGTGGTGCATGGAATACTAGCCATGAGTCACTATCAACCTCTACACCAGTACCTTGTTTTTACAATTCTAACCAATCCTATGACAAAATTTACTACTGTGATGACCAATGTGCAATCTTACTTGTCACATAAATGTATGCAAACAAGTCCAACAACATGACATGTCAAAATGGTGTTGATGCCTAAGAAAACCATTCATGTTAAGACCAAAACATAGTGCTCGTTAGATTTTTCATATATTTAACCCCAAAACCTATGGTGGAGGCCTCCATACATCCACGTACTTGATGGCCATTCGTGCATGAAAAGGTTAATCTTCTCTCCACATATTGGTAGATACATATAACGGGCCTTGTATGCAACTCTACTTCATATATGGGGTCTGTAGCCCTTGTTTTTTGGAAACACTATTGCTACAATAAGAGCATTTAACATAGACAAAATAAAATTTGGACATAAATGCTAAAAGCTAGAATATTCTTTGTTATACCTCAAAAAAGAACACAAGTTTTCTCGATATCATAGAAGTACAAAAGCTTGATTGATATCATAGAGCAATGCAAGATTCCTATATAATGTATGGATATATCACACCTAGGCAAAGCTAAACCCTAAGCCTTTGTCTATGGATATATCATACCTAGCCAAACTTGAACCCTAAGCCTTTGTCTATGTAGCTAGTGTATGGATGTAATACACCTAGGCAAATCCAAACTTTAAGCATAGAAACCTAGTGTATTGATGTATACACCTAGCCAAAGCTCAAGCCTTTGTCTATAGCTTCATGAATACAAATAGATTATATTTTGTAGGCATGGTAGAAGTATTTATAGACTTTCTTTTCTTGTGTGCAAGCGACGGCTCTTTTCCCTCCACTATAGTCCTCTCCACAAACTTGCCATTTGTGTGTGCATGAATGCATCATTCCCCTCCACTCTAGTCTCACTAGATATTGCTCAAAGAATAGAGAATAAGTGGTGCCCAATGAAAAAAGAAACTTAAATATATCAATGGCCACCAAGAAAAATCATTAGTCTAAGCCAACCAATGCATGACTGGCATGTCAACATCATGAATTTTAAAGGAGGCATCAAAGTTCATTAGCATTCAAGAAGCATGCTTTAGGATGATTTAATAACTGATTGGGACCAAAAATATCTAAATTCATAAGAGCCAATGACTCACCCACACATGTAGAACCAAACTTTTTATGGAAGTTACAAGTCTGTCTGCCATATAAACAATGGAGCTCTCAAGTCAAGAAGTCAATATTGAGAGTAGGCAAACTGAACACCATGTAATTGAGTAGCATCAAGAGAAGAAGCAACAAGTATGTACTCATTCGAGAGCTATACTTTAAGTCATTTATCTCTTCTATCTTAACATTGGACTTAAGAAAAATGTTGCAATCTTCAAAGGACTTGACATTATGTGCTTTCCCTTTGTCTTTTTCATGCCTACCATTGTACATCTTATGGCATTGTGGCCTTATGTATCCTCCTACCTGCAATAATGATAAGTGAGAGAGGACTTAAGACCATGAGATTGGGTGATTGTCCATGAGTTTTAGACTTGTCCCTTATTCCCTTTTCCATCATGTCTATCTCTAACCATAAGTGCATGATAAGTATGGGATGCATTAATATTCTTCCTATTTACTTAAATAAAGCACTCTCTACATCTAAGCATTTAAATCTATCTTCAAGAGGTTTAGCACTCATAATAGTACAGAATGTATCCTAAGACTCACATAGTGTGACAAGCAGCAAGAAAAAAGACTATGTTATCCTCAAATGGAATGCCTTGTGAGATAAGTTGGCTGAAAATGGAATGAAACTCATTCACATGAGTGGATATAGGAGTGTCCTCCTTTACGCAAAGGTCCACAAGATTCTTCAACCAATACAATTGTGAGACATGATTGTGATGTCATAAACATCGGATACCTTTTTCCATTAATCATAAACACCACCTTCAGTTGCAATAATACTAAAGTACATCTACGTAAATGAAAACAATATAATGGTAGACTTGCATAGCTTATCAAGCTCATCCCAATCATATTTATCCCAAATTTTTGGCTTTATCCCCTTGGTTTTCAACGACCTAACATGTAACTGTCATTGGATCTATTTGAAATGCCTGTCATTATATATAGCAACCAAAAAGAATATGAGCTACTATGATAACTATCAATCATCCCTAAAACTAAGCCAAAATTTATACAATAAGATAAAGACTAAGCTAATACACTATTGTCATAAGTAAGAAGCACTAGAGTGCTGAATACAAGTGTTTGGTCTCAAAGAAACTTCTCAAAACATAATTTTAGCATGTCTATCCATAAAAATATAGTAAATGAATGTACAACTATAGGAAAATGAGCAAAAAGCAAAGCTTCCACTTCTAAGAATTCAAGGTAGCAACCAAGATATGTAATGCAACTAGCCATG
Organism: Lygodium microphyllum; assembly: GCF_053477565.2. Taxonomy (NCBI): domain Eukaryota; kingdom Viridiplantae; phylum Streptophyta; class Polypodiopsida; order Schizaeales; family Lygodiaceae; genus Lygodium; species Lygodium microphyllum. The sequence continues at coordinate 65,657,768 of NC_141151.1, read as the reverse complement.
CAAGATAGGCATAAACCACCTAGGTACCAAATATCGTTAGAGACCCTACATGGAAAATATGTAGATGAAATCCCAAACTAAAGAGTAGCATTTAGAGAAGCCAACTATGCATATATGAGATCTCGAGAAGCAACATACATCCACCAATCTGCAACTAGCTCAATGCATATGAATAGTGAGGCTCAAGAGCATAACTAAACATGCATCAAAGCTAACAAACTTGTTTGATAGGAGGAAGTACCATGTGTACAAACCAAAGCTAAATCAATCCATATTCATCAGTATTTGCATGGACAATGTAAGCCATAACTAGTTGAGCATATGTACATAGGAAAATAAGAGTCTCCTGCTAACTCAAGAGTCCAAGCTCTACAACAACGAGATCAAAGTTCTCCCATGGAAGCAAACGGGAATGTCCATTGCAGAGCAAAGCTCAATACGTATTCCTCATAGCATCTAGGTGTCTAGTGACATAAAGCAATACATCTGGTAGCATGTATCCCCAATAAGCATTCAAGTTTGTAATTGAAAAATCAGTGAAGCAAATAGCCACTGCAAGTATGCAACAGTGGAGCTCAAATCCAAAGTGTATAGCTCAATAAAAGCATATATGGGCATAAAAGTCAATGCCAAGTATCAACACATCCATGTAGTATTTCCAAAGTAATTATAGTAGGCATTCAATATATAAGCTTTTACATTGAATGCTTGTTGCCCCCACAGGGTATAATGGGAAAGAACCCTTCAAATAATGAGCTAAACAAGTTCTAATCAGTCCAAAAAACCAATGCTGGAATCAATATATAATCCAAACATAGTCCAAAAAACCAATGCTGGAGCAAGCTAGAAATGATTGAGAAGAACTGAGTGTGGATAGCCAAGACAGTTAGCACAAATCACATTAGCTATCCTAGAGGCTTTCATTGTTGCCACAAACCCCAATGGTTTCTTCCTAGAGCTCAAATCAATGCTAAGAAGGTCTTATGTAATGTAAGAAAGGGTGGGAGGTATGTGGGAAGCAACGAGATTGACACATACCTCACTAATTGGCTACCATGGAAGTTGTGAGTGAAGGTCTATTCCCAAGTTCAAGTGAATTTTGATGAAGCTCCTGAAATTCCCACCTTGATACCAATAAAAAGGTAGAGCAAGAGATAAGAGGACAAGTGGAAGCAAGAGGATGTAAGAGCTATGGAGGTTCAAGCAAGAGAGAGATCAAGATGTATCTTGGAACTCCAATAGTCACAATGTATGATCTACTTTTCCTTATTCTATTGTCCTAGAAAGAATAAAGAATAAACTAAAAGTGATAGGCAACTGCCACCTCCATTGTATAGGTGTGCATGCAGTAAATACAAGTAAATGTAGGTGGCTAGGCACATGCACCCTATAACCCCCAACAAAGTTGTTGATATCGGGGATGAGATAGAAAACCCTATTATGTTTAGAAGGATAGTAGGGAGTTGGATTTATGTGACTATCACAAGGCCAAAATTTGGATGTATTGTTAGACTTGTGAGTTGGTTTATGCGAGTACCTAAAAGGCCTTACTTAGATGCATATTGAGGTATGTAAAGTTCACCTTACATTATGGATTTTATTATAAAGTAAGTAAGGATGTATAGGTGTTTGGGTACACAGATGCATATTGGGCTAGTAGCACATCCAATAGAAGATCTACTAGCAAATTCATGTTTTCTCTCAGTAGTGCAGTGATTATTTAGAGCAACAATAAGTAGCCAACAACTGCTTTATTGAGTATAGAGGTGCTACTATGGTTTCATGTGAGGTGGTATGACTGTAATTTAAGTTATTGGATAATTTGGATGTACAACTAGATGGTCCAATTATCGTTCACTATGACAAAATGAGTAATGTAGCCACATTTGGCTCTTTGAGAAACAATAAAAGAACCCTTGTGGAATTTCAATGATTAACTTCCAAAATTTGTAGAGTATCCCAAGTTATCCAAATGACCAATAGATATCAAGCCCTTAGGAAGCTTGGGTACATGGTGTATATTTCGAAGACTAAAGGTAGATCCATTTTGAAAAGCAAATTGCACATCACTTGCACCATACGTAGTCATTTCCAAGATGAACTAATCCATGCTTGTTACTGTTATATGAATAGAAGCCTTTCCTATGAGGATCACATGAAAGGATGCACTAAAATAAAATCCAATCTTGAGTCAACTATCAATCTATTGCAACTAGCATTTGTGCAAAAAGACTAGAAGAACCAATGGGGTCTTCAGCTAATAAACTGTCCAAAATATCATTAAACTTCAACTCACCATTTGGAGCTACATTACTGGTGGGTATTCTAAAGGTATCCCATGAAGTATATAAGAAGCACAACAAAAATATTGCATTAACCTCAACTTCAAACTTCAAAATTTGAGCCTATATCCAACTAAATATGATGCTGAATTCATTAAGGTGGGAGGGGGGTGCGAGGCCATAGCAGAGCTCTCCTTCATCTAGTAGAGACCTCCTTCATCTATAACTCAAACAAAATTTTCATGATATATACCTTATTGGAGATAGTGAGAGCTGAAAAGATGAGTGGGTTGCCTCTTACCCACCCAGCCTCCAATCCTCAGTAAGAGAGCTAAAGAAGGGCACCACCTAGCCAAAGGGAGGATGGGCTAGGACATCCCTTTCCTAAGTAAATGGAAAGAACCAAAACACTTCACAAGAGAGAATTTCTAGCCCATTTTAAGGAAAACAAAGATGATGTTAGGTTAAGAGAGGTGATGGCTCCTAATTTCTCCCATAAACATATATATAACATGAGAAAATAAGAATTTTCCACCAATAGAATATATGGCAAGTCTTACTTAATAAGTTAAAGTATGAATGTAGAGGGAGAATTAGAAGAGAGTACATATGATATGGACACCATATGATCAAGACGTCATATTAGAATATAAGAGAGAGGGAGAGAGATGAGAAGAGAGGGAGACAAGAGGAGAAGAGGTAGAGGAAGCTTTCCATTATGTATGCATGGAATGCTATATAAAAAAAGAGACTCACTCATAGCTTACCTCAAAGAGATGGAATAGAATGAGGGTGTTGCATAATGTGCTCTTAGTGGCTCCCCTTTGGACTTGGTGATCTAGAGTGCTCTCATGTGTTTGTGATTGTGTGTCTCTTTACATCTCCATGGGCACCTTATATAGCCTCTATGAGGGATTAAATTAAGCTAATCTTCTTAATTAACATAATTCTAGATGATGTATGGCATCTTTGATCATATGGAGAAGAGTGGATGGGACAAGTCTTCACCTTGGTCATCATGCAAGAAGCCAAGGGTGGTGGTAGAAAAGCTAGAGAAAGGGAGCTAAATTACAAGAGGTGGGTGCCTGAAGTATATTATTATAATATATTTACAAGAAGAATAAAATGAAAAGTTGATGTGATAAGGGTGAAAGAGAGAAGAAACTTACATGTAGCCCCAGCAGTCTGCACCTTTGTAACTTTAAATCGGTGAAGAATCTGAAAAAAGTTTCTTTTGCAACTTTATAGACCAATAGGTTGAAACCAGTCAGGCAGCGCGAGAATTTTCTTGAAATTTGATTTTTTTAAAGGATTTATTAAAATTATTAAAAACATCTTTCAAAAACTACTTTGACTTTAATTCCTTATATATATGTATATATAAATACATATAAGCATGTGATAGAGGTTCATGCTTATAAGCTTTTGTGTAAGATCCAAATGACACCATGATGTGGACATTGACTTGTGTACAAGGGTAAGGTGTCCTCTAATGATGGTGATAGATCCCAAATCTTGGTGATGTAGGTGGAACCCGTGTGTAGTTGGAGGTTAGTCATTTGAAAAAAATCTATGCACTCACTCAATCCCTAGGTGTAATCCATTTCCATCTCCACTAAGATAACCCATCCCTTTTACCCTTTACATTGACAATCCTTCTAAGAAATTGTTTCCCCACTTGCTAGAGTTATCATAACTGAGAAGCAATGTAGCATACCTAGTGTCCAAAGTGATAAGATGTAGGGTTTAGGCTATGGGTAAGGCTTTTGATAGGGGTTTTGGCCAAATTTTGTGATAGAAATCCGATTTATAAAAAACCCAGATCATTAGCCCTCCCCTTAGGCTAGAGGCATTCATGCCTCTAGCTTGCTAATGATGGTCCAATAGAGTAGGGAGGACTACACTCCCTCATTGGTGGCTCTTTGTTGAATGACTGCTCTAAAGTGTCCCTAATTCTTTGAAAATAAGGCTTGAGTCGCTATCCATTTACCCTTCTCTTGTGAACCCTCCCATCCATCTCACCTAGCTTATAGCTGCCATTTGGATATCTTCTTATGACCATGAATGGCCCTTCCCACTTGAACACAAGTTTAGCATCCTTTCTGTTATCAAAGCGGTTATCATAGTGTAGCACAAGTGATCCTTCCCTTATGTGCTTGCCAGCCAGCTTCTTATTAAATGTATTCCTCCTCTCTTCAGCGTGCATAGAATAGTGTTGGATTGTTGCTTCTCTGTCTAACTCTAGCCTCTCTAGATCCAAGATCCTTTCCTCTAACTTCTTATCTTGATTCTTCTCTTGACTAGCTATTAAAACACGTAAGCTGGCCAATTCCACCTCTATAGGAAGCAAAAACTCTTGGCCATAAACGAGGTAAAATGGAGTAATAGCCAAGTGAGGTTTTGAATAAAGTCTTGTAGGCCCAAAGAGCTGCACTCAATTTTTTATCCCAATGCTTGGGGTGCATGTGTACTTGCTTGGTAATTATCTTACAAATCAGCCTGTTCACCTTTTCGACCAAACCATTACACTATGGGTAGTAGGGAGTAGAATGCCTACACTTGATTTTTAGCCTTTCCATTAGCTCCCCCACTAGATTAGCCCTAAAACCAAGATACCGATCAGAGATAATTTCTAAACATATGCCAAACTTGCAACAAATGTTTTCAAACACAAATTTTCCCACTTCTTAGGCTATGATCCTACTAGTTGTTGAAGCCTTAGCCCACCTCGTCATGTAGTCCACACCCATTATGGTGTATTCCTTGCCAGACTAAGTTTGTGGGAGGGGCCCTATTGCATCAATACCCCATTTCTCAAATGGGCCATATGTAGTTATGGGATTTTGTTCCTCATACACTAGCTTTCTTGGTTTGGCCGCAAGCATCACAAGTGTAGCACTAATGTTGCACATCTCGATGCAGACTAGGCCACACAAAATCGGCTTGGAGAATCTTTCTATTGGTTATTTCTTGAGCAAAATGTCTGCCACAAACCCCCTCATGGCATCTCTTCATCACATCCATGGCACCCTTCTAAGCACTGCATCCTTTCCTTTGCAATACAACACATCATTTATCAAGCAGTATTTAGTGGCCTTAGTAGCCAACCACCTTTTCTCACTCTTATTCATATGTGTAGGTGCATCACCATGCTCAAGAAAATAAAGCACATCTTGTAGTTGAAACTTACCTTGAAACAAGGGGAGCTTTACTACAATGATGGCCACCATTACCTCTTTCAAATTTTCAGTTGCTAGAGCATCTGCGTCACCGTTTGTGCACCTTGGCACAAAATAGATTTGGGCTTTTTGTAGCTTCCTCATGAGATTTTTAGCTCCTCTCATTTTCATGCCTAAGTTATCATTTTTACAAGCCCATATTCCTTTCATTTGCTTAACAATTTAGCTCCTCTCATTTTCATGCCTAAGTTATCATTTTTACAAGCCCATATTCCTTTCATTTGCTTAACAATTAGCATAGAATCCCCAAAAACATTAAGTCGAGTGACACCATGTGAGAGACACCACCTCAAACCTAAAAGCAAGGCTTGATATTTTGCCTCATTGTTAGAATGAATATCCTTTGGGCTAATACCTTCTCCAGAAAGTTTGTCACCTTCGGGACTGAACACCACTATTCTTGTTGCCACTCTGTCTTTAATACACTTGTAGGCCCCATCAAGGTAGAGGGCATGGGCATTCTCCACCCGTGGTAGGTCCTTAAGAGGAGATGTCTCCTCTTTTACTTTTCCCTTCTCTTTTTCCTTCTTTTGATGGCATCTATGAGTCAACAAATCAGCTAGCCAGGTCCAAGTAGAGTCCTCCACCTTGAAGGTGTAGTCAAACTCTTGGAGTTGTATCAGTCACTTAGCGATTCTTGGTGAAACATCCATGTGATGTAAGGCATAGGGAAAATGCTCTTCTGTCGTAATCACTGTGAACGGCCTAGGGAGAAGATAAGGATGAAACTTACTTACAGCAAACATTAGAGACAAAACCATCACCTCCACCATCTTGTACCCTCGTTCTGATGCTATCATTACTCTGCTAGAAAAGTAAACCGGCCTCATCAGGCCAGTTTTCTTTTATATTAGTGATGCCTCTAGAGCATCTTCCCCAAAAATTGGATTGACAAAAAACTCTTGATCCCAACAAGGCTGTAAAATTACGGGAAGGGTGTTGAGAGCCTTCTTCACCTCATGAAAGCACCTTTCACTTTCGTCACTCCACAGGTCTTCTTAGAGCAGGTCAATTGTTGCAGTGGAAACACTAATTGGGAGAGGAGATGAATGAGCCGCCCCACATATCGCACCTTCTGAATAAAAGAGGTTAGTTGCTTCACAGAAGATGGTGACGGCATCACCAATAGGGCCCTAATTTTGTTTGGATCCGCTTCAATGCCCCTCTCACTTACGACATGCCCTAACAAAGTTACACTACTTTCGCCAATACAACACTTCTCATGGTTTAGCTACCCCCCATTTGTGCAAGGCAGTTGAAACCTTCATCCACCTTCCCTTGATGTAGAGCCTTAGAACTATAAATACAAAAATCATCAATAAAGACCTTGATGGACTTACCAAAATATGGCTGGAAGACATAGTTCATGAATCGCTAGAAGGTAGTTGGGGAATTTGTTAATTCAAATGGCATTACTTTGTAAGAAAAACACCCCAAGGTGTAATGAAGGTGGTCTTCTATTGATCCTCCTCAGCTATTTAGATCTAGAAATAACCTGAATGCCCATCACAAATTGAACTATTCCCAACCGTCGTAGTCGCTGGACCACTAGCCTTGCTCCATCTTTTAGATTAATGTGATATTGTACTGCCATCACACCTGTGATGTGTTCATAATCAGAAATAAAAAGTACACAGTGTTTTATCACCACTTCCATGTAGGCTGCCTTATCCTCAGCTGATAGATCCTAAGTCAACATTTTTTCCAACCCCTCCTTCTCAACCTTTGGAAGCTGCTGTGGAATTTCACTACTAGAAGGCCCTTTCAATGTAATCCCCATCACTTCTAGAGAGCTTTCTTCCTCCTCATTAGAAGACTCGCCCTCTGTCGTAGATGACCAATCCTCGCTGGAACTCCATTCATCAGTATTGGTCTCTCATGCAAGATCCTCCTGTCGGCCCTCCTTCATGTTGTAGATAGTGCTCTTCCATTTCTATTCCCCCTTCTGTGGCCTTAGCTCTAAAGCCCTTGTCTCCCAATCTTGTCTACCTTTCATTTCCATTAGCCATGGTTGCCCAAGAATGAGTGGATAGCCATGCCCCTTCACTGGCATCACATACATGTCAAGATCCAATTACACTCCTCCACACACCTTTACCTTGACCTTCTTTATAGCTCCTAAAAAATTTACTACCACATTGTTAGTCATTTTTGGCCCCAAATTCAGTCGTTTCACTTACTTCTAATCCCAAACAATGCATTAACTTTTCCATCATGACACAAATTTCTGCACCTCCATCCACATATGTCTTTGATACTCTCTGTCCCATTGATTTTGGCTTCCACTAGAGGTACAATATCTTTTGTCTTTCTAGCCTTGATTGCATTCACATGTCTATTCTTCATGGGTCTAATGCTTACCATCTTTGACCATTATTGCCACACTGTTGGAGATAGATGCAGTAATTGTGGCCATGAAATTTTTGGCCCTTAATCCCTCACATCAGTAAGGAAATCATAAGCTCTAGTACCTTTACACAGGGAAAAATCATCTAGCTCAATGTATGGGCATGAGTGAGCCCTCCTCTTTTTACTGCCGCGTGTCTTTGAAGCCTTAGAAGACTCTGCCTCTTCTTCCATATTTTCAACCTCCTCTGGTGGTGTAGGCTCCATCCTCTCAATTCTACGGGTTTTCTTCACCGGCATTGCTTCAATATCTGCTACTTTGTGTTGGGGGTAAAGGTGCCTTTTTTTCAGTTCTCAGGTTGCAATCAAACAGGGCAGTCATAGCTCAAACCCTTGGAGCTTGGATCTTGCTCCCTCTTGCATTTGGGCACTTGAGAATTGTTGTGGGCCTCCCTAGGCACCCCCTGGAGCCTCCAACCACTACCATTCAGGCCACATGGATGCACAGGAGCAGAAGAAGGGATCAACAAATTTGTGCCATTTTTTTGGCTGTTCTGGATAGCACACTACAACAGCTCACCTACTTCTCATTGATGGCTATGTCATGCTTCTTCGGGCTTGACAATGCACTCGACAATGGTCTCTAACTTCGGTTGAAGCCTCCTTGATCATTGGCATTAGTTTTGGGTCTGATCTGTACATTCCCAGGACTGTTTACAGCAGTCCCACAGTCATGCTATGCAGAAGTAACATTGGCATCTAATGCTATGCTTGTTTGGGCAGTTCTACTTAACCGGTTTGGTACCTATTGATGCTTGATTGTTTGGGGGATGTAAGTCACATGTTATGCCATCATTTTGGACTGATGTTTTTGCTGAAAATACTCAATTTTGAACAGTAAATCACTGCTATACCACAGTGGGCTAAAACCTATTATCTCATGTTTGGTTATGCCTATTGGATTCGGGCTATGTCTCTGGGATATGCAATGAAGTATTGACCTTTGCGGTATGACATCCTTTGGTTTCGAAATGCTTTTGAGCTTGTATTAAGATCTGACTTGGTTGTCAGTTACATGCTCTTTGAATGCTTTCAGGCTTATGCTTTACAAGTGTGAGATAGCTTGGGATTTATGCTCCAGATGTACCCTACTGGGATTTGGCATGTCTGATGCTATGTATTTGATGTATTATAGCATTGCTTGCTCTCTTTGCATCTGACTTCACTTCTAGTGGGAGCCTCTTGGAATATTTGGATGTACACAAAGTCTTATTTACAGATAAGCTTGGGCTTGTGGGACAATTACATGCATTTGCTCTCTTGAGAGCATTATGTCTGCAGTTTGTCTATAGTGGGTTGATTTGATACGCCTATTGGGATAGGCACCTATCTCTATCACAGGTTTGTCGGTTTTGTATGCATCTTGGATGGATTTGTATTGAGCTTCTTGCTCTATCAATTGTGCTTGTGCTTGGTCTCTTCTTTTACTCCGAGACCCATTACATGCATGACTTCTGGACCTATGAGATGTCTCTTGCCTGACAGGTTATTGGTTTGACAGTTCTTGGTACCTTCTTACCCCTTGAAACTCTTTGTTGGATGTTTCTTGCTACCTGGCAGTTGCATTGACATATGTATCAGTGATTGCTTCATTTTGAGACAGTTTTACATACTACTGTCATTTATTACAGCAAGCTAAAATCTGCAGATTTTGAGCACTTCTATGAGGGTAATGCTTACTATTTGATGTTATCTTGGTCATATTTGGTGGACAGGTGCTTCTCTTGGTGAAATCCACCATTTTAGCCAATTTTAGCAGTGGTTTTAGTGCATTTTTTGCTAATTATAGCAACTTGAAATTTTACATTTTTACTTTGATTTGGGACAATATAGCTGGTCATTTGAAAGATACAACTCTCTTTAACATTGCCAAGTTGGATGGTACCAACTATGGGTATTGGAAGTCCCAAATATGGCAGGTTTTGGTGTAGAAGTTGTAGATTAAACCCTTGCATTTCAAGGGTGTCAAAACTAAGGATATGAATGATGATGTTTGGATGGAAGTTGATGAGCTATGCAAGTCTACCGTTATTTTGTCACTCTCAAAAGAGGTCCATCATAATGTTGTTGAAGATGAGAATCAGAGTGCATGGGATTTATGGGAGAAGATTCAAGAGCTTTATGCGCAGCAGAGTCCTGCGTCACAGATGTATTGATTGAAGTAGTTAATGGACCTTCGCATGAAGGAGGGGACCTCCCTTTCATCTCATTTCAGTCAGTTTCATGCTATCATGAAGAGTTTGTTGTGATAGGGTATTGAGTTCAAAGACAACTTGCACCTGTTGTTTCTGCTTGGCACCTTGCCTGAATCATGGGATGTCTTCCGTACTACCATATGCACAAACAAGCTTGATGGGCTGAAAATCAAAGATGTTGAGAGTGCTTTATTGACTGAGGAAATCAACAGGAGAAACAATGATGCTTCTTGCTCTTCACATGCATTGACCGTTAGAGGTGGCAGAAATGGCAGGCATGATAATGATCATAAGGGCAGGGACTCTCAGAAGTCTAGGTCCAAGTCACGTGGTCGCAGTAAGTCTCATGGATGGAAGTCTGATCCTACTTGTCATTATTGTGGGAAAACAGGAGATATTAGGCCACAGTGCCATAAAATGCGCGATGATAAGCGCAAGAAAAAGGGAAAAGAAAAAGTGTAGGAAAAGTCTTCAGAGTACAGTATTGTACCTGCAAAGTCCAGTGTGAAGATAGAAGAGGTTAATGTCATGCAGGCCATTGATTCAGATGATGATTACATACTTGCAGCTTCTTCATGAGATGCCTTACAGGCTTCTGAGATACATTCTATGTATGTGCAGTGCTGGCTCTTGGATTCGGGTGCGTCCTTTCATGTGACACCCTGTCGAGATTGGTTTCATACCTATCGTACCATGTCTGGTTCTGTGCGTCTTGGTGATGATAGGTCCTTTGACATTGTGGGCATTGGAGATGTTAGACTTTAGTTTCCTTCTAGCAATTCTTTTATTTTGCATGATGTACGCCATGTACCTGCGTTGACTTGCAGCCTTATGTCAACTGGATAGCTTGATGATGTAGGGTATTTTGTGTCTTTTGGAGACTCTACATGGAAGATTACTCGTGGCATGCTTGTACTTGCAAGAGGTGCCAAGTCTAGCAGCTCTATCCCTTACTTGTATCAGGAGCTATATTGGATCATGTTTTGTTTGTGGGTTCTATTCCCCATGTATCCCTTTGGCATGCTCATTTGGGGCATATGTCTCTTAAAGGAATGAAAATGCTCCGTGCTTTGCAGTATCTTCGGCCTTTTGACTCTTCGCATTTTGATTCTTGTGATCATTGTTTGTATGGCAGGTAGACTAGAAATACGCATAAAAATTTTGGTAAGAAACACATGGGTGAGCCCTTAGCTCTTGTGCACTCAAATATATGTGGACCCATGCCTTGTCAGTCACTTGGTGGGGCAAAGTACTTTGTTACTTTCATAGATGATTACTCACGTAAGGTTTGGGCTTATCCCATAAAGAGAAAATCTGATGTCTTAGATACATTTCAGCATTGGCTCGCATTGGAAGAGAACCAGTCTGGGAAAATGCTCAAATACCTAAGGTTAGATAATGGGGGTGAGTATGTATCATGTGCTTTTGAGTAGTTTTGTGATGAGCAGGGTATTAAGCGTCAGTTGATCACCCCTTGGATCCCACCCTAGAATGGTATGGCTAAACACATGAATAGGACCATTCAGGAAAGGGTCTATAGCATGCTTAGCCAGGCTGGCTTATCGCAACACTTTTGGGCTGAGGCAGTTACTACTGCAGTGCATCTCATTAACAGGTCGCCTAGCAGTGGAATTGACTTTCACGTTGCAGAGGAGGTATGGGCAGGCAAGCCCCCCTCTTATGATCATTTGCGTGTCTTTGGATGTGAGGCATTCTGCCATGTGCCCAATGACAAACGCAATAAGTTGGATCCTAAAAGTGTCAAATGCATTTTCATTGGCTATGGAGATGTAGGAGAGATGGGTTACCATCTATGGGATCCACAGGCGCGGAAAGTGATCCGCAGCCATAATGTCATCTTTCATGAGGACAAAATGCATATGCAACCTAAGAAAGTGGTTGAGGTACGCAGAGTTATCTTTCAGGAGGAGCCACCTGCTCCCATTCAACCTGCTCCACAACCAGGTAGACAGTGTATAGCATCACCTGATGCTCATGGCCCAGATGCTAGACATGCTGATGTTAGACAGGATGTCGGTCAGGCAGCAGAGCTTGAGTTGAGGCATTATACTAGAGATAGACGACCTCATGACCGTTTTGCGCCCTCTATGGATTATGTACTGGTTACAGATGCAGGCGAGCCTCTTACCTATGATGAGGCTATGCACAGGGGTGATTGTCACTCTTGGGAGAGGGCTATGTAGTCTGAGCTTGAATCATTGCATAAGAATAAGACTTAGGATTTGGTTTCCTTGCCTCAAGGTAAGAAGGCTTTGCCATGCAAGTGGGTGTACAAGCTAAAAAGTACCTCTGGACACCCCAGGCCGGCATACAAGGCTCAATTGGTTGCTAAGGGTTTTAAGCAAGAGCATGGTGTTGAATTTGATGAAGTCTTTTCTCCTATGGTCAAGATGACCACCCTACGCTTAGTCTTGGCCTTGGTTGCACAGCTTGACTTGGACTTGTACTAGATGGATATCAAAACGACTTTTTTATATGGGGACTTGCATGATGAGATTTACATGGAGCAACCTAAGGGCTTTGCAGACCCTGGCAAGGAACACCTAGTGTGCAAGCTAAAGAAGAGTTTATATGGCTTGAAGTAAGCACCTAGGGAATGGTACCATAAGTTTGATGTGTTCATGCAGTCACAGGGCTACAGCCCCCGTAGTGCTATGGATCCGTGCTTGTACACGAAGAAAGCCCGTGACAGTTCTTTACTGATTTTGGTACTCTATGTGGATGACATGCTTTTAGCAGGGACAGCTCATGAGGAGCTAGATGATCTTAAGGCTCAGCTCAAAAAGAGCTTTGAGATGAAAGATCTAGGATATGCCTCTCATGTACTTGGTATGCACATTACACGCGATAGATCTCAGGGACTACTCTACCTGTCTCACAGAGGGAGTGCATTCATAAAGTCCTTAAGCACTTCCGCATGCAGGACGTTAAACCTATTGGCTGTCCATTACCTTCTCATGTGAAGGTTTCACAGGCCGATTGTCTGCAGACAGATGAGCAGAGGGCCGAGATGGCCAAGATTCCCTATGCATCAACCATGGGCAGTGTTATGTATGCCATGATAGCCACCCGTCCAAATATTGCTTTTGTAGTTGGGGTTGTGGCACATTATATGGCTACACCTTGCAATAAACATTGGGATGCCGTGAAGGGTATCATGCGGTACCTGAAGGGCATAGCATATATGTGTTTTCGTTATGGCAGCCAAGATACAAGAGTTGTGGGGTACACTGACTCTGATTATGTAGGACATGCAGATAGTAGGAAGTCCACTTCTAGCTATGTGTTCATTTATACTGGAGGGGCTATCTCTTGGATGTCCAGGGCACACAAGTGTACGACCCTTTCTACTACAGAGGCTGAGTATATTGCAGCCATAGAGGCTTGCACCGTTTGATTGCAAACCTTGGTATGATAGATGCTATGCCTACATTGCATTCGGATTCTATGAGTACCATTCAGCTGGCCAAGAATCCGATCTTCCATGCAAAGACGAAACATGTTGAGGTGAGGTATCACTTCATTTGTGAGGTCGTTGAGGATAGGTCTGTTGACCTTGTCAAGATTCTGACTGAGCAGAATCCTGCAGACTTGATCACGAAAAGCCTCACTACTGAGCGCTTTGCCTTCCTCAGGAGATTGATGGGCATTGGGGATGAGATGACGTATTTTTCCTCATCCTGTTGTACATGTGTACATGTTGTACTGTCTTTTCTTTTTTCTCTCTCTCATTGGGGCAAATTCACCTTTAAGTGGGAGGTTGTTGGAAGTAAAGGCGCCTCCTCCTAGCTACTCGTGTATTACTACACTGACAGTGCTCTCCATTGCATACTACAGGTGCCGAGCGCCCATCAAAGTCACTTATTCTTTATTCTTTTAGTGACAATTTGAATAAAAGAAGGCCCGGCCACACATTGTGGTTTTTGGAGCTCCCATTTGTGCCTCAGCTCGCTTCCAAGCAAGCTTCGATCCTTCTCACCTTTCACTTTAGCCTTCCCTTTGACATCACTCTCATCCAAACTGATCATCTTGATGTCATGATTCTCTGGCGGCTAGACAGGCAAGGGCGGCACCTCTACAAGTGGTCGAGGATGGTGGAAAACTTGAACCGGTGGTGGAGGCCCTGGATTCAATGGAACAAGCCTCTCCTAGGTGGTGTCACTCGTTGTCCCCTCCTTCTTGGTTGGAACCTATTTCCTGGCAGATGCCTAGGATGAGGGAAAAAGTACATACATGGCCAGTCTCCCCACACTTATAGCAAACATACTCTCTTTCTTGTCTCCTTGGGCCCCAATTGCCTTCATTTGCAAGGGGACGGGCTGTACTTCTTGCACTAAATTCAATGAAAGGCTTTCAAGTTGATTAGTAATGCGTTGTGAGAGCTCTTGCTGTGGCATTTTTGGTTCGGGTGGGATCTCTGCTATTTCTCTAGGCCTTGGCATGGTTGGTAAAACGTGCATGGGCTCAACTCCCCCCTTCAACTAGGCTTGATACTTCAATTTCCTATTTTTCTCTCTAGCATAAGTGATTGATTCTTCAGAGGATGTGGGAAACTTGCTTTGACCTTCTCCCTTAGTAGAGGGTAGAGTCCGGTGAGAAAATGATCTTTCTTAAGGCAATTAGGTACTCTCTCTCCCTCGGCTAAGGAGGTTGTCCATTTATCCCACAATTTTATAAACATGCATTCATATGCTTGGTACTCCCCTGGTAAGGTTTTTGGCAAAGATCTAGGAGTTGTCTCCAAAGATCTTCAGGAGGCTCTGTATCTTGGTACTCGTGCAAGAATGCAGTCTTGAGATCCTTCCAGTTACCCCTTGTAGCCTTCGGGAGAGCTTGATACCACACTCGAGCATCACCCTTTAAAACTAAAGAGAAGGCCGGTACTTTGGTTGCTTCATCATTCCGGCCTGTGACTAGGAATGCCATTTTTAAATCATCTAGAAAATCTAGAGCTTTCTCCCCTTTGTGCCCAAAAAAGCTTGGAAAAGTCTAGAGCTTTCTTCCCTTTGTGCCCAAAAAAGGTTTGAAAATCCATGATAGAAATATGTTGATCTAGCTCAATATAAAACAAAGATGAACACGTCTAGGCCCAAGTCATATCTTATTAAGGGTAGAATAAATGGATTCATAGATGCATTAATCTCAGCAAGACGATGAGAGCCCAATAAGTCCCTTATGATATTTTGGAACTTGAGTTTTGTGCTAGCTATTATGTGCACAGTTTGCTTAGCAAGAGGATGGATAGGTCTATACAAATCCCTATGGTTCATGGGATGTACTTAGAGTAGAATGAATATGTGCACATTAAAGGAGATGTTATATTCCAAAATAGGAAATATTATGGGGTCAAGGGACAACAAGATCTCTCTCAACCTCTCAGCTCCAAAATAGAATACCAATCTTTTTTGAAAATGTATCGTTCTAATAATGCAAACATCCACCCTAATGTTTTGAACTGATTGAAAGTTGTAGAAAATAGGATAATTCATTTATGCATTAACTACAAATTTCCACTACAAACTTTCATGAAGCGTGTTACTGAATATCTGGCCTCTTAGATCCCACCACTTGAGAGATGCAAAGGGTTTGCTCACCAATGATTAGGCCATCATTAGCCATGTAAAGTTCATAGGCTTCGATAGCTACCTTCTCAATTACTTTTATCCTTCTTGCTAGTAGTAGTTGAAGTGCCTCACCATATATAGCCTCTTGCCAATATCGCACACCATTGATGTGTAACTCCCCCCCCAAAAATTTATTAATTCCTGAATTTGAAAGTGCTTTCACCACTTAAGACGAGGCTCCTTAGGGAGTGTCTTTACACTAGACACAAAGCACTCAACACAATGCCTTGACCTAAAGACTTGATGAGAGCAAGATTTATCTTGAAGTGAAGAAGAGTGTGTGTAATTAACTTGCTTTACCCGCATACGTGCCGTTTGTCGATAAAGATTCTTCTTCTCTTGAGCTTCTTTTGAAGACCTTAGTGATACTATTGATAATTTAATCCCTTGAATAGGATTTGATGAAGATTCCTACTTAGTGATCCCTTGACAAACACTCTTTGAAGAAGAGGACAACTCCTTAGATGTTTCTTCTTTCATAGAAATTGTAGAGCATAGCTTGAGAAGTCCTCCTCAATGGGGGCACCAAAATGAGAGCTAAAAATATGAGTGGGTTGCCTCTTACATATCTAGCCTCCAATCCTTACTAAGAGAGCTAAAGAAGGGCACCACCTAGCCAAAGGGAGGATGGGCTAGGACATCCCTTTCCTAAGTGAATGGAAAGAACTAAAACACAACTTCACAAGAGAGAATTTGTAGCCCATCTTAAGAGAGATGATGGCTCCTAATTTCTCCCATAAACATATATATAACATGAGGAAATAAGGATTCCCTACCAATAGAGCATATTGCAAGTCTTACTTAATAAGTCTAAGTATGAATGTAGAGGGAGAATTAGAAGAGAGTGCATATGATTTGGACACCATATGGTCTAGACGTTATATTAAAATATGAGAGAGAAAGAGAGAGATGAGAAGAGAGGGAGATAAGAGGAGAAGAGGTAGAGAAAGCTTGCCATTATTTATTCATGGAATGCTATATAAAAAAAGAGACTCGCTCATAGCTTACCTCAAAGAGATGGATTAGCATGAGGGTGTTGCATAATGTGCTCTTAGTGGCTCCCCTTTGGACGGTTTGGTGATCTAGAGTGCTCTCATGTGCTTGTGATTGTGTGTCTCTTTATATCTCCATGGGCACCTTATATAGCCTCCATGAGGGATTAGATTAAGCTAATCTTCTTGATTAACATAATCCTAGATGATGTATGGAATCTTTGATCATATGGAGATTAGTGGATGGGACAAGTCTCCACCTTGGTCATCATGCAAGAAGCCAAGGGTGGTGGTAGAAAAGCTAGAGAAAGTGAGCTAGATTACAAGAGGTGGGTACCCAAAGCACATTATTATAATATATTTACAAGAAGGATAAAATGGAAAGTTGATGTGATAAGGGTGAAAGAGAGAAGAATATTGCATGTAGCCAACAGTCTGCACCTTTGTAACTTCAAATCGGTAAAGAATCTGAAAACAAGTATCTTTTGCAACTTTGTAGACTAGGTCGAAACCAATCGGGCAATGCGAAAATTTTCTTGAAATTCGATTTCCCCTGGGATTTATTAAAATGATTAAAAATGGCTTTCAAAAGCTACTTTGAGTTTAATTCCTTACATATATATAAATACATATAAGCATGTGACATAGGGGATCCATGCTTGTAAGCTTTTGTGTAAGATCTAAATGACACCATGATGTGGACATTGACTTGTGTACAAGGGTGAGGTGTCCTCTAATGATGGTGATAGATCCCAAATCTTGGCGATGCAGGTGGAACCCAAGTGTAGTTGGAGGTTAGTCCTTTGAAAAAAATCTATGCACTCACTCAACCCCTAGGTGTAATCCATTTCCATCTTCACTAAGATAACCCATCCTATTTACCCTTTACATTGACAATCCTCCTAAGAACTTGTTTCCCCACTTGCTAGAGTTATCATAGCCGAGATGGAATGTAGCATACTTAGTGTCCAAAGTGATAAGATGTAGGGTTTAGGCTATGGGTAAGGCTCTTGATAAGGGTTTTGGCCAAATTTTGTGGTAGAAATCTAGTTTGTAAAAAACCCGGATCAATAGTTTCCTTCTCATAAGTATCACATAGCTTCTTCCATAAGTCATGTGTAGTGGTCTCATTCACAACTGTGAAATATACAGATTCTACCAAGTGCAATCTAATAGTGGATTTGGCCACTGTATTAAGCTCTCAAAAATCCTCTTCAAACATGTCTATTGGTTTCCATCTATGCCTCTTATGGCTTATTTATGAGCAAATATGCATGGATATTATATTACTCATTCATGTGTAAATATGCATGGATATTATGATACTATATGTAGGTTAAGAATTGATTGAGTATATACATTGAAGTCTTTATTCCAATAACACTTGTTGCACAAATAACAACCAACAATAAACTCTAAACTATGAAATCTATAATTTGCAACTTGTGTCAAACAACGTGCAACCTAAAATTGCTTATTTCTATCAGTCTATAGCCTTGTGGCATATTTTGTAGGTTTTGAAATAGTTGTGCAGAAATGTAAAAAAAGACAAAACAACTTGTGCAGCACTTACAAGTGTAAAAAATGAGCCCAAAGTAACCTCAAACCTCTTTGTGATACTTATGAGAAGGAAGGCTATGTGATACTTACAAAGAGGTTAAAATTTTTTACAAAGAGGAGCCTTAAGAAATTTTTAACTTCTTTGTGCACATAAAATCTTGTCCAAAAGTTCTATTGGTGGCACTGGCAAGTGGAAGTCTCCACTCACTCTAATACTAGTTGAATGGAGATTGTACACACACACACACATATGAGATGCTACATTTTTTGTGCCTCCATGTAATATCTTCTAAAGACAAAGAACTCTTCTGTGGATATACACAGAGACCATGTCTTCTTCTTTTAAGATTTGTTCTTGCCTTTTTAGATTAGCATACACCTTTTGTCATCCCTTGGGATCTTAAATATCTTGTCTGATAATCTTGATTTGATCATCCATTTCTTCTAGCATTTTTCTTCAAGCTTCTACCCTTAGAGTAGGATTGGAAAAATTAAGTGGCATACAACAATCTTGACTATATAGTGCTTGAAATGGAGCCATTTGAATACTTTGATGATAGGAGGCATTATAAGAAAATTCCACTAAGGGTAGATACCGAATCCACCTTTTAAGTTCCTTGCTACTATATAGTGCCTGAAATGGAGTCATTTGAATACTTTGATGATAGGAGGCATTATAAGAAAATTCCACTAAGGGTAGATATTGAATCCACCTTTTAAGTTCCTTGCTACAATATGCGTGTAAATTATACTCAATCTCTTGATTAACTCATTCTGTCTGCCCATCAGTTTGTGGATGATAAGCAATGCCAAAGTTGGGTTTCAATGGCTTTAAATAAACTCTTCTAGAAATGTGATGTGAAAAGAGAATCACGATCACTGATGATCCTTTTAGGTAACCCATGTAGCCTAAAAATCTCTTTTACTGAAATTCTTGCAATATCTGAATCTTTATAATTGGTTTTTGTTGGAATAAGATGAGCGACCTTTGTTAGCATGTCTACTATTACCATTATTGAGTTATATCCTCCTTGCACAAAAGGTAACCCAACTACAAAGTCCATGCTAATAAACTCCCATTTCATCTGGGGAATGTCAAGTGGTTGGAGTTTTCCTAGTAACTTGACATGTTCAAATTTTACCCTTTGGCAATTTAGAAATTCCATTGACATACTTAAGTACATCACCCTTGAATCTTTGCCAGTAATTGCTTTTCTTGACAGTATTAATATTTTTTGTATACCTTCGGTATCTTGAAAAAGGAGAGTCATGTGATTCCCAAAGTGTCCTTCTCTTAAGAGTCTAACTTGAAGGAATTCATAGTCTCATTCTGAAAGAAACAAGTTCTTCGTCTTCATCTATAGAGAATTCCTAATACTTAGTCTTGAATTTGGGATCGTGTTCCTTATTCTGAACTTCCCAAAACAATTGTTGATAGTTTGGGTCTGTAATACTTCCATGCAATTAAAAGTTAGTTGTTAGTTCAAAAGTTAGTTAGTCAATTAGTAAGTTAGTAAGATTACTGACTAAAGTAAAAACTAACTAACATTAATAACTAACTAGCAACAAATTTTATTTAATTAAAAAAAACAAAGATCGTAACTCGATATTTTTTTGGGATTGACAAGGACTATAGTCACCCATCACGAATTTTACAACGTGAACGAGAGTTATGAGCCATATTAGTCACATTAGGGTCAATGTGTATAGTATGGATGGTTCAAAAATATTAGATTTTTGGACAAAACTAGCATATTTTTTATATTTTGGATATTATTTATTATAAATATCCTAAAAAGCTATGAAAATTTCTAGAACATGGTGTCATGTAAAAAGAGCGTGGTTTTTTCAACCAATTTTGGAGATTTAATGCAAAAAAAAGGAATAGCAAAATCGTGCGCGTTGCAATCGTAGTTTACATGTAACAAACATCACTCTAGGGAGAAGAATGAGCGATCTAGAAGATTTTTGAGCAAGTGTATTGGAGTTTTACCCCCCCTTTCGAAGCCAACAAAACCATTAGATTTGTGATTTGAGCATCAGATTGTATCTTAGAAGTTTCATATTGCTAATTTTTCCAAGATCCCCTTCATAAAGAGCTCTTCTTCTCAGCCACAACCATTCTTCTCTAATTTAGCTATAAATAAGAGACATGGGGAGCAATTTAGGGAGGCACAAGGAGACCTCAAGAGGATGCGAGAGGGAGGTAGAGAGAGGGAGGTAGAAGGATACCCCTCCAAGAGGCTACGAGATGGAGCTAGAGAGAGAGAGAGATAGAAAGAGAGAGAGAGAGGAGTTACCCCGAGAGGCCACGAGGGAGTCTTGAAGAGCTAACTGAGTTACCTTTAGAAAGAGAAGTTGATCATACGATCAAACTTGTTCCAAGAGCCGCTCCAGTTGCAAAAATACCTTACAAAATGTCTATTCCTAAAGCCATCGAACTAAAAGAGCAACTCAAATAACTGCTACTACAAGGGTATATTTGGCCAAGTAGTTCACCATAGGGAGCCCCAATATTATTCCAAAAGAAAAAAGATGGAATTCTCCATCTTCATATCAACTACCGAGAGCTAAACCCGGTAACAATAAAGAATAAGTACTCGATCCCGAGGATAGATGAGCTTCTTGATCATCTACAAGGAGCAAGGATCTTTTCTAAGATGGATATTATCATATCATAATCAAGGATGAAGATATTTCTAAAACCGCCTTCAACACAAGATACGGTCATTTCGAATTCATTGTGATGTCATTTGGGTTGACAAATGCTCCAGCTACCTTCAATAGGTTAATATAGGACATTTTCAGACCTCATCTCGATGATTTTGTACTTGTATTCTTTGATGACATCCTAACTTATTCTAAGGAGGAAGAAGATCGGGAGCCACATCTTCCCATTGTTTGGAGATAATGAGAATACATAAGTTGTAATCCAAGAAGAAGAAGTGTGCCTTCTTTAAAAGGAAGATTGAGTACTTGGGATTCATAGTATCTATTGAAGGTATATAAGTAGATCTTGTCAAGGACAAAGATGTTCAAGATTGGCTACCCCCAACCACTATCAAGGAAGTGAGAAGTTTTCTAGGTCTAACAGGATGGTATATGATATTCATCAGACACTATGCCCAAATTGTAGCACCTCTTACAAACCTACTCAAAAAGAAAGTTTCCATAATCTAGATGCCAATTGAACAATCTAACTTTGAGCAACTAAAGCATAGTTTGGTAACTGCTCCTATTTTAAGGCTACTTGACTTAAGCAAGGAATTTGAAGTTGTCACAGATGCTAGCTGCATTGGGATGCGTACTAATGCAAGAAGGTCATCCTATAGCTTAATCTTCAAGAAAATTGAAAGCCCATGAAAAGAGATATGCTACTCACGATCTAGAGTTGTTAGCTATGATTCACCCCCTCAAATTATGGAGGCATTACTTGCTTGGAAATAAGTTTTCCTTAGTCATAGATCATAAAAGTCTTAAGTGGATTTTTACTCAGCCTGATCTTAATATGAGAGGCAATGATGGTGGATTGAAATTTTGCAAGAATATAACTTTGAAATCAAGTTCAAACCTAGTAAAGAAAATGTAGTAGCAGATGCCCTTAGTCATAAAGCCTTCCTTAATGCTATTATCGTTGAAGAACCATCTAGGGCAAAAACTCTGGCTACAATGGTATCAATGCCAACTATTCCTATCATCAAGTTGACTAAGGATAAAGAAAATAAGGATCCAAACTATCAACAATTGTTTTGGAAAGTTTAGAATAACTCAAGATTAAGGATCGAGAATTATCTACATATGAAGACAAAGGACTTGTTTATTTTAGAATGAGACTATGCATTCCTTCAAGTTAGACTCTCAAGAGAAGGATACTTTGGGAAGCACATGACTCTCCTTTTTTAGGACACCCAGGATATGCAAAAACTCTTAATTTTGTCAGGAAAAGCTATTATTGGCAAAGACTCAAGGGTGATGTACTTAAGTATGTCATTGAATGTCTAAATTGCCAAATGATAAAATCTGAGCGTGTCAAGTTACCAGGAAAACTCCAGCCACTTGATAGTCCCCAGATGAAATGGGAGTTTATTAGCATGGACTTTGTAGTTGGGTTACCTTCTGTACTATAACTCAATAATGGTAATAGTAGACATGCTAACAAAGATCACTCATCTTATTCCAACAAAAACCAATTACAAAGCCTCATACATTGCAAGAATTTTTTAAAAATAGATTTTTAGGTTACATGGGTTACCTAAAAGGATCATCAGTGATTGTGATTCACATTTCTGGAAGAGTTTATTTGAAAACCATTGGGACCCACTGCACTGCTTATCATCCACAAACTAATGGGTAGACAAAATGAGTTAATCAAGTAATTGAGGATATTCTGCGCGCATATTGTAGCAAGGAACCTAAGAGGTGGATCCAGTATCTACCCGTAGTGGAATTTCTTATAATGCCTCCTATCATTGAAGTATACATATGACTCCATTTCGGGCACTATATGGTCATGATTGTCATATGCCACTTAATTTTTCTAATCCTACTCTAAGGGTAGAAGCTTCAAGAAAATTGTTAGAAGAAATGGATGATCAAATCAAGATTATCAAACAATATATTCAAGCTACCAAGGACCGACAAAAGGCATATGCTGATCTAAAAAGGCAAGAAAGAATCATCAAAGAAGAAGACATGGTCTTCGTCTGTGTTCATCCAAAGAAGAGTACTTTGTCTTTAGGAGAATTTATGAAGCTAAGTCCAAGATGTTGTAGATCCTACAAGGTTCTCAAGTGCTTAGGACCAAGCGCTTACAAGATACAACTCTCTGAGAATATAAAAATCCACAATGTATTTCATGTTAGCTTATTGAAAGCATACGTAGCTAACCCTAACCATATCCTTGATGATCAACAAGTTACATATAAAACAACACCATCATCATTGGTGTAGGCATTTATCTCTTCTATCTTTGCCTTGCTTTTATCTTCCTTTTTGCCATCATCCTCATTTTTCTTTTTTCCCTTTTGCTTATGCTTCCATTTTTAGCAATGCTTTTTAATGCATCTCTTATTGTTAAAAAGAAGCATTCTATATCCTTTGTGCTACATGACTTCTTAACCTGTCTCTCTTACAAGAGTTTCTCATAGTATTTGACATTCCTCTCACCATAAGTACATTTGAGCTCTTTGACCCTACATTATTATTTGTTTTTACCTTCTTAAGGAGCAATCTACTCTCAACATTAGAAATTGTAAGAACACTTGCAACAGTAGGTGTGGAGCTACTAATGCCTATCCTAAAAGTATCCCAACTCTCAAGCAAGGTGATCAATAAGAACATGGCCTTCATTGAATCATAAAAAACAATCTTGTGAGATCTCAATTAACTAAAAATAGTATTGAACTCATTGAGATGATTAGACATCAAAGCTCTCTCCTCGATGTGGAGATCAATACAGTTTTTTAGCCAATGGAATTGTGGTTGTACTTTCTTTCTCATACAGGTCACTAAGCTTTTTCCATACACCATATGCACTTTTCATATTTTTCACATTAGAATATATGAACTTTGAGAGTATGAGCATAATACTAGAGCATTCTAGCTCATTCAATTCCTCCAACACATTTGCATCCATGTTCTTAGGCTTAGTCCCACTACATTTAATTAACTTTACGTGCTTATTCTAGCCCAATACATTGTATATTTGCTCTTTCCAATATGAAAACCTTGTCCCATCAAGATCTTCAATATTGAACAATGTATTCTTTGAATCTAAAGAATCCATCATGACAAAAGTATGTCTCCACACCAAAAACAACAAGATATACCCAACTACAAGCTCAAAATAAACCAATTGACTACAAATGAACTGCCCATAAAGCAAGCAACAGCTATCTAAATATCAAATTATCATAAAACTAATGCAAAAATAATATTTTAGTATTTCTAAAGTCGAGTGAATTTTCTCAATCTTTCTAAAGTACTCTAGCTATATTTTGAGCATTAAACAATCCCATTAGAGACCAAGTACATGCAAAATGCCCTCAAAAATCAATTTCACCTTGCATAAGTTTTGCAAATGAGCATAAATCAGCATAAAAGATCCTTTGAGTCAAGAATTCTTTCAAAATCTATGTGCAATGAAAAGTCGAAGTAATTTGAGAGCCTCCAATTGTGAGTTGTTGTTCAAAAGTGTTATGCAAATCAAAATAATTCTATTTTACATAAAATAGAGAATTGCATAGAATTAAATTTGTGATTGTGTAGATCTATAGCTCTCATCACACTCTTCATTTTAAGCTACAACACACCTTAATCTCATTTCAAGTACAAAACTTATGGCCAAAATATTGAAGTGCTATCAAATTGCCATAGCTATGCATTGCAAGATGTTCTGTATTTAGTCAAAATAGATAGAATGACTCCAAAATGAATGCTTAAAAGGGATTCTCACTTTCTCCTCTACTACACATCCATTTGAGAGGAGAAAAATAGAAGATAATGCTAATTCATCCTTTGGAAAGCTTGAATGTTTCATAATCTCTCTAAGCATCCAAAACCTCTTTCTGAGCATCCAAGAGCAATGTATTTTATATCAATTCTAGCCACGAATGGCTATCAAAATGCAACCAATTAGGCTATGGGAGCCCTTTAATTGAGCTTCAATGGCTCCCCAACCTAAACTACCTATTTACACTAGATGTAGAGGTCAATGATAAGATTAATATCTCTATCAAGATGTAAATAGTAAGCATCAAAGTCAAAGAAGAAGCTTGAATCCTTGACCTTCACAACAAATCTTCATTCCTTATACTCTTTTCTCTAAGCATGAGCTCCTATGAACACCAAATGCCACTCTAATACTAGTTGAGAGAAAAGGAATGGTGGGATGTGAGGTAGAAGCTATTGATTGAAAGAGTGTTGAGAGAGTAAAGAATGCAAGAGAGTTACATGAATGCAAATAAATGGTACCCTTATTCTTTATTATATTCACTTATATATGATTATATAGTGTGTAGTCATACAAGGAATGCCCATCAGCTATAGGCTAGTGACCTTTACCCCAACACCCACTAGTCCCCTTGGAAAACCCCCAAACCATAGTAGGGGTCCTTAATAACTCCCATATGTTGTAACTCCATACAATTGCCTCAAGCTACTACCAGCTTAACTACTCCATCCAACCCATAGGCTAAACTATCAAAAGACACCTTTTTAGCATCTAATCACATGGACCTCATTTGACATACAAGTCAAAATCCAACTAATATTAGCTTACACATGGCTTCTTCTCATAATGGGGGCCTTACAACTTTGAGCAACATGGATCATTATTGGCACCTTAGAAGGGTGGGAGATTGGGAATATCCAACACTTTACACCCACATGCACATAGAACTATAGAATAATGTCTATTTATACATTTGAGGCCTTAATAATGAGTTTGGATGCATATACATGTCAAATTCTCCCATTTATTAGGGTTAATTCTTAATGCCTTACATTGATAACTAATACCTCATGCTTATATAAATGATTAAAAATAATATATTCTTTCAAATTGTAGCACTCACATGCCTAACTATTGTTACATCAATGTAGCAATCTACCATAGTAGTAAAGAGAAATTCCAAATGTAGTTTTTATTAAGTGCATGCTTTTAAGGCATGTAACAATACATATTTTACTAATACAATGTACATTGCATGGAATTTTCAAGTGGACTTATCAATTATTTTCTTGAAAGGTGTATATATTATGCAAATAGGAATAGAACAAAGGGATAATCTTGATTGGCAAGTCATAGAACTATGGAACCATAATAACACATGGTAATAATTAATATAAGTCATACTCAAACATGACAAACTAAGATGAAGCCTATGCAAATCCATATAGATAATCCAATAAGTGCATACATTAATATTAAAACCATGCCAAATGCACTAATAGTATCATAATGCTAGGTGTAAATGCAAATGTGAATAAAATGTAGATATATCATCTCAATAGGCATAAGCATACAAGACTTTTGATGGTAGTTATCCTTCTAAATTATTAACAACAAACATGAATATCCATGTACAACCTTGAAATGCCCTTAAAGAAATCCAAATTGGAAAAGCTATTAAAGGCCATCAAAAATAGCTTGTTAGAAAATATGAGTGCATTCTAGAAATCCTTGAAAGCTAGTACAAAAGCTACTACAACTTATAACTTGTGTCATTTTTAGTATTTAAGTCAACTCAACTTTAAAATTAATTCAACCTTTAATTAAAGGTTTAATTAATGAATTTTTTTATAAAAGTTAACCTTTAAATAGATGTTCCATTAATTTAAACTCAAAGATTATTTAACCTTTCATTTAAATCCTCCATTTACTAATGTTAATTTGCAATGGATTTTGCAAACGATGAATGCTAATGCTAATGAATAATGTGAATGCCTTATGTCAAATTCTAAGACTAATTCCTCCATTTACTAATGTTAATTCTTGTAATAAAACAACCTAATGCTTCATGGTAATACCTAATGCTACTGGCGATGCCTCATCAAACCTAATGTTAATGCTAATGCCTAACACTTTGTATTAATACCTAATGACATTGCTAATGGCTCATGCAAGCATTGTTTTCCTAACAACTTATGCACAAGGCCAATGGTAATGGCTAATGCCTAAGTCCTTTTACTTAATGCTAATGTCTTGTGCATAAGGTTAATGTCAATGCCTAATCCCTTATCTTAAGACCTAATGATGTTTGGAATGGCTTCTGCAAAAGCACTAAATTTCCAAATCATTATGCATCAGGCTAATGCCTTTTAATGTTAATAATTAATTTCTTGTGAGCAGAACTAATGGTAATAATGCTAATGATTAACAATTTGTATTAAATAATGATGAATAATGTTAGTGGAAGTGGGGAGGCAGAGTGCGCATACACAGTGGTAGAGCATGATCCTTTTCCATTTTACATAAATTAATAGGTAGGCAAGATTTCCTCTTTGGGTTTCTACCTCCCAACAATGTTGTAGCATCTTTGAATTATACCCTCCCCCTCTAGGCCATGCTTCTCTTGTACCCTGTTGATGCTCTTGGAATTCCCCCCAACACATTAATGCCTCTTGTAGTCAAGACCTCATGTGCTCATTTCTATAGCAATAAATCCTATTATTCCTTCAATTTCCACACTCTTGCTTGTGAGAGAATCACTTCTCCATGGGGTACTACCCCATCCTTGCCACTTGTTTTGCAACAACAATCCTTCAAAAATTAGCAACAAATTTGATGATAAGGTGCTTAAAAACTTGGTAAGATGCAATTTAATGAGAGAAAACAAGAAATTGAAAATCTTGTTGCCCTATAAGTTGGTAAGTTGCGTATGCTTAGCCCTATAAATGTCATAACCACCCTTCAAAAATCAACACAAGAACCTTAACAATTATGTTCATTTTAGGATTATGATCTTAATCATGTGGGTTACCATTATTAAGATTCATGCATAAACACCAACATAACATGCATTCATGACTTGAAAGACCCCATATTAAATCTATGAATTTTAAATGTTATCATGAAAACATACCGAACCCTAACTTTCTTAGAAAATAGAATAGAATAATAGAATATGATAGACTAACAAAATTACCTATTTCTTGGAGTTGAAAAAGGATAGGGAATTGACTATAAGAAAATAATATAGAATATAGAGAAAATTAAAGAATAACTGAGATTCCTCCATTCGTGAAAAATGTGATACAAATGATGTCTATCCACACATGCACTTTCACAATGAATCTTAGATAGTGCTCTAGCTAAATTCTAGATGAAAAGCTTTAAAATAGTTGAAAATTTTTGACAAGTGATTTGATGAACGTAGTTTTGAGAGAGCTTCCTTTTTATAGTCCCCGAAGGTGGTCAATCACTGTGATTGATATACCATACTATCAACCTTTACTAGTCATCCAATGAATAATCTAAGAAATATTTGATTTGCCATCAAATTGAGGGTGCTACCTCCTCAAACCCTTGCTAGCCCCCTTAGAACCCCCAATGATGGTAGGGATCCTTGATAACTCCCACATATCACAACTCCATACAATTACCTCAAGTTGTTACCAACTTAGCTACTCCATCTAATCACATGGACCTCATTTGACATACAAGTCAAGACCGAAGGCTTACACATGGTTTCTCCTTACAATGGCAACCTTATAACTTTTAGTATGATGGATCGTTGATGGCATCTTACAAGGGTGGGAGATTGAGAATATCCAACACTTTTCAAGTACATACACAATATTAATGTCTACTCATGCATTTCAAGCCTTAATAAATGAGTTCGGGTGCATGTATATAATGTGCCCAACTAAGACATACTTAATAGCATGATTTAGTGGTCCATCAAGATGTTTTCCTAAGAAATGTTGCTTGGTACTCTTTCAAATAGCACAAGGTTTGTTGCTCAAGCACTCTCGAGTCCACTTTGCAATAGAAGGTTTGAGCCATACCCATGAGGATTGACCTGAAATCTAGGTTTCTAAAATAAACCAAGGTCACTTATAGTTTAACTAGCATTGGTCTTTGAGCGTCAAATTGTGCTAGATCATTCAAAGTGAAGCTGACTCGTGTCACACTTGGTCCAAGGAGAGTGGGAAACAAGGGGGAGTATAGGCACATCGACCTCTTTGCCCATAGGGCAAAGTCTCACTCCTATCTCCTAAAATGATACAAAGACAAGGTTTTGGCTAATTTCTGCTTGGTCAATATTACCTCTAACATAACATGTTGAGTTGTTAAATTATGAAGAAGCTCTTGACTTACCAAGACCACCCTACCGTAGGATGGATTCCTCAAGAATCTTAGCCTCCTCTTCCCTCATTTGGTCAACTTTAGTTAACTAATTACCTAACACATTTATGTTTGACATATAAAACCAACTTCTTTGATTAGCCTTTTAGGCCATAGTGTTTGTTCATGTAACTTACACCACAATACAAAAACAAGGAAAAATAGCTTATATTTACTTAAAGAGTCTTATACAAATTTTCACCTTCTATCTATATGAAAGAATGATCTGAAGGTCTTATTTTCACTAAGATTTCGTTCTTAACTAGTAACAAGGCTCCCAAGAAGTCCATCCTACATCACGCAGGGGTTGGGCGCTTCCTAAGAGCATAAGAGGTTTACTAGCCAAAGTCCCCCTCTAACACCCTCACCTCCTCTTGCCCAAGATTTCCCTATTGAGAAACTTCTCACCATCAGGGCCAGTCTGAGCTCTTCGAAAGGTAGTAAAAACCAACCCCCTTGGTGAAGGGTTCCATAGCTAGCCTTGGGGGAGGTCTAGCATGACACTTTTATCCTATTGTAAATTAGGTTCATTTAGGATCCTAAACTTGTACAATCATATCTTTTCAATTGTATCAAGCAACGTTTTGCAAGCACCATTGTAATCACAAGCAATCCTTTGCAAGCACTATTGAAATCACAAAGAAGATGGCAATCAAAAGTAGGATTTAGCCCTGTGGCTACTTTCCAACTTGGTTTATCTTCTCCTTGGTTGTCCTAGGAGTTCCAAAATCCTAAGCTAAATAGTATTTCCATGTTGAATTTCTCTGGCTATAATCAGATTACCTATTTTGTTTAGGTCTTGATCGTAATTGCTTTCTATTTAAACCCCTTATTGAGGTTGGATAATCAATTTAATAGAGAGCATTGGTTGATTACATTGCGAGCCTTGGTTGATTAGTTAGGTGTTTGTGTGTTGAAGTCATGTCTTAGCTTGTGAAAACTAAGTTCAAATCTAAAATTTTTGAGCTTCTAACATTTTGGAAAATGATCACTTAGGCTCTTGCATTTGCCTCTTTGACTAAGGATCATACTTTCTTTTTTATGTGGTCTGTGCGAGTCTATTCTAATTTTCCCAGGGTTCTCTAACAAACTAAGTGCACAAATCAAGAATTCCATCACAACTAATAATGGTAACTTATGTGTAACTTATTTTATCAAAGAAAATACTCTTCTATTCAATTAACTTAGTTTAAATACAAAAAAACAATTTTCTACCAACTAGATTAATCATTATTTCCCTATCTCCACATGACTCGGGATACATATATATTTTCAATGCTTTATTTGTTCTCTTAATGCTAAAATGGACTTCATATAAATTTTCTAATTGATTTTTTTGAAATAACTATTTGATGCACTTTGATTGAATGCAATTACCTTTGAATTTCCCCTAATTTTTACATCATTTTCTATTCTATTTGTTTTGGAAAGAGAACCTAATGCTAAATTTTTCTCAGATTCATTTTCTCAAAAACTAATAATTCTTATCTCTTCCCTACATTCTTTTATGTCAAACTACAAAAATTTGTCTATAATTGGAAGCAATATTTCTTACATTTCCATCCTTTATATTAAACACAGACTTAGATTCTACAGAAAGAACATAGGATTGGGTTATGAATGATGGCATCTTGTCCATGCTTTCAACTCCATTCACTACTCCTGTGCTTCCCGCTTATAAGAGTTTTGTCTCTTCAAGGCCATTGCAGCTATGGAATTCTTATGTGCTAGCCCCCCATTGAACTTGAGGGATAGAATTGAGAGCCTCGAGCAAATAAGTAAATCATTGTGAGATAGGGACCTTGTAGAGAGAAAAGGAGTCTTCCGACGAGTGCTACATGCTAGAGGGGGTGGTGTTCAAACAGAGTTTTCGTTGGATGGAAGAGGGAATCCTTGTGCAATAGTGTTGATGCTAATGATGTTGACTCTCTTTTCCCTTACAACTCTCCGCTTCCCTTTCTTTACTTCCCCACCCTCTCCTTATTCTCTTCACCTCTTCTACTCCTCCTCCTTCTTCTTCTTCTTCTCTTGCTCTTCTTCTCCTACTTTCTTCCTCTACCCTTCTTCTCTCTTTCTTTCACCTCTTCCCCCCTACTCTCTTCTCCTATTCTTCTTGCCTCCTCCTCTCTATTCTATCTCCTCCTCCTCCTCCTCCTCCTCCTCCTCCTCCTCCTCCTCCTCCTCCTCCTCCTCCTCCTCCTCCTCCTCCTCCTCCTCCTCCTCCTCCTCCTCTGTGTGTGTGTGTGTGTGTGTGTGTGTGTGTGTGTGTGTGTGTGTGTGTGTGTGTGTGTGTGTGTGTGTGTGTGTGTGTGTGTGATGCAACAACTAGTGCTTGTACCCAAGAGAAAAGGAGGAATAAGTGGACTATGTGGAACAAGAATTGGAGATTGCCCAAAAAAGCACTCAAAAATCTCACTTCTTATATGCACTCTCTTTAAGATAGTCTTTCCACCACTAGATGAGATATTTCCTAAGGGTTTTTTCTTTTGAGGGTGCATTCTTTAACATCAAATATCCTATCAAGTTGAATCTCAAGGATTCCTTGGCTTGGCATCACAACTTTTTGATCATCAAGAATATGATTAGGATTGGATACATAACCTTTCAATAGGCTAACATGAAATACATTGTGAATTTTTAGGTGCTCAGGAAGTTGTAACTTGTAAGCATTGAGCCCCAAACACTTAGGAAACTTATATGGCCCACAATACCTTGGACTTAGTTTCTTGAGTTGTCCCAAGGATAAGAACTCTTCTTAGGATGTACACAAACAAAAAAAATGTATACTTCCTTAAAGATTTATTCTTACCTTCCTAGATCAACATATGCTTTTTACCAATCCTTGATAGCTTGGATATTTTGTCCAATAGCCTTAACATGTTCATCCATTTCTTCCAATATCTTTTTGAAAGCCTTTACCTTTAGGGTAGGGTCAAAAAAATTTAGTGGAGCTAGACATTCTTGTCCATGCAAAGCTTGGAGTGGGGTTATCTGAATTCAAGTTTGATGATAAGATGCATTGTAGGCAAATTCAACCAAGGGTAAGTATTGTATACACCTCTTAGGTTACCTATAGTAGTAAGCTCTAAGTATGCCTTCAATGACTTGATTCACCCGCTCATTCGACCATCAGTTTGGGGGTGACAGACTGTGTTAAAACAAAGTTGGGTATAATGGCCTCAAATAAGCTCTTCCAAAAGTGAGAAGTGTAAAGAGAATCCTGATACTGATGATCCTTTTAGGAAACCCATGCAGCATAAAGGCCTCTTTCACAAAGAGCCTTGCAATATCAAGCCTTGTAGTTGGTCTTAACTAGCATAAGGTGAACAACCTTAATCAACATATCTATAATCACTAGGATTGAGTTATATTCTCCTTGGACAGTCCAACTACAAAATACATGCTAATAAATTTCCACTTCATTTACAGAATGTCAATTGGTTGGAGCTTTCCTAGCATCTTAACACATTCAACATGTATTTTGTAGTTCAACTACAAAATACATGCTAATAAGCTCCCACTTCATTTGCAGAATGTCGATTGGTTGGAGCTTTCCTATAATCTTAACACGTTCAGCTTTTACGTGTTGGTAGCTCAAGCATTCAGTGACATATTTAAGCATGTCTCTTTTGAGCTTTTCCCAATGAAAGCTTCACAACATTGAGAGTCTTTACATAGCTTGAGTATCCTAAGAATGGGAAATCATAGGCTTCCCAAAATATCTTCTTCGTGAGATCTTGACTCCTTGGGATACACAGTCTTGTCTTGAGGTAGACAAGCCCTTCCTATGTAGAGAAATTCAAATACTTGAGCTTGATTTTAGGGTTTATCTCCTTGGATAGGATCCCTTTTATCATTTGTTGATACTTTGAAACCTTACTTGCTTCTTCTTTGGCCATTTCTATGATCAGACTATTGGGCATTAACACCATACCTACTAGAGATCTTGCTTTAGAAGGTTCCTCTAAGATGAGGGAATTGAGAAATGCTTTGCAACATAGGGTATTCGCAATGGCATTCTTCTTACCCATCCTATACTTGATCTCAAAGTCATATTCTTGCAAGACTTCTATCTATCATTGTTGCCTCATATTTAGATCTAGTTGGGTGAAGCTCCATTTGAGGTTATTGTGGTCAATGACTAGAGTGAATTTATTGCCAAGCAAATAGTGTCTCCACAATTTAAGAGCATGAATCACAGCAAGTAGCTCTAGATTGTGGATAGCGTAATTCTTCTTATGAGTCTTCAGCTCCCTAGAAGAATAGGCTATTTAAAGACCTTTTTGCATGTGTACACAACCTTATGCAAGAGAGCTTGTATCAATCACAACTTCAAATTCTTGGCTCAAGTCAGGTAGTCTCAAGAAAGGAGCTATGATTTAGCTTTGTTCCAGCTTCTCCAAGCTAGACTATTCAATGGGATTCCACATTATAGCAACCTGCTTTTTGAGTAAGTTAGTTAGGGGTGTAACAATCAAGACATAGCCCTTGATAAAGATCATGTACCATCTATTAAGCCCAAAAGGCTTTGGACTTCCATAGCCGTTATTGGAGATGCCCACTCTTGCATATCCTAACCTTGGATAGGTCTACAAAACAATCCCCTCGTTAGACACTATGAATCCAAGGTCAAACTACCTCTTGAAGAAGGCACATTTCTTCTTCTTAGTATAAAGCTTGTGTGTCCTCATTGTTTGAAGGACAACTCGAAGTTATGGCTCATGATCTTTGTCCTTCTTTGAGTAGGTCAAGATGTCATCAAAGAAGACAAGGACAACTTTGTAATAGAGTAAAAGTGCCTAAATGCCTTATCCAATATTTAGCCTAATAGGGTTAAGTATAAAAGGCTAAGTTGTAATTAGCCTAGCATCTTTTTGTCATTTTACAACATTACATACTTGAGGTCTCTACCTCCCACCATCTAAGAGGGTGCGTACTCTTGGCCACCATAGCTTGGGGGTGCATACCATGCTGCAGCCTCTCATCATTTGATTCTCATTCAACAATGGTAATATCATTTCATGCCTAGCCACCTTGGCTACAGTTTCTTGGTTAAATAGTCTATTTCTTTGTATTTTCAGTTTAGTGGCTTCCTATGGGAATTAGCTTCTTTACATTGGTATCAAAGGACATTTTTGATCCAATGGAAAGGTCATTTTCATGATGAATCTGGTTACAAGTTTATGGCATAGAGTAACTAGAGGATAAGAATTAGTCATAGGATTTGACACAGTTGAAATTGTGACTAGTTAAGGTATTTGCAGTAAGTTGTGACTAGATTTGATGGTCTTGAGGAATGTCTAAAGAAATAATAGCATATTCATAGTCATTTTGGTAGTTCGTGGTCAATTTGGGACCATTTTGAAGGATCATGGACTTAACTAAAGCCTAAATAGAGTTCATGCATCTTGCTCCACCTTGGGTCCTTCACCACTAAACCTAGGTGGTGGTATCTGCTTGAGAAGAAAATTCTTATCTTGGAGTTCCTTGTATGTTTCATCAATTCACACTAGTTGGTGATTCTAATTACTACCTACACAAGCTGAATGTTAGATTTTATTTTCCAAGAGTTAAAGTACCTCCTCTTTCTTAGTCAACTTTAGAAAATAAGGTAATCTTTATTTATCAAAAGAAGAAATACAATGGATATTAGTCATGGACTTCGTCTAATGGTACATTTACAAAGTAAGGGGGTTTCTTATCTATCTCTAAGGCTCTATAAACTAAGGGTAAAGCAGGGTATCCTCTAACAAAGTAGCCATTTCAGGCATGTCTCCCATAGACTACTATACAATCAACAATCAAGAGATATAATTTGAATGACTTGTTCATACACCGATTTATTTCTCATTAAAATTTTCCCATCTATATATTTTACATTATTATTTTGAAGAGTAGCATGCTTTGGTTATTTTATTAATTTCTTTTATATGTTGACTACTTAACCTTACACTAAAAGCTCTTTTAAAATCAAGGCTCCGATACCATGTGTGAGGTACCTCCTCCAACAGACCCGAAGGAGTCCTCTTAGTAGTTGATCAAAATTCATATCCATGCACATCACCATTTAGTCTCCCCATGGGAAACCTACAACTTAGTTGAACATGGGAATCTCTGTTATACTTCATAGGGGAAGCCTGGACAAGTCACACCTAATAGCAATCTAACACCCACCTAAGAAAAACCACTTTGTAATCAATCAAAGGCAAGAGATTGGAAGAGGTGCAAGGCATCTCCTACTCTCAGGATACCTACAGGTGGTCATCACAGTTTTACAGGTCTTATAGTAGGTACCCACCAATCTACAAGTTATCCTTGAGCCCTAAAGGTTCCCTATAACCCTCTTTAGGTTCCTACAAAGTTTTACAAGTGCTTTTTCCACTCAAGGTACTCCCACAAGGTCGAATAGGGTACTTACACGTGGTGGATAGGGTGCAGGAAACTTCTATTCAAACCTAAAGATTCAATTATAGAAAATTCTATCCTATTCCAAACTAAGAACTTCATAGCTCCATTCAAAGAGGGGATCCTAAGCTTTGATTTGAATAAAAAAATTTGCTGACGAGAGCTTAGGTGAGGTACCTCCTCCAACAGACCTGAAGGAATCCTCTTAGTAGTCGATCAAAATTCATATCCATGAACATCACCATCCAATCTCCACATGGGAAACCTAGGACTTAGTTGAACTTCATAGCTCCATTCAAAGAGGGGATCCTAAGCTTTGATTTTAATCAAAAATTTTGGTGACGAGAGCTTTGGTGAGGTACCTCCTCCAACAGACCTGAAGGAATCCTCTTAGTAGTCGATCGAAATTCATATCCATGAACATCACCATCCAATCTCCCCATGGGAAACCTAGGACTTAGTTGAACATGGGAATCTCTGTTCTACTTCACAGGGGAAGCGTGGACAAGTCACCCATAATAGCAATCTAACACCCACCTAAGAAACACCACTTTGTAATCAATCAAAGGCAGGAATGAGGTGAACACCGCACTTGGTTCAAAGAGAGTGAGAGACGAGGGAGAGTGTAACTCGTTCCCCCTACCCCTAAGGTAAAATCTCAGCTCCGGCCCCCTAAAACGGTGTTAAACCTAGTAATTAATCCTACCAATATTAGGAAGTTCACGATTTAATCAACTCTATCTAGTGTTGGCCGACTTAACGGGTCCACCCAACCATAGGCATTCAATTGTCACAGGATCAAAGCCTCCCACTAT